>NC_139030.1:110222287-110600503 GCF_964662115.1 Mustela nivalis
GACCTGAGCCGAAATCCAGAGTCAGATGCTCAACCGCCTGAGCCACCCAGGCGCCCCACTATATCTCCCACTTCATCAGGGAAGTTCTCTCCCTTCTGTAGTTGGTTACTGGTCTCTCCCCCACAGCAGGCTGTGGATCCTCAAGGACAAATTCAACTCTGTATCCATAGCACCTCCCACATATTGCAGAGGCTTAAAAATGCAGACTGAATGAGTGAACCATCACTTCCACACGGGCTCTGGGATCCCTGAGACGGGCTGCAGCTGGGCAGAAAGCTATCTTGGGCAAAGTGGGCAGCAAGTCCCCTCCTGAGGCTGGCGCGCCAGGGCCTGTTCCCTTTTGTATGGATTTCTGTCCCAAGACAGCCCCAGGACACACTCCTGCTTCTCCAGCCTCCTAAGTCTGGGGCCCTACAAGCTTTACTGAACTTGTGATTTCCATTCTCTCTGACTTGGCTAACTGCCCCAGACTAGGATCAGGACTAGTACTTGCTGTTGCCCATTCAGACAGACTCCCACACACCCCCTTTCCCTAGCTACCCTGTCCTATTGCCCAACAAGTCCCAGCAACAGACCTCAGCCATGTTTCTTACTTCAAGAACCCTAAACGGACCCTAAACACAGCCTCTCTAGATAGGGCTCCCCACATGGGTTCCAACTATCGTTCTCTTGCTGGAGATGAAGTGTTAGACAAATCATCTTCAGGGCTGAGGCCTTGTTGCCACTCTTTTGGATGAAATGGGTCTGAATGTTGCAGAATTTCTCGGGGCCTGTCAAAGACCTGTAAAATCACAGCAGGAAGAAACCTATTTAGCTGAGAACCAAACTTCTCCCTTTAAGATGGTATCACTGAAATAACTATGTATTAGTTATTCATACTGTGGTATGAACGTGGGCTTGGCATTACAAACAGACTTTTCAAAATAAACTTCCAAGTATGAGATGTGCATTTTGTGAGAAGGGATGTAAGTGCTCACGGCAGGGGCAGGGGCGCCT
This sequence comes from Mustela nivalis, assembly GCF_964662115.1. Taxonomy (NCBI): domain Eukaryota; kingdom Metazoa; phylum Chordata; class Mammalia; order Carnivora; family Mustelidae; genus Mustela; species Mustela nivalis. The sequence goes on from NC_139030.1 coordinate 110,223,284, forward strand.
GGGGGGCTCAGTTGGTTAAGTGTCTGCCTTGGGCTCAGGTTCTGATCCCAGGGTCTGGGATCAAGTCCCACGTGGGGCTCCCCCCATACTCAGCAGGGACCTGCTTCCCCCTTTCCCTCTGTTGCTCCCCCTGCTTGTGTTCTCTCTCTCTTTCTGGCAAATAAATAAATAAAATCTTTTAAAAAAAATTCTCAGGGATCTATAATTAGGATGTGAGACTTCTCAGACACACAGAAACACTTTTCATTAATGAATGTATTCTCATATCACAATGAGCTTCATGATAAAAACATTATGGTCGCAAAGAATCAACCTTCCAACTTTAGTTTAAAATGGTTCATAATCAGAGGGCACCTGGGTTGCTCAGTCACTTAAGCATCGTGATCCCACGGCCCTGGGATCGAGCCCCACATCGGGCTCCCTGCTCAGCGGGCTGCCTGCTTCTCCCTCTCCTGCTCCCCCTGCTTGTGCTCTTTCTCTGTGTCAAATAAATAAGATCTTCTAAAAAAAAGTTTGTAATCTGAAAGAGAAGTTGCTGAGGTGTCTTTCTGCCAAGAGTAGAGACCCAGTAAAACAATAAAATGAGAATAAAAACTTGAGAGTCAAAGGCAGTAAGTTCCATCCAAGGAGCTGAACACGCGCCGGGCCCACAAATGTTTCTTCTCACCGCAGCCCTAGGAAGCCTTCAATTTAATGGCTGCCCTTCACTGCCACATCGCCACTGCCCAGCTACGATCAAACTCTCTCCTCCCCCTCCTCCTCTGGCAGTCCCTCCAAATCAAGAAGTTTTCCAGCCCGTGGTTGTCCAGGATCAAATATCTGCCAAGGCTGAAAGCAAACACGGGGACTGCCGTCTGCTTATTTTGACCCTTAGGAGTCACGCAGAAAGATGAAAGGCAATTTCAACTCTTTTCAAGACGGTGTCATTCCAACAGAAAATGTTGGCTTAAGGAGTCTACACTGGGACTCATGGCATGGGGACTCTGTCCTGAGCAAGTCACTCGTCCAGGTCAGAGGCCTACAGAGATGCAAAACCTCACAGACCACAGCCTATCAGCTCCTGACTCAAACCGCAGGAGACAGCAGGCATCAATGGCGCTTTCTAAGATAACCATCGACTTTCATGTTGTTTTCACAAAAGCTTCCCTCCCTTTGTCCATCCTTTCCCTCCTGACTGGTGGTTGAAACAATCTTGGTTTCTGTATACTTAAGTTAGGAGAAGACTGTGTCTCCATCAAGAAGACAAGAATTTTATCTGCTTTGTTCACAACCACACCCCAGGGCCTACCAGACAGCCTGGAACGCGGTGAGCACTCCACAAATACGTGCTCAGTAAATGAGTAACTTTTCTAAAGCAGGAAGTAGAAAGCACGTTAGATGGGAAAGCCCGAAATCTGATTCTGCAAGTGAGTTTCCAAGAGGTGCAGAACCCATCAGAGGCTCAGTTATTCCGAAAACGGAGAGGAGAGGAATAAGACAAAAGCCTCAGCAAGGTAACGCCCCATCCCCTAACTTTCTCTCTTTCTCCTTAAAAAAACGCTTTCATACTCCACTATACAAACTACTTCTCTGAGAATTCAGGGTCTAATGGTCATAAGAGTTCTCAAAAAAAAAAAAAAAAAAAGCAATTTTCCTCAAAGAATTCCAACTCTGCTGTAGAGACAAATACAGATATCACAAAGGAGGACATCTGAATCGTCTGTCCTGGGCCTGGACCCCAAGCTCCAGACAGCCACCGCTCTAGCACATCTTGAGATACAGCCGGAAATATTCTTTGTAACGTTTACCTGGTTTACCTTCCAGGAGGATGACAACGGGAGTAACAAAGACGTAGAACACACAAGCCTTCCAGCAGGGCCACTCTCTGGACAATGGCATGTGGCCCTGCAGATCCACCTGGCCCAGAATTAGGAACCAAAAGGTCCCTCATGACAGAGGACTCATGTCTGGACCACTGACATGAGCACTGTCCAAATCCTCCCATTAATTACTTTCTCATTTTTAGGTGAGAATAGCCAAATTTTTCAAAGGCACATTCCTCAGTTTTTAAAACTTGTTGCAGGGTTTTTCCTTTACTAACAGAGAAAGACTGTGTGCTTCACATAGTGCTTGTAATGCCTGACGGAACACGGCGACCCATTACATCCCGAGCTAAGGACACATTTTAGCTGGCTCTTGGGCTGCGACCACCAAGAGGGGACACTGGTCACAACACACTCTTCCTTCCGTGTCGCTGTGCTCCGTCGGCTAGACACTCTATCAGATGGTAAAGGTGCTCTAGATCACGAATAAACGGGACCTGAACATTCAGGCTTTAAAGAGCACCAGAAAATGATACTAAGTATTAACTTTCTTTTTTATCAGAAGGAGAAGAAATTCTCATTATACGCCATGAAATTTTTAATTAACACTGTAAATATCCTACTAAGAACGGTTTGAGTTCACTGAAATACCAGCAATGAGATAACACAGGTAAGATGAAATGAAAAATTATTTAAAACCGCTTTTGTTCCGTAGTCACCGAGCTCTTAAGAGAAAAGCAATGAAAAAGCCACAGACGTATGCAGGGGAAGGATCCTGACCATAGAAGCTTCCATCTCATTAAAGAGGATGACACAGAAACACAGGGGGAAGGGTTCGGGTAACTCAGGCGGAAGTCACGTGTGCACTGAGCTTTCAGAACAGCCCTGAGGAGACTGGCAAGGTTTTAACCGTAGAGACAGGGTATGTAGTAGGAGTGAAGAAGACGACGTAAAAACACCCTCGAAAAGGAATTTACATACGAAATCACTGTTTATTTTCATTTTATTCATCTATACACGGACACTATCTCAAAGTCATGTACCTACATGAAATGTAAATATTTTTCAATGATCTGAAATTTAAAGAGAAAGATCATTTCTGGACAACTTTCAAAAACACATGAGCTATAAAGGAAAGAACCTGGGTGTTTTTGAAGACTAACAGTCAACACCAGGTCAAATTAAATTCCAAATGTCATCTGGGGTAAATTAATTGGCAAAATTTTCAAAGTATACATGGTCTGAGCAGCTATTTACATTTTTTATTCAAATTGGGATCAAGTTCTTGAAACAGTTATGGTTACAATACATCAAAAGCCTAAATCATCTATCTTATTATACTGTAAAATTCCTATTTGAGAATGTCAGACTAGGTTTTAGTAGGAAACCCAGCTAGCACTGACCCCATTTCAGACACTATCAAAGTTGGACACTTAAAAGGAATGACTCAGGAAAAATGCTTTAAAGGGAAGTGGAGGGGCGCCTGGGTGGCACAGCTGGTTAAGCATCGACTCTTGGTTTCGGCTTGGGTCGGGATCTCAGGGTCCTGAGACTGGGCGTCGTGCTCCCTGCTCAGCACCGAGTCTGCTTGAGATTCTCTCTCCCCCTCCTTCTAACCCTCCCACACGAGCTTTCTCTCTGTCTTGCTCTCTGAAATAAATAATCCTTAAATAAATAAACAGCCCACCATGGAGGAGAAACTGGTAAGAAAGGGCATGTTAGGATGCTCGAAATGTGTCCTGTACTTCTCATTATTACAATAACTACACTTAGCCCTGGTGACCGCAGCTGCTCTCCCTTCCTAGAGGGCTGTGGTCCATTCCAGACTAAGCACCTGACCTATACCGGGTAATTATATTATCTAAATAGCTACTAGGTATCTACCCCTCCCAAGAATCCTAGAAGTTAATCATTATTTTCCCACTGAACAGAGCAAACTGCTTAAGTTCTGAGTTGAAGTGGTTTTTTTTTTTTTTTTTTTTTTTTTCAATTTGCTCAAGATTACATAGCTTGTGAGTGGAAGTGCTGGGACTGGAACCCAAGTCCTACTCAACACACTCTCAGCACTTAACTTACCCTGAGGTGCTGATAATGTTACGGTGAGCCGCACGGCAGCTGAGGCTGACGCGAATCAAAAAATCCCATAAAGCAGCGTTCAACTGCAACTGTGACAAGGGCAATGCCTCTGACCTTGGCCAGAGGGGGCGAGGGACCGCTCTTCCCTGGGGAGGTCTAAGGCAATCTGAGGATGAAGGAAGAACAGGAGTCGCCCTGGGGAAGAAGGAGGGAAGAACATTCCAGGCAGAAGGCACAGGATGTGCAAATAGGACCGGTGGGACGGCGGTGGGACGGCGGCGGCGAGGCCGTGAAGGACGAAGCGAGATGGGCAGGACCGCCTGACTCAAATCTGGTGAGTTTAGATTCATTACGTAAACTTGGACCTTGCACGGCCACCCCAGGACGGTGTTTCAGAGACCATGGTGAAAAGTCTTGTTGCCTAACTCAATCTAATAAACATTTACTGAGTAAAAGAAAAAAAAAAAGATTTTGTCTTTATTCTAAGCACACTGGGTATTTATCTTACAGCTGACTGTCGCTGAAGTAAGGGGGCATAGGAGGATAGCGTGCCTCAGAGACTCGGAAATCTTCCCGGGGTGAGGACAAAACGGCTATTACAGAGCATGAACTTCTGTGTTCTAGAATAGACATCTGTTCCGTATCTAAACATCCCCAAACTGGAGATCAAGGCTGCGACGGAAGAAAGACACGCCGGCTGGAGATAAAGTGAGGCACCGCTAAGGTTACCTTGGAGGGCCTGGGATGCGGACAGAGACCCAGAGAAGGAGCCCCACCAAGACAACGACAGAGCCCGTTTCTAGCTGAGGTGCGCAGCCGATGACTGTGTCCACAGCCCGGCTCCCCTCCCGTGAGCTGCGTGGCTTTGGAAAAATTTCCCCATTTGTAACCGTCTTTACACCTAACGGAATTATTTTGAGAATAAAATGAGTTATCATGCATGTAAATACGCAATAAATACAAGCCATTATTACATTATGAAGATTCCTTGCAGGAATGATCATGATTTGCTACAAGCAGTGAAGGGGGGGCCAACGCCGGTGACCGCCTACCGGAGGCAGCGTGCTCTCAGACCCGCATGGACGCAAGGAGCACCCGAAAAGCTTGTGAGAAACAGGATTCCCGGCTTGTTAGAGGTAAGCCTAGGAGACCAGAGGTTGCATAAGCTCCTGAGGGACCCTACCACCCTGATCTAAGCATCTGACTTTGGGAAGCGTGGTTTCAAGGCCTTGAATTTAAGACAGAGATTCAGTCATCAAATAAAGGATTTCATTACAGTGACTTAACTACAACAGAGAGAATTTTATAGAACAAATTTCAAGAATTTATTTTTCTCCAGGCAAAACGAAACAAGATGACTTGCAAAATCTACTCGTAGTAAAAAACCAGAACAATCAGAACCCACTCGGTCGGCAAAATAGACAGTATTTAGCTTTCAGCAACCGTGTTCAGGGAGTCCTTACATTTGTAGTTCCAAACAGGCCAAAAATGTCAGTATGTGCCATGCTATCAAGAGAAACATCTAAGACTAGGATATCCATATGCTTTAACTATTAAGATTTTATTTTCTGTCAAAAATAACAGCTCGTCTTCAATCAGAGAGAGAAAATGCTGCTCTGCAAGACCACGGCCAGAAGTCTGCGGGCTCTTCCACTTCCGTTCAGGGCTCTTCAACCCTGGTGCTATGTAATTACTGTCGATTGTTACTTACAGGAATTCTTTACACTAACGAGTGACCTTCAGGAAAAAAAATCAAACAAGCAACTGGCTTCCGGGAAGGTGAAACCGTGGGCCTCATGCACACATTTGGTGAACGATGTCAGAGTCTGTGAAGATTACTAACCGAAGGTATTACTCACTCTTTTCACTCAAAACCATTACACAACCCAACACTCAGGATCCTTCTTGACCTACCCCACGAAAATGCTGCCTGGGCTCTTTAAAAGAATAAACAATGAGCATTCCTGTTTTATTTGCAAAAATAATTAGCAGCAGCTGCTACTTCCATATAATTTGCAGCAGAACATATTTTACATACTGAACCCAAATATTTCAGAACTTAAAGAGCCTGACGCCTAATGAAGTATTCTGCCTTTTTTGAAATTTAAAATGAGGGCCTAACAATTAACTTTCACATTCCTCCATCTTATTTTTTAAAATGACGAAAACATTTTCCTGAGACTCAAAGGAAACAGCTGGACACATCTGTCCACTACACGTCTCTGCAGTGAAAGAGAAACTCGATGCTTTAATCCCATACTTACATGTGAGGGCTCAGTTCATAAAAATTCCTGTTCCTGTAATCTTCTACTTTCTCTGGTGAATAAATGGGCAAGGACCGGTATGGGTTAACGGATATAACCACGCTTCCAATGTATGTCTGCAAAAGAGAGAACAAAAAATACCCTCATTATTACACAGGATGTGTTTTAACATCTTAAATCTCAGCGACTCATGGCTTCACCCTTTTAAAAAGAAAACTGGTTCTACTGCTTGACCATTCATATTTTTCAAGAACACTTAATATCTCCAAAGACAGACGGTCAATAATGTTTATTCATTTTGCTGATAAATGGAAGGTACAGATTTATATGTTGAAAATACCTTTCAAAGTAAATCTCCAGATTAATTTATGATCCTGGATAAGAGTTCTCCACAGTCCTGTCACACTTGCCAAAAATTTCGTCACCACCACAGCTAATTTTGAGCAACAGCTATGCTTTCCCTTACTCCGGTTAGAACCGGTGCCTCCTCCTCTCATCTCTGCCCTGCTGTTTCAATCCACTGTAACCCAGGGTCTCACGCCGTCTGAACCACATCCAGACCTATCAGCCAGACCCTCTACTTTGGGGCTGGCCTTACCCCAGCCTGTCAATCTCTCCAGTGGGCGCAGACAGCTTACGGCCCCATATGACAGCCATAGTTATCCCTTGGGTGTTGGAACAACATAATCTCATATTCTATCTAACATATTATAACATCAGAATTTAAATGTATTTTCTAAAGGAGAATCCATTTAATGTCAAATTTAAATTCAATGTGGAATGTAAATGGACTTCTGAAGGGATCGATGCTGTATTTTCGCAGACAGGAACCCTCTCACACTACAAAGTGGAACGCTATTAATCTTCCCTTTCATTTTGATCTGGATTCCCGGCAGCAAGAGTAGTCTGGTTCAGCTCATTCTGTACAAAGACTAGCAGGCTGTGAGCAAAAGTCACGTAACTGGAACTCATTTTAGTGGCTTCGTTTTTCCTTTCAGTTTCAACATCATGGGTTGGGGGTAGTGTGGAGACGTGAACAGTAATACCTAAGGGATTTTTTTTTTTTTTTTTTTTTTTTAAAGAGAGAGGTGAAAGAAAAAAAGAAGGGAAAAGAGTCAGTTCTAACTTCCCCACCCTTCCAGTGTCATGCAACAAAGGGTGGCATTTTCAGAGCAACAGATTTTTCCCATATTGCCACCACTGGATTCGAGATTGTCAGATCCTTCTAGAAAACCGAACAGAATAGAAAACAGAGCAGTGTGAGTGTGCTGACTTTTTTTTTTTTTTTTTTTTTTAAACATGGGTCACAGTTATTTTAACTACAAAAGACTTTCTCTTCCAACCCAGAAAACTGACCAGGTCATCTCTACACATACTTTTTCATCCTGTCAAGCATAGGCAAGGCCACTGTTATGAAAGAAAACTCTGTTCCCACGCAATTTTCTACATTTATTTCTGACATTCATTTCTGACCTTCTATCAGGAGGACCAATTAATCTGGCCTGACAAGATTCCAAGTTTCCCAACTTTCCACGTTTTCTAAAAGGTTTCTTCCCACTCCAGCCTACCTGGGCAAGTAGGTGGGAGATGCTGGAGACTGAGTAACGGGCATAATCGCTTCTAACGAATATACCAGAATTAGCTACACTGGTATATACGAAAATGTAATGACCAGTGATTCTTTTAATATCTGTTGATTAAAAGATCGGCCTTCTTCAATAGAAAAGCACAAGACTGCCCTTTTTTAGGTAATTTCTAGAACATAATAACTGAGACAAATATTTGCTGTTGGCAGAGAAACCAATGGCCAAGTTGTTCTTTAAAACCAAACTTCCCGGTGGCTAAATTCTTGATAAAAATCTGCCTCCGTAGCATTCTGACAGAGAACAACTTTGCTGCCTCAAACCCAAAATCAAAAGCCACACGACTGGGTTATAAGCTTCTCTTTGTTACTTGTGAATTTTATACATACTGAATTATGAATTCTCCCCGCCCCCCACCCCGTTCTCTCCCTGTCACCTCAAAAAGGCCTGGCCCATTGAGGATGCCCCGTCAAGACTTGTAAACCGAATGATAGGCTTTAACGGGGCCGTTTGTCACTAAGAAAGTCACTCTCCCAGAACTCTTCTTCTGCTCAACTATAGTCGCAAGTACACTGTTTACGGTGCCCGATATGTTATGAAAACTTCATGCCACGTGTTGCCACCAAACAAATCCTTACTCTACCCTTTCCCTGCAGGTTCCCACTGTGGGACACTGTTTGCAAAGCTGGCCAGAACAACCCTTCCACCCTTGCAGGCATAACCCTCTGAAATCTAACTTTGCCACTCTTTCTATCAAGAGATAGTTTATTCCTCCGGCCTTCAACTTGGACTTGTCCATGTGACCTGACTATCAAATGTCCAGCGGGACATTACAAGATGACACACAGCAGAGGCTTGAAAAGTACTTGCGCAGGATGAACCCCTATTTCATGGCCGTGACTGGAAGCCAGGACGTGAATGGGCCTGAGCCCCACGCATGGCTGGGTGCCCTGAGCTGCAGAGCCTGGCGCCCGGCGCGGAGCGAAGCCATCCCAAGCCAGCCTGCCCCAGTCAGGCCACCAGAGGCCTCAAGTCAGACGCATGATCCCGGCTGAGACCGGCAGGAGACAGAGCAAGCTCAAGTGCACCGAAATTGCTACCCCAGAGAAAGGGGCACAAATAAATAGTTGTTGTTCTAGGCCACTAATTTGGGGAGCTGGTTTGTTACAGCAACAATTACCGGTACCCCAACATGGCTCAGGACGAAGCAGAAAAGCAGTCAAGCAGGACAAGCTTTTATCAACCTAAAACAAGGAAACAGGGCGAGAAGCGGCACTCTCTCTCCTCGCTAGTTTGTGTACATGTTCCAGACACCGAGCCTCTAATCTCGAATGCCTCACTCGGCCTGTCCTCTACCAGGACGCCTGCCCTTGCTGCTTGTGGGTTTCTTCCTTGAAGGGTCTATGTGCGTTCGTCAAAGATTTAAATGTTCCCACTCTGTGTCAACAGAGTAACTCCAATGTTGCGTCACAGTCCGACTTTCCGGAGACACAGAAGGGTTCCTCACTGCAGCTGCCCGGCCGCGCGGGGCTTAGGATTCCACGCTGGCCCTGGCAGCTCTGCACTCCACATGCGGGCACTGCGGTACCGGACTGCACCTCCTCCAAGGATCAGGACAACAGTACCAGCAGTTCATGTTCACGTCAATTAACATCTGGGCTTACACATGAGAAGACATTATTTTTCTAACAAGCCACGGTATATTATTTAAAGTTGGTATCTGCTTATTGCACCGGGCTCTAAAAAGAACTCTGCACTAACTCATTCAGCAGCCGTTGGCATTAAGAGGTTGGAGACAGGACACAGGGTTTCTTAGAGTCCAGTAGTAAGTACTAAGGGCTAAGTGTATCCAGTTTATTCTGATTATGTCACGGAGAAAAAAAGGAGGAAAAAAAGCAAAGCTTATAGATCTTTACAAAAGGGAGCAACAAACATCATCCCCTGTACCCCACCCCCCGCCCCGAGTTCCACTCACTCACTTGACTGGTAACCTGTGTGTCACCTGTGTCCAGCTCGGACAGTGGCTGCACCAACTGGGCCCACAAAAGGCCTCCCGCGGCTCAGTTCATCTCTCAGCAGACCACTTCGATGGCTGCGCTCATCTCTCAATTTCGTCCCTGCAGCCCCAAAGAACCCAGAGAAACTCCGACCAGAATCCGGATTCTCCCATTAAGCAGATTACAGTGCAAGGGACTTCTTCGCCGTAATGGCCCAGACTATCTCCCAATTAGGTTCTATCTCCCTTCTCTAACAGAGACAAGCCTGGTTCTCATTTCCCTAGCATGTATGTATGTATTTGCTCAATCAACCTCCTAACCTCCTCCTAACTACTCTCCTAACCGTCTCTGCCACTTCCCAGCCCACCACGTCCACGTTCCCAGCCCTTGGCGCCCGCAAGGACTCAGGCACACACACACTACCACCACGACACGGGGAAGCCCCCTTTAGTCCTGCTGCCCTGTGGGACTAGCCTCTGCTGCCTAGGAAGGAAAAAGGAGGTGAAGGGGGGGAGGGGAAAGGGGAGAGGAGGGATGGGAGAGGGGGGTGGGGAGAGGAGGGGTGGGGAGAGGAGGGGTGGGGAGAGGGGGGTGGGGAGAGGAGGGGTGGGGAGAGGAGGGGTGGGCAGGAAGAAGGAAGCTGGGGGTGGAGGAGGGAACAGGAGGAAAGAAAAGGGGAGAGAGAGAAAAAGCTCTAACTTTTTATAAATGGCACATTCGATTACCAACTTTATCTTTCATTTCTCAAGGGCAGACATTAGATCAAGAATACACAAACACTCCTAAGTCCAAACAATCTCCGTCTTCATATTTCAGATATCTGCAGCATTCCAGAACACATGCCTTGTGAATAACCAAATAATACTCAAGAGTATTCCTATGGGGCGCCAGGGTGGCTCAGTGGGTTAAATAAAGCCTCTGCCTTCAGCTCAGGTCCTGATCTCAGGGTCCTGGGATCAAGCCCCACATCAGGCTCTCTGCTCAGCAGGGAGCCTGCTTCCCTTCTTCTCTCTCTGCCTGCCTCTCTGCCTGCTTGTGATCTCTGTCAGTCAAATAAATAAATAAAATCTTAAAAAAAAAAATATTCCTATTGTGATCACAGAGAAAACTATTCAGGACCCACAGAACCTTCCTGGAGGACTTGCACCCAGCAATTCAGAACGCAGAAAGGCCCCCCGATATATGTAACCCAAAGATCAGGCATTTGCATCTTTTAAGGTCTCCCCAGTTGTGGCTCAATCAGTTAAGACTCTGGCTTTGGCTCGGGGCATGATGCCGGGGTCCTGGGGCTAACCCCCGCGCTGGCCTCCCCACTCAGTGGGGTGCCTACTTCTCCCTTTCCCTCTGCCCTTCACCACCCCCCTCAACATCCCGCACTGTCTCCTGCTTTCTCTTGCTATCTCTCTGTCAAATAAATAAATAAAATCTTTTAGAACAATTTTTTAAGTCTCCCCAGAAAAAGTCACGTGTAACCACAGGTGAAGGCCACAGTGTGTGGTCTTCCCCTTCGGGACCCACAGAACCGTGTTTTAATCATGGTGGCAGCAACCGTGACAGTGTCTCTCCAGACCCACCCTTCTATCTTACTTTCTTCTCTAAATATTCCAAAGTAATCAATTCTGTAAACATTTCTAAAAGGAGAGAAAATCCTTCTGGCCTCACTTACTTTCATCTTAGCCACATTTCTAATAAACTCAGGACACTACAGAGGAAGAGCAGCAGCATCTCTAAATTGGGGCCACTCTGTAGCCGTATGTCTCAGACGATCAACTGTGACTCACTGTAAGAAATAAATTTTCATCAAGATGAAGTGTGTGTGTGCTCGAGTGTATATTACATACACGTACACACATATGTATGAAACCCTGAATACTCTTACCATCTGAGACACACTGATAGTATTTGTTCAAGTCTAGTCATTACAGTTTTTTTAAAAAAAACTGCTGGTCCTAACCCACCAAGTGGTTTTTTATCACCCATTAACAGGTTGAAACTTACAGTTTAACAAATACTGCTACAAAGCAGTTCTTAACCTTTTTCAAGCTGTCAATCCCTCTGAAATGCCAATGAAAGCTATGGGACTTACAACTTCTCCCCAGAAAAAAACATAAATGTGATAGATTTATAACAGTTTGCGTACAGTTGATAAACTGAGTTGAGAACTCCTATCCTTCTAGATCTTGGATACCAGCCCTTTGTCCGTAGTGTCATTTGCCAATACCTTTTCCTGTTCCAGGGGTTATCTCTTAGTTTTGTTGACCGGAGCTACCCTATGACCCAGAAATTGCACTACTGGGTATTTAACCCAAAGATACAGATGTAGTGAAAAGAAGGGCCATCTGTACCCCAATGTTCATAGCAGCAATGGCCACGGTCGCCAAACTGTGGAAAGAACCAAGATGCCCTTCAAGGGACGAATGGATAAAGAAGATGTGGTCCATATATACAATGGAGTATGATGCCTCCATCAGAAAGGATGAATACCCAGCTTTTGTATCAATATGGACGGGACTGGAGGAGATTATGCTGAGTGAACTAAGTCAAGCAGAGAGAGGCAGTTATCATATGGTTTCACTGACTTGTGGAGCTTAAGGAATAGCATGGAGGACATTAGAAGGAAGAGAAAAACGAAGGGGGGTGGGAAATCAGAGGGGGAGATGAACCATGGGGGATTGTGGACTGAGAAACAAACTAAGGTTTCAGAGGGAAGGGGGTGAGGAGACGAGTAAGGCCTGGGACGGGTACTAAGCGCACGTGTTGCATGGAGCACTGGGTGTTATACGCAAACAATGAATCACGGAACGCTACATCGAAAACTAACGGTGTACTGTAAAGTGACTGACATGACATAACATAACATAATAAATATATAAATAAATAAATGACAAATAAACTTTTAAAAAAAGAACTCCTACCCTAAGGGAAGAAACAATGGTCATGAATGGAAAAAGGAAAAGAGACAGAGGGGAAGAGAAGCAAAGCATGAAATTTTAAAAAGGAGTAAGAGATCAAAATAATTCTGAAAGCATCAATCAAAATAATTCTGAAAGCATCAAAACAAAGAGCTGTTTCGAGCAAGAGCCAACAGCCCGGCTCAGCTGGCCGGAGTCCTTTATCACCCAGCACCGGGCCAACACAGCACGGCCATCAAAGGACAGCATGAGAGACAGTGTTCTGGTTTGGATGACAAGGATATACACAATACATTTTGGAATGGTATCTAACCAAAAGAAACCAAAGAAAGTTTCAAGTTAAATAGTGAAGCACAGTTTGGATATTCTTCAAGTCTCAATTACGTGGCACTGTACGCACGTTCGACCACAATGCTAAATGAACCAAACATCAGTGTACGTACAAAGAAAAGTCGGAAGAGTTTCACATCTTTCACATCACAGTTCTTCCCCGGGCAACATTAAGATCTTTAGAAGCCCTAAATTCTGAAAGTTTACATGTCAACTCCCCATATGAAATTGAAAATAAAATTATAATTAAACCATAAAATACACATATGAAAACCTCACAATGACTTGTTTTCACCACCCTGACTTCTTGGATGCTGCTTTCAATATTGATTTCTTTCAAGCTATGTTTTTAAAGCCCCTGCTTTGCGGAGGCTCTAACCAGGCATCCCCATCTGCCTATCCACCAGCTTCTCTACCAACTTCAGAATGAATTTTAGTTATCTGTGTTCCAGTCTCCACAGTTCCTGAGCAACTCATCCCCAGACCTATTAAAGTGCTCGCACAGGGGCGCCTATGTGGCTCAGTGGGTTAAAAGCATCTGCCTTCAGCTCAGGTCGTAATCTCAGGGTGCTGGAACCAAGCCTCACATCAGGCTCTCTGCTCAGTGGAGGGGGTTGGGAAGAGTCGCTTCTCCCTCCCCCTCCTCCCCCATCTGTGCTTGCTCTGCTCTCTCAAATAAATAAAATCTAAAATAATAATAATAAAAAAAAGGTGCTGGCATAAAACATGCACTTAAACACCTTTTTACTAAACTCTCCCTCAGTCACCCCGACACTCTCCATCTTACTGCCCATAACAACAGAATACAAAGAAGTTAAGTGGTCTGACACATTTTCTACCACAAGTGCAGCTAGGACAAGGAGCCAAGAGTCCACTCTCTTTTCCTCAGAGCACACCATCCATGCTATTTGTTAGGCCTGCACAGCTTGGGGAAGAGGGGCCAAGCAAAATGCCAAATTGTAGAAACCCAGGTTGTCCAACGACTTCCAAGAGCATCTTCACCTTTGTATGACAGAGAGCCTCTCTTGGGTAGAAGCCTCCTATCTGAGGACCTGAGGAACGCTGAAACCCTCATGCCACCAGGGTTAAATGAAAAAGGACAAGGGAGAGGAAAGTATGTAGTTACAGGGAAAATTTCTTATCTCAACAGAAAAGATTTTTTTTTAAACGTTTATCCCAGCACACAAAATTTGTGCCTCCATCATGAAGACATGCAAGACACTGTATAAAAATCACCCTTGCACATCAGAGAAATAAACCAGGAGAGTGGCAAGGCAACAGGCAACATTTCATGAATTATCTTACTTAGTGCTAACAATTTAGCCTAAAATGGTCCCCCAAAAGTATTAGAGAATGCATAAGATTCCTCCAAAACCCAGGATCCAAGCCACTGTCAACGGCACGGCGATAACACTTCAAATCCAGCATGGGTCAGGAGCCAGGTAAAAATGCCCCTTCCCACAGAACTCAGGCTACAACCTCTGAAGAAGTGAGCAAGGCAGTCACTAAGGGCCTTCTTTATGCGCAACATCGGGTGAGGCATAGTGGGAACTCAAAGACGCGCCTGTGGTCTGTGCTCCTGAGTGGCTTATATTAGAGCTTAGGGGGTGAGACTGACAAGGTAAGACTTCTGTATCATCAAACATAAAACTTAAAGAGTTGTCGAGCCACAAAAGGGGATGAAATAAGATTTCAGCGATTCCTGGCTAGATAAGTCATTTGTCTTCTTATTGCCTAGGTGAGTGCTTTGGGTCTACGTGAGGGAACAGTCCCTGTGAACTGCAGAGGTCCAGAAACGATCCAGAAAGTCGAAAGATGTGAGCAGGTCTAAAAGGATGGGCGTGACCAACATAAAGTAATGTTCCCCCAAAGAGTGGCGTAAGAGAACTCAGGTTTTAGGTAATGACTGAACTCCTCTTTTCAAAAAAATTTCACAAAGACAGTTGTAGTCTCCAAAAAAATTTTTTTAGTAATATGAATTGCCAGAGACTCAAAATGGTTATCTGTACGCCCAGGTCCAGCACAGCACTGACCCCGCGGCAAAAGGCGGAGGCAGCCCAAGTCCACGGGTGGAAAAGTGGATAAACAGCAAGAGGCAGAGAGAGACACTGGCATATGTTCAGTCTTGGAAAGGAGGCAAGGAGACAAGGAGGACATTCTGGCAGATGCTCCAACACGGATTAAAACAGAGAGAGAGGCACAAAGGCCTACCCACCCAGATTTCAAAGACAGGAGTGAGCCGGCCTGCCCTGGGCACAGACCTCCAGTGAGTAACAGCCCAGGAAACGAGACTGGCTCCAACGGCAGAGAGCCTCAAATGTCAGGGTGAGGAGATGAGTCCATCGAGTCTGAGACTAGTTCTGAAGTCAGAGTCAGCGTGCACGCTCTCTCTTTCTCTTGCTCTCTCTCAAATAAATAAATCTTTAAAAAACGGGGTGCCTGGTGGCTCAGTCAGTTAAGCATCTGACTCTTGATTTTGCCTCAGATCCTGATCTCAGGCTCATGATATCGAGCCCTGCATTAGGCTCCACGCTCAGTGGGGATTCTGCTTGGGACTCTCTCCTCTGCCCACCCCCCCACCCCATCTCACTCATGCTCTCTCTCGCTCTCTCAAATAAATAAACAAATCTTAAAAAAAAAAAAAAAATAGAGTGAGTGCATGGAGTGAGGGGGTTAGACGCTGAAACAGACCGACTTATTCTTGAGCTCTTCACACAGACTCTACGTCATACAGAACTTAATGCTTCAAATGCATTTGAAATGCTATGTGAACCTTGGTTCCAAGTTACCAGGCAGTTTTTCAGTTTTGTGTGAACCTGGGTAATATATCTAACTCCTCCGAGCCTGTTTCCTCACCTGAACAAGAGGGAGGACACTGGTTCCTCCTTTGTCTAATTTGAGAGTTAATCGGGACTCTGTGTTCAACCAGGAAACAGAGCACCCGACGCACAGCCAGTGTCCCATAAATCCCACCTATCGTGATCACAGAAACTCCCAGTTTGGCTCTGCTGGAACCTGCTGGCCACCGTGACTAGCCAAGTGAGGCTTCAAAAGCCTACAATATCACTAATGTCTCAGCGAAATTCCTAAAGGGTCCTATAATGCTGAAGTCTTACAAAATGGCCTTTGTATACAAGGACTTGAAGAGTTACCAGATGAGCACATGAGGTCCGTCTCAATGAAACTAATATTAAAACCCTAGGAACCCAAGAAAATGACTATACAAGACAAGCTGGTCCAATCTTCAGAGATGACAACACACTATTCATTTCATGAGGAGGAAATGGCCCTTCTTGGGTCTCTCCGACCCTGGGAATCTGATCACAAGACACCAAGACATTATGTGCCACAGTGTTTTCAATTACCCATTTGTAAGATTTCCCAGATTCCCTCGAAAAGGAATTTTGTCTTGTTTGTTTTTCTTAAAAACAGTTTGGTCTAGCAAACACTCTAGACACAGTTCAAAATTGTGAAAAAATGCCTGAGTGAAAAAATTACAAGTGTGAGGTCCATAACCAGCGTAGCCTACAGTCTGGGTCTTCTACCCAACACAGTGGCATTCGTGTGTGCGCCTCACACACACAGCTCTAGGAACATACCTGTGATACTTACATAAAATATATATATAACATACTAATAATAGCCTATTTTCACAGGAGGAGGAACCGAAGGCATTCAAAGGTTTTAAAAACATTCCCAAGGTTGGGGACTGGGTTGCTCAGTGGGTTAAGTGTCTGCCCTTGGCTCAGATCATGATCTCAGGATCCTGGAATCCAGTCCCACATCACCGGGCTGCCTGCTCAGCAGGGAACCTGCTTCTCCCTTTCCCTCTGGCTCTCTCTTTTTCAAATGAATAAATAAAATCTTAAAAAGAAAAAAAAGACTTGCCCAAGGTCTCACCATTAGTGATAGTTTCATGCCAAAGCCTGTGACAGTAGAACAGAGATTCCTTCAACTGCTCAGCACAGAGATGCGTCAAGTTGCATCAAGCACCGAGTTCTGCTGCACTAAGAAACAGCCCAGGAGTCCCTGAGTAACCCGTCAGCAAGCTACAAGCAAAGCTGGGACCCCAGCGTGAGTCTGGGTGGAAGGTGGCATCAGGCCAAGGCAACACAAGACAGTGAAGGCTTCCTGTCTGGTTCCACTATCCTTGTGCTCATCCCCTGCCCATGCTTCGGCTTCTTCTGGGCCTGCTACCAACTGTTGTCTCCCTTTCTACCCCACAGCTGGTCTACTTCAAAGATGCTTATTCACAGTTTCTGCTCACAAGGGGGCCATCACAGCCTCACTACACCATGACTGCCAGCATCTGCTTTCACTGATGTTTTACTTTTTCTGTAATTCTCAATCCTAAACTTAAAAAAAGAAATAAGTCCTGCTCCTCTTTTTATCTCTGCTGTGCCGTAAGTCACTGCTCTTAGATCCGGAGCCCATACGTATGCCAGAGGCCACCCAAACCATGGCTGCCAAGGGAGGCCAGCAAGCTGGTCAGGCATGGTCGCTGTTAGCCCAAGGCTTGACGAAACTGCCATCATATTATAATCCTCTGTTCCTGTGCTGCCAGTCATTTCAGACTACGAATTAGAGAACTATATATGAGTTCTATGCCACGCCGAAGTACTGGCTAAAAATACCATCTCAGGCAGCCTTTATTTTAGAGCAGAGTAACATAATACTATAATATCACTGTTGAGATAAACTCTATTATGAGACAAGTATTTTCCAAATATGTATCGTTCTCTAGACCTAATAAAAGCCTCTCAGCTAAGGTACAGAGTGGTCCTGTGCTACAGGTATATGACAAGCTGAAAACGGTATTTGCAACACAACAACAATGAAAACTGTTCAATGAATACCAAGATGAGGGCAGGGAAAAGAGGGAGGAAGAGCATGGGAGACAGGGAGGTTAAGAGAAAGACTATAATTACAAGGAAATCTCAGTGCCTGAAACCTTCAAGAAAAGTCCTCTGGGTTTCCAAGGTTTATAGATGGCCATGGCTCCTGCCAGGCCCTCCACACCTGCTGTGTTCCAGGCACCAGGCTGAGGCCCCGTAATCCCTACCGTGACTCAACAAGATGAGCATCGTGATCCCTGCTGAGGGGAGGAGAACTCACACCGCCCACAGTGGTTGTGAGCGGCCAAGGGTCAACCTTAGGTCTATGCGCCAAAGGCCTGTGCCTTTTCCAACATGCCGCATTGTATCGCAGCCTCCAGCCCTCCAAAACAGTCTAGAAATGCTTTAGAAATTAGGATGGCCATTAATATAGATCTGTGGTATAGATGTCACACCAGAACTAGGTGCCTCGCGGGGAGGGGGGTCAAGCTGAGTTGGTCATGTGACGTGGCCACATGCCCCTTGTGCTGGTCTGCTCCCTCTCCTCTATTTTATGCTCATAAAGGTGAAGGACCTCACGCAGCTGTCAATCTCCTGCCATCCAGTGACCATGATGAAAACAACCTCCTCCCAAGGCCTCCCCCCAACTCCCAGAGGGGCAAGCATCATCCCAACAGCTGCTATCACTTTGCTTGGACTATCAAGTGCCTGCGCCTTTAGAACTGAACACACTCCCCGTCAACCTAGTTCACGTCACTGTGCTGCTGAACACTAACTCAATATGTGGCAGGAATGCCGTCACCTCAGCTATGTGTCTGGATTGTTGAGACTACCCTGTTCCAAATCTACACATTCTTCAATTGCACACTCGATCACTTCGGATAGCACACTGCAGACTGCGGATACTAGGACATCAGTAGAATCGCTAAACGTCCGCAGCAATCATGTACTCAACAGGACTAATGTTCAAAGCATGAACTCTGGACCCAGACGTCCTGAATGTGAATCCCAGCTTGACCACCTACTTGCCGTGTGACCTTGGACGAGTGACAAGCTTTCTGAGCCTTAGTTTCCTTCTAGTAAAATCCCACTGTCCTGGGATTGAGCCCCACACTGGGCTCCCAGCTCAGTGGGGAGTCTGCTTCCCTCTCTCCCTCTCCCTCTGTGTGTATGTCCTGTCTCACTCTCACTTTCTCAAATAAATAAAATCTTAAACAAACAACAACAACAAAAAGAATAGCACACAATACCAGTAAGACTTAATAAATGTGAGTCATTACCATTTACAATTTTAGCAATAATAAACCAGTCTCCTGGGGGTTAAGGCACTTGTCCTAGGTCTTACAGACAATAAGTGGCAGAGTCACGACTGGTGTTGTACCCACCACACTGCCATCAAAACATACCACCACTGGGGCGCCTGGGTGGCTCAGTGGGTTAAAGCCTCTGCCTTCGGCTCAGGTCATGATCCCGGAGTTCTGGGATCGAGCCCCACATCGGGCTCTCAGCTCAGCGGGGAGCCTGCTTCCTCCTCTCTCTCTCTCTGCCTGCCCCTCTGCCTGCTTGTGATCTCTGTCAAATAAATAAATAAAATCTTTAAACAACAACAACAAATACCACCACTGCAGGTCCAAGGTCAGGCCTTCATTTCCTTCAGCTCAAACCTCAAATATGGTTTTGACTGAACATTTAAATTAATATATTAAAAATGCTACACAGTTATACAAACATTTTAAGTACCGCAGAGCGCCTGCATAATGAAACCACTTTGTGCCCGCTTTGCAAGCTCTGAGAGGAAGAAATTTTCTAATCACCAAAGGCTTTAAGATAGCTGAGGCAGGTTGACACTGGAGAGCTGTCACCAAGAATCATTGTTTGGGAAAATATGACAAAACTGTCCAAGAGATACTGTGCTCAGAAACTAGACACAACGTTTCTCCTCAGCCCCGTGGTCCCTCTTCTTTAGCAGCGTCATCCAGCCTTCCGACAGAGCCTTCATCTCTGTTCCAGACAATCTGGGAAACACACGCAATGCGAGCGTCCCGTCTCCTGCAGGTCCCTTTCCAGGGAGCCCGGGACAGTCCGCTCCCGGTGAACCACCCGTCCCCTATCATGTCGAGGCACCTCATGGACCAGGTCAGAGAATCCCTCCTCCTTTCCCTCTTGGTCCAGGTGGGATGGAGGGGGACAGTAAAAATGGATTTGTTTTTCACTCAAACATTTATGGGTCTGGGTTCTCTGGGTCAAGAGCCATCTTCTTCCTACTTCCAACTGTAGGAAAAAAATTGATTTGTTCATGAAGCTAACAGAATCTGGAAAGCGATCCACCACTCTCTTAACTACGATTACTTCTAGAAATGAGACTGGGTAACCGGGCAGAGAAAAACCCCATTTCTATGTTATGCGTGCCTGTACCATCTGAATTATTGTTTCCAAAAGCGTAATTCCAAGAATTGCAAGAAAAGGATATCCTTAAAGCAAATTTTAAAAAGGAGAAAAGATCAGAGAACGTCCCAGGAGCAGGAACGACATTAAACTGGACGCCGGCACACCAGCCCCGCTCTCGGCCAACGTCCCCGTGAGACCTGAACAACACAGCCCAAAGAGGGCCCAGGTCAGCCCCGCCCCCAACACCTGACCCCCAGAAAAGATGAGATAAGAATCATATGTTACTCCAAGTTGCAAAGTTTGGGGGAAATTTGTCATGCAGAAACAGAAAACTAAGAAGTCATTAATGCCAAATTCCCATGAATTTTCCCCTACCCCTAAGCTGTGTAAGTGGAAAGTGTTTTTGAAACTTCAAGTAAGTATATATAAATGTTGGCGGGTATTATTGTTCGTGTGTGTACTTTGCGCTACTTTAAACTGAGCCAATCATGCACTCGCAGCGGCTTCAACGCCACTACGAAAGTAACTTTGATTTCCTCCTTGGGGGACCCTAAGTCCAGCACTAACTTCGAAAAATTCAGACAATCTTTACTAGACTTTCAAAGCAGTCACTTTTACATCTACAATTAGTTCGACTTCAGATCCTGAATCTGGACTAATTCAGTCCTCCCTATCCGGATGATCCCCAACCAAACAATTCAGATGGAAAACAAACTAAACTGCCTTGCCAGCACCAAAAATACTTCTTGTCAGAGAACAGACACCTTGGTGCTTCGGTTTCCAAATTTGCCCTGGGCCTTGTTCTCACCTAAATTGCAGCTTTCCTGTTCCTGAACAGAACCACAGTCCTGACCAGCCACCCTAAAAACAGAACCGTGTCTGGGTGGGTCTCCTCCACCACAAGTCCACATGAAATCCTGCCACCTTAAGTCGGGCCAGGGCAGGGGTAGGGTGGGGGAGGCAGGAAGGACGGACAAAGGCAGAAAGAGTACAGAGGAGTGACGCTCAGTCCTGCCACAGCCAGCATTTCCCAACACTGACCCCACACAGACTGCAAGACCGAAAGGCACGTCCTGCAACTTGTCCCAGCCGGAACCGAACTCTGCCCAGAGGGAGGCGTAAAAGCAAACAGAGTCTCTGACCCTGCCTGTTATCCCATTGGGCCAACGTTCCCTCGCTCTACTCTCACCTGATCCTCTCCGTGTCCAGCTGAAGAGCTCTTACTGCAAAGATCACACCAATGTCTGCAACTGTCCCAGATTCCGGAACCCTGCCTGGCCACAAACGGGATGGTGAACCAAACAGGATGGTGAACCAACGCATGAACCCACCTCAAGACAAAGCAAAGATGTTGCTGAACATGCCCTCGAGTATCTTCCATAAAAGTATCTGATCCCATCTGTACGGGGATCCCGATTCCAGCACTAACTTGGAAAAATGAGGACAATTTTTATGAGACTTTCAAAGCAGTCACTCACAGTTACAATTGGTTTAACTTAAGATCATGAAATTGGACTAATTCAGCCCCCTACATCTGGATGACCCCCGATCTGACAATTCAGATAAAAAGCAAACTAAATGTACTTGTCAGCACCAGAAATATGTATTACTCAAAGGGCTGCAAGGAGTATAATGGACAAAATCCATATGCATTACAGGACGGAATTAAGTTGAATTACTTTGGAAACAAATATTTCAACAAAACTTCTCTGACATGGATGGACTTCAACTATGTTCCCCGAGTCCCTGGGGCACCTATTTACTCTTCTCTGCCATTAGAAATTCTTTGGGAGAAAGTGTGAAAAGCATGCCTTTGGGCACACCTGAAGCCCAGAACTCAAATGATTTACGCTTTCCATGGGGCATATCCTTTTGGTACCAACATCCACAAAGGCACTCACCGCAAACTCCCCATCAAACATGGGACGGGTTTACAGCAATGACCTCATCCGCACGGACTCCTCTTTCTTCCCTTCCGCTTCTTTGAACAGGGTCATCAATACATCTGGTTGGGTATTCACCTACTGACACACAGCGCATCTCTGGAAAGAGCTGACCCTACACCAGTCTTAGGGGTGGACGTCATGTTCTGAAGCCACCCAGTTCATCCTGGTCACCAGACCAGTCAGTGGTTCAGGGGTATGTGCGTAAACCACCAGTCCACCCAGGGCTTCTTCTGATTTATGACAGGATCACAAGGGAGTCTACTGCCAGGGTCAGGGCGCTGGAGATCCAGAAAACCACTAATAGTTATGAATGATCCAGAAAGTTGAAAACTTCTATCTAGAAGCCAACTAGTCCCTTGTGAGTGCTCTGTGACGGCAGGGACTATTTCTTATCCCCAGATATTGGGGGTGTGGGGACGAGTGGACAGATGGCAGGATGGAAGAAGAAGGTCCCCTGATCTTGAGCTGGTTCACGAAGGAGCCTGTTAAGTCTATACAGATACCCAGAGTCCCAAAGTCTGAGTCAAGGTCCTTCCATTCACTGGCCCCGGTACCAACCATGGCTTCTGAACTCAAGAACAATCATTTTTGTCCATACGGTGGATCGTGGTGGACCCATTTCTACAGTATAAAACTGTGAGACTACAAAAGAGATTTAAAAAAAAAAAACAAAACCCTGTACTTTCATCGTCCAGGAAACAATTTAAAAACAAGGTGAAGTACAAGACAGTAAAACATCATATGTCATATTAACGTGGCCTCTGGCATCAGGCTAACAATCCTGCAGCAACCTATGAACAAAAGCAAAGCAGGAACAGTACCAAAATAAGAGCCAGAAACAGATTTCTCAAGGGGGATATAGATGACATATGGGCTTACAGAGGTATAATGATCTAATTTAGCGTATAGTATTTTTTTTATTACCAAAAACAATACATGCTTGACTTAATGAGTTCTATAATATGGAGATCTAAAAGGGTAACCCTTCCCTGTCCCCCATATCTCATTCCGCCCGACGCCCGAAGTTACCATGCCTTTCTCGACAAACACGTGTGCACATCCGCAAACCCCGCAATAAAACAAGAAGGATCATACTATACACAATTCCTCTGTAACTTTTTTTTTTTTTGCTTCAAATAGAGAACGCCCAACCTCCCAATATTATGTATGTTTTGTTGTAAAATGAAGGCACACATCTCACGGAAATGGCAGCCCTCACATACCTCAGAAAATGTTAACTGATAGGACTATCTAGAAGCAGAAAGCCATTTTCTGCTTCTGTTTTTGTTATACCAGAAGGGCATTCCTCAAATGGTTAGAAAATAAAATTAGGTAGGGCTGAAACCCAGACATTTTGTCTGCTGAGGACCCATGAACATTAACATTTGGCATTTTGTTAAAAAGGGGATTATATTATCTCAGTCGGCACAAAAAATCAGGTATGGGAACGCCTGTAACGTGCTGCTCTCCATCCCATTTTCAATCCCACTAAAAGTGATCTGTGTTTCTTCGAGCCAAAAAGAAAAATGATCAGCAGTGTTACTTACGATAGAACTGATTGCTCCTATCTCCATCTCAAAGACCAGTGTTCAAAAGTCTGTCTTTAACTGGCTGTCAGACTGTGCTTTCAGTGAAAGCCGCAGAGCCCGGCACTTTCCCACCTGAAAGCCGAGCCGCTCCGCTCTGCGGGAAGGGGACGCTGGCCTCGCTGCCAAGCCAAGCGGGACCTCCTCCCTGGCCGGCAGCAGACTTTATACCTTTTCCATTTGCATCCGCAGTCTCCATAACTCCATCTCTGAACTTGGGATCTGGTTATCACGATAATATTCTGCAAGCAGTATGTGCGTATCTCAAGCGATTGTCAACCTCACCTACTTTTAGCAACACAAATCCAGAAAGATAAAAAGTTCAAGTTCCAGATGACAACTACCATTTCCTTAAGAAATGAATTATCCTAGGGCATCTGGGGGGGCTTAGCCGGGTAAGTGTCCAACTCTTGATTTCGGCTTGGGTCATGATCTCAGGGTTGTGAGATCGAGTCCCTCATCAGGCTCCACGTTGTGTGTGGAACCTTCTTGAGATTTTTGTCTCTCCCTCTCCCTCTGCCCCTCCTCCCTCAACAAAAGAAACTAATTATCCGAAGTCATCCCTGAAACATAACTGGCTAACTGTTTGTGGCCTAAAATAATTCAGCTTTGCACATCACTTTTTAAACTATATTCATCCCACAAAAGTAATAATTGATCCTACTCGTATCGTTGACAAGGTCTCTATTTATATTTCTTCTTACTGCTCCCACATTGACAGACAGAAAAACATGAAGCATGTCCCAATAATCCAACTCATCTCCAAACAGACATGCTACAAAAAAGAAGGAAAGGACTCGGGAGCGAGGCGGCATCTCGTGAAACCACTTCCATCCATGCGTCCTGTTTCCATCTCAGCTGCTGGGATGGAGGATCGGCGCCCCGTCCTCTTGGCTTAGTTAACAACACAGCTCTACCTGAAGAGAGGCAAACTTCTGGGCTTTATCCAAATTCCTAAAAAGCCACACGTGCAAGTATTTTTTACTCATGTTTTAAATATATGTAAGGAACTCAACAGTTAAACTCACAGCATGAAATCCTTTATAAAGAATTTCCAGTACATAAACATTCTATTATCGTCGATCTTCATGTTTTCGTTTTTGTACATGACACTACACTTCCATGTAGCGGGGCAGGACTACTCCGAAATCTCCAGGGAGCAAACATATATCCTTATCTGAGAGTCTGCTTCTGTCTCTCGACTATCGACAAATGTCAACAAGTTCATGTCCTTCTTGACAGTCACTGCCTTGCATTTTAATGAGCAGCTTCCCAGAGGATAAAACCCTCATTTTCTGAAGGCATCCAGGAAGATGCCTATGGATGTTACAACTCCTCCTGAATGTCTGTTCCTCAGGACTGGAGCTCAGTATTCCACTCGCTCTCTGACGCCTCCAACACCCAGTGCGATACTCTGCACCCAGTAAACATCATTCGGAAAACAGACTCATTGACTCTAATCAGTATTACTCATGTGCCAAACGAGCAACCCAAAACTCTCTGTGAGAGTAGAAACAAATTCCTCTGGACTCTACCAAACAAAGAGAAAAAAGTAGAGTCTGGAGAAGAGAAGCCAGTTCTTGGCCACGAAACCCCAGGTCTAAGCCCCATAGGCGACCTTCAGCGTATACTCACATAGATTTCATTATGGTCAAAGCGCTTCTTGAGGTTGTTGATGAAGGTCTCCTCATTGAGAGGTTCTAAAAGAACCATATCTCCAACCCCAATCATATTGTCCAGAAGTGACGTTTTCACCTCCATTTTGGCCATTGTCTCTTCCTGGAGGAAAGAGGAAGAAAAGGGAAGATTTAAATGGGCAAAGTTATTTCAGATGGGCTCTTAGCACCACTGGAGAAATGAAACACCGGTAGTTTCAAAGGGCACTCGTCTGTCTCCCAAATGCTGTCACCTCCCCTCCAACCTAAGCCAGAAGCCCCGGAGCCAGCCACAGTCACTGCCAAGCCGCTAGAAGCTCCATGTGCTGGAACCTCCCTCCCAAATCACCACCCCAGGCTAAGTCCATCTATAGGAGGAGCCACTTGGATACCAGGGTCTCCATTTTCTTTTTCTTTCTTTTTTTTTTTTTTTTGTTTTAACTGAGGTATGGCTGACGTGCAATATTCTATTAGTTTCAGGTGTACAACATGGGATTCAACACGAACATACATTACAAGATGCTCACCACGGTAAGGGTTCTTACTGCGTTATTATCACGTTATTACAGCATTCTTGATTACATTCCCTATGCTGCATTTTTCATCCCTTTGACTTTATTTTGTAAGTGGAAGTCTGTGCCTCTTTAAGACCATCCCCTCCCCACAGAGGTTGCAAAACTCTAGCAAGAGAACAAACCCAGCCTTTTCCACCAGCCCCTGCATACCAGTGTCAAACTTGAACCTGTAAGGACCTGCTTCCCCCAAGATGGCATCTCTCAGTACTCCACGATGAAATTCAGAAGGCATTTTCCGGGAAATAATGGTTTTAAGGTGATACTAACATTTGAGGACTTGCTACACATCAGACACTGTATCAAGAACTTCAGATGCATTCATTCATTTCATCTTCACAAAAACTCTATGAGGTAGATACTAGGATCATTATCCTCATTTTAAGATGAAGAAGCTCAGAAAGGTAAGAAATTTTGCTTATGATTACTTAAGAGTGCATTACATTTTGTGTCAAAGAACTCAATCACCACTTCTAACATGGCATCTACAGCGGGGGGACATGGGGGCTTCATTCCAGCCATCAGCACTGACTCATAAAGGAACATACCCTGCTGTAAATTAGAGGTCTCCTCTATAACCTGCCAGGACTGACCTCCATGTTCTCCATCCTCATCCCAAGAGACCCACCACAACAGCTAAATCAAATGAACATGAAACAAATAGACTAGAAATACTACGGTTTCCCTCCAGCTCCATCTGAAAGTCTATCACGCAGAAAGAGAGGCACACTACAAAGGCAGCATTCTTACCCGCCCCACTAATGTGAATGATGCCTCCCAAAAGTAGAATGTTAAATCCCCAAGCCTTCGTATCTGATTGCTGACAAGAGTTCTAAAATTCTTTCAAATATATGAACATGGAAAAGTAGAGTGTGTTTTGTTACTTTTTCTAATATTACCAGGATGTAAAACCACATTCATCTAAGATAAGATAGTCTCTCTAAATGCTTCTGATGCATAAGTCAATTTTGTATGCTTTCAGTATACTACTACTAAACAATACTTCAGGAAACTAATAAATACTCATATATTCATGCCCCTAAGACTGAGGGGAGAGTACATTTAATTCTTTTCATTAAGGAGTCACCCAGGCATATTACATCTTATACAAAGGCTGGTCTGCTTACTTAGGATAGCAATTTAATTAAATGTCCTTCCTATTCTAGCCTAGAACATCTAGTAGGTCTCCTAGAGGCAACAGAAACTATATTTACTTGGGCTGTTTGCAAGAGAACTGAGAAGGGGTAAGAATTATGCAATTCTTTCTTGTTAATTACTATGATTCATATGAATCCACAAATACTCCTTTATATCTGACCTTATTGGAACAATATTTAAGTATACACCGAAAAGCCAGAAAAGAGAGACAAAAAGAAGTAGAGAGAAAAGGTCTCTCATAAATAAAAATAACCCACTAAGAAAGTATTTAATATTCAAAAGAAGAAAAATGGAGTCAACTTTTTAGTGTGTGTGTGTGTATACATATATATATTCTTTTTTTTAAATTTCATGCCAACTACACCTGGAGTAAATGGCCATAGGTATCACTAAAACCCAACAATAGAATAGCTTCATGCATTCTGAACTAGGCTAGACTCTTGTTTTAAAATAATCCGGGTGGGAGGGGGCACCTGCTGCTCTCCGGGGATGCAGGAACCGGGAGAGCACCTGGTCTCATGCCAAGTCCACCGACAGACATGCACAGGAACAGGAACATAAGCACCCAACCTTTGTCGCAATAAATTAACATTTAAATCAAATTTCAAGTTCTCAGACTCATGAAATGCCAAAAGCACTCCAGCTCCAGTGCATTACATATAATTTGGCAGATGAGGGTAGAAGGTTTAGGGATTAAGGGGGAAGTCAACCTGAGAAGGGTTTCAAAAATAACCCCATCAAACCAGCAATTTAAATTAAGCAAAGAGGCTGAAAGGGAACTATGCCCTGGGGGCTGGGTCTGAAGTCTATTTATAGAAGCCTCTGCAGAAAGACAAGGACCTCGCTGCAGGTAACAATAATTAAGCAATCTGCCTCTGTAATTAAACCTCCTTTACCATCATTTCAAATACAAGTTTCAGGCAGGTTTGCATGGGTTCTAGTTTTTACACTTCCACCCCAACTTCATAATCCAAAGCGGGGAAGAGGAGGAAACAAATGCTGAGCTACAACAGGGAGTCCGTAAAAGTAGAAAATTCTGGAAACACAACCTCTGCAAACCATATCACACCAATACAGCACACCCGCTGAGAAGCTGATTTCAACATTCATTTAGCTATTCAAGCATCCTTTTGTTCCATTTCGGGTTTATTTTGTTTTGTCATTTTTAGCACCCAAGTACTTTGGGGTTGGAAAGGGTAACACCCCGACCCTCATCCTCAGGGTAAAGAAGGACAGGGACAAACCGGGCACAGAGGCACTTCCCTTGCATCCTACAAATGGACTGAATCCCCTTACCCTGACTACTGGATTCAGCCTGGGTTTGGTTCAGAATGACTAACTGGAGATTTCCATAAACTGTCAGAGTTTATGGAAGCATGGGAGCTGGAGCTCACATGGGAGCATCCAATGAGCACGGACGTAAAGCACTGAGGATATGTCTTATTTGACACATTTATGTCTACCTTCGCCTTCCCAAGACCCCCATGGAAACCCATGTTGTTCTAAGGAGGTCCATTTCATCCCATGTGCCAGCACCGTAGCACATAATCCACCTAGACTAAGGCAACCAACATGACCAGCTTCCAGCCACTGTAATCGGTTCGGGGCTGGTCAAATAACTAAAACCTAACAGCTTTTAAAACTAAAACTAAAACTAAAACTAAAACTAAAGTTTTTTAGTTTTTTTTAAAAACTGAAAGTTTTTAAAACTAAAACTAAAACTAAAAACTAAAGCCTCGAGCTTTAGGTTGGTGTCTTAGGACAAAGGTTCCATCCACCTCTGGAGGGCAGGATTTAAATTTGATTCGTGGGACCGCCATGGTCATGTCTACTTTCAGGGTGGAGCATGGGAGAAGGTTAGTCTGAGGAGGACAGCAACACATGGAGGAAAGTAGGGCAAAAAAAATAAATAAATGAGAATTAGCACAGGAGCCCTAACAACATCACAAACCTCTAGATCAAATTGCAGCTGAAACTTGTTCCACAGCTCCTAAGTCTACACACACGGAGGCTAATTAATTCTCCTTCCTGTCTAAGCTGTTTGAGCTGAATTTCCTATTATGTGCACCAGAAAACATCTTAGCTAATAGAAGAAGCTGGTACACGGCAGCAGAGTGTTGGAAGGAACCCACAGCGGTGCTGGGACTGACTGAGCCAAGGCCACAAGGGAGGGGGTGTGCAGACTTTACCGTCTTGGACCAGCAGGATGATCACCCCTCATTCGTCATAGTAAACGACTGATGACAACTGTCATGCCTTATGCCTCAGACCTTGTGCTTCCAACCTCACAGAATTTGAGAAAACTTCGGATGCTGGAATCTGTGTTGGCTACTGAAGGATCTACAAGAAGACAGGCTTGCTGTGCCTCTGGATGGTCTGACAGCCGGGGCGCAGAACAGAAGGGGCTGCTAAACGCAGTCGCTCTGGCGGGAGCTGGGAAATACAGAGGGAAGGGGACCTGTGCAAAGCGCCACCCATTCTGTCTCCAGGGCCGGAGGCGGGGAGAGTGCCCCCAGCATGAAGCTGTAGCACAGGAGAGGCATCAAGCACTCTACTGTTTCCTCCACTTCCTACCTGTCCCGGGGAGGTTCTACTAAGCAAGAGCTAAGACACTCTCCACCACTCATGGCTAGATCTCACTGCCAGGAGACAAGTTCTCAGACCAAGTTCAAGGTCCAAACCCTTGGGAGTTGGCAGGATCTCAGATGTCGGTTACCAGTCCATGGACGCAGAGAAACCTTAAAAGCCAACATACTTTTAAGGGATCTGTGCTGCCGAAGAAGTCTGGCTGATGGGACTGAACGATGACGTGATCCTTAAGACAGCCTGCCCCAAGGGCTCCAAGTCTAAGAACCAGAACGACAGAGCGGTACGACCCGCAACCCCTGCCAGCGCCATCTTGCCCAGTGCTCACCCCAGATGGGCCCCGAAGACAGCGGGCAGAGGAGAGCTTCTGGAACAGCACAGCCTCTGACCAGGGCGCGGCTGTGCTTCCAGCCATGCGGGGGCTAGCTGCACTGTGTGGGCCGGGACCCGGGATTCTCACACTCCCAAGTGTGGTGAAAAGAAAAAGGTGTATGTGAACACTGGGCAGCCAAAAGGGACAGCCCCTGTAGACCTCTGTCTCTCTTTCTACAGGGACACTATCCAGTGCACAGGCCTCCTCCTGTTGGAAACTGATCATCCTTCTGGGGAGTCCCCACTTACCTTACGATGACAAGGAACATACTGAGCAGTAGCACGCAGGTCCCACGGCAGAACTCAATGGCGGCGGCCCTGCTCTCTCCCCGCAAGTAATGTGGCTCACACACAGCCAATCACATCATCCTGGGGTCGGGAGTCCTGGATGATGGTCAAAGCTGTGGGTGATTGACGGCAGGAGGGAATATCCACCACTCACCGCAGCTTGAGTCCCAGCACGAAGCCTGGCTTCGTCCCCACTGTCCCCACTGCCTGGCCCTCCAGCCTTTCTGTGGCTCCTGCCTATCTTCCAAGCCTGTATCCCTCCTGGTCTGCCACGCTCTCAGCAATTCTATGAGTCTCTACATCCTTCCTGCGTGGCACGCAATCAAGATCCCTAACCCACAGAACACTTGGTATTGTACCCAACATGCAGGATTATTGTCACAGCTTCATTATTATGTAAAACCGAACCTTTTCCTCCCAACATTGGTGAAAGGAATGCACAAAATACAATCATGGGGTAGCCTCTGGAGGAACCACAGGGGAGTCTGGAGTCAGGGTCTCGTCACCTATGGGTGCTGATCTAGCCCAGAGATCAGCCCACAGACTGCCGCAGAGACTCCACGGCTGCCCCACCTTCCCACCTGCTTGTTCAGCCAAGAAAAACAAAATATGTGATTGCAAATGTTCTTTCCCAGACCTACTCTCACTCGTAAACTTCCAAAGCTACTACTTACATTTCAGTGTGTACTAATGCATTTACTGGCATCTTTCTCAATGAAAAAAATATCAAAATATTGAAAGCATCATTTCAAAAATTCCTCGAGAATGCAAAAGAAAATGCAGCATGAACATCCGACAGCATCTTAAAAAGGCCACCTGGAGCCTAATATTTAAATACACGTAGTCTACCTCAGTCACCAATCTTAAATTACTAGCCACCTACAACATTAATGTCATCTGTGCTCAGGAGTCAAGACCAGCATTCTCCAAGATCCCACACCCAGACACAGCCAGACCGGGGGTGAGGGGTGGGAGGGTGTGCACCTGTGTGAAATGCATGGTCATTCCATTCTATATCAAACAGCAACAGTGAAAAGCTATTCCAAGTTAATAATTACACAATTTACTAACAAGTGAATAACAGCTCAGAAAAGATGCAGGATGAGCTAAAGTACAGCAGGCAATGGTCTCCCATGTTATTCAAAGTTCTTAGGGTAACGCAGATGAGAACAAACTTTTTTTGAAAGATTTTATTTATTATTTACTTGATAGAGAGATCACAAGTAGGTGGGGGCGGGGGAGGCAGGCTCCCTGCTGAGCAGAGTTCAAAGTGGGGCTCAATCCCAGGACCCTGGGATCATGATCTGAGCCAAAGGCAGAGGCTTAACCGACTGAGGCACCCAGGCGCCCTGAGAACATATTTTTAAGTTGAAACAGTTTTACTGTAAAATCAGAAAGGACATTCAGAGCTGATGATGCGATGATTAACAAGGATTAATATCAAGTCATTAGCATCGTTTTAAAGTTGAGGGGACTTTTAAAGCAGAGCCATAAAATCCAACTAGTGAGTTGGAAAACCAAATGCAAGCACACCTCTACTGCTCTGGCAACTGAAAGCCAGGATGTTGAAAACACAGTGTCCTTAGCAGTACACATCAAGGCAACACCTTCGGGGAGTTTTCTTAGCATGACAACAATTGTTCGTCTCGGACTCCGGTTCCACTCCTGACCTCCTTGCAAGGGGTCATGTGTGCATGATAGCCCCTTTTCCGGAGAATGAGCACACTGGTGTCAGCAGTCACAGCGTATTCATCTTTATTTCCCCAAAGGCTGAGGGCACTGCCTTAGCACATGGTAGGCATTCAGAGAAATACAAAGGGAGAACAAGTATGCAAATTTACGACTGACAACTGAATCCTTCGGTAATGCAAGTTCTTGCAGCTGCCATGGCTGGTCAGACCAGAAGGCAAAAAAATGCTTGCAGCTTCAAGCCACTTTGATCCCTTCCTCTGAAAACATATTACCCACAAAGGACAGGAAACAGAATTGAGCCATTTGACTCCCAAAGAGATCACGAAAGCTTTTAAGAATAACATGAGAAGCACATTTAAGTAACCAAGCTGGGCCAATGTGGCAAGATTTCATGAGCAAAATAAATCTCAGCAAATCCTGGTGGCAAAACAAAGGCAAAAGAGGGCCAACTCTATAGGACGTGGTTCAGGACCTAATACAATGAGCTTAAATGACTAAGAAAAACTGGAATTTCCTTCCCCGATCTTTTAAAATAGCACGCATCTCCTCTCTGAGAGCGGTCAGATTAAGTTTCCATGCAATGTGGCTCAACCACCACGTACAGTATTGAACCCTGTTGGTCTCTGGCCTTGTGTTAGGTGCTCTGGACACACTGTGAATCATCAGGGCACGTCCCCTCCCCACACCACCCCCTCCCGGAGCTCGCAGTCCAGTAAGAGACAGGAAAATAAAATAAACCACTTTTGAAATTTCAAACAACGTTTTAATGATTAAAAACAACCCATATTCACTATAGGGGGGAAAAAATCAGAAAAAGGCAGTTAAGCAAAATACAAGCCAAACTCAACAGCCTCCACATTTTCATCTACATCCTTTTGAATTCATGAGAATCCTGAAGAAACCTGATTTTTATAACCAAAGAACGGGCCATCCTTTCTGGTTTGATAAACTGTGATGTGAATTTTGTTTCTGAATTTTGACAGAGTCGCCTGCCTCCAGGCAGCAACGTGAGGCCGATGCGAAAGGACACCGGTAAGGTCCCCACTGCCCGACCGTCCGCCCGATGCTCCGCCTTCCCCCCTCCCTCCGATGAGCCAGACCGCCGACAGCCTGACCCCGGCCATCTCTGCCAGCCCTGCTGAGTCCCACGACCCCGGCCATCTCTGCCAGCCCTGCTGAGTCCCACATCGCAACCCATGCCCCAACCTTCGATCTCCTGCCATCCTATCCCAAAATACCCCCCCAAAACCCTCCTACCCTCCCTAGAACGGCAGAGTCACCACAGACCCAGTCTCTCACCCGCGGCCTCTCCCTGTCTCTTACCCTCCCCTCCTCTGCCCTGTCCGGCCGCCTCAGCCCCTGGCGCCCGCCTCCTTCCCCCTTGTCCGAGCCACACTCCCCAAGTGGCCGAAGTCACAACCCGACCGGGTACCCCTCGCTCGAAGGCCACCGACGCTCCCCGGAGCCCGCATTCCAGGTCCTCCGCAGACCCTCCAGGCCGTAAAACACGGCCTCGCCCGGGCCCGGCCCTTCCCCTCAGGGCGCGAACGCAGGGACTCCAGGAGGTGCGCGCACCCCGCACCCAGGGCCTCCGCGCTGACTAGTTACACGCGGGAAGCCGCGCCACGGCGCCCGGAGGAGCCGCAGACGACGCGGGGTGCGCGCGGGCAACGCCGCAGCGGCGGCCTCGGAAACGCGGCGGATGGAAGACGCCGGCGACAGCGCGCGGCGGAGCAGGCCGGGGTCGGCCTAGGCGACGCGCTAGAGTCGCCGCACGCACAACAGTCCCTTCTCAAAGACGAGCCTTCACGGCCTGGGCCCGGCCTTGCCCCCCAGCCCCCTCCCCGG
This sequence comes from Mustela nivalis, assembly GCF_964662115.1. NCBI lineage: Eukaryota > Metazoa > Chordata > Mammalia > Carnivora > Mustelidae > Mustela > Mustela nivalis. The sequence goes on from NC_139030.1 coordinate 110,257,174, forward strand.
CGGTGCCCCCCGCCCGCCACAGCACGCGGGCACCGAGACGCCGAGGTCCGACGGCTCCTCCGGCCCGGCCGCCATCGGCGCTGCGCATGCGCCACCGCAGCCTCCGAGGACCCGGATATCAAGCGGCCGTGAGTCGTCAGCGCGGACCCGGCGGACGGGGCGTCCCACTCAGAGGAGCCTCTGACAGACTCTGTTCTCCTCTGAAGCCGATCCGAGAAGAGGGTGACACGCATGCAGGGAAGCCCTTGGGACCCCGGGGGACAGAGAGAAGGGCTGAGGTCCTCACGGCGGCTCCGGCCGCAGGCTCCCGAGGGGTCCGGCCGAGCCTCCCGCCTGGAAGAAACCCGGCCTGACGGGGGCCGGCGGCCGCTCCTCTCGGGCAGCGCGCGCCGAGCAAGCCGGGGGACCGCGCGCGGTGTGTCTGCTGGACGCCCCGTCCGGGAGCACCGTGAGTGACCCGCACTGGCCGGCCGGGGCGGGCGCCCAGGACTCTGCCGCGGGCAGCACAGGCATGACCGCCCGTCGCCGACACTGCGGCTGCCGTCCACGCGGCCCTTCCCGTCCCGGGCACGGCGGGCGGAGGGTGACAGAGAACTTCCTCCGCGGATGAACCGAGACGGTCACAGACGGGGCAGACACCAAAGGGCAAGACGGTTTCTCCGTATTGACCAACCTGCAGGGCGCGGGTTTCCATGAGGGCAGCCGGGGAAGGCGGAGACCGCGGACGGGGCCGTGCGGGCTCCCCGGAGCAAGCGAGACGGGACTGCGTGAGGGCTCAGGGCTGCGGGCCCGCGCGCGACGCACGTCCTCAGGGCGCGCACGAGGCCGAGGCGTGTGGATTCGCAGCATTTACCCGTGAAATACCGCTGTCCGATCTCCCAGGTCATCCCACGGCTAAGCCGCTTCATCTTGAAGGCCCCCCCTCTCTACAGCCTTTTCTTGTGAACGTCTAATGCACTGCTGCTGGGTTGGCTGTTAGGATCTTGGATTCAGGAAGCAATGGGCCCCACTACTAGCAATTTCCATCGGGGAAGCTGCTGTCTTACGCTCGAACTCTGGGTCATACAAAGAACATTAAATTATCAGACCATGACCAGGGGGGCAGATTTGGACAGGGACGGAAAACATCTAGCTCAAAGCATATGGGAGCCCACAAGGCACGAAGCCAGACTCTGATCCTAAGAAGCCCGCAGACTGGGAGGGGCAATTAATTCAACCTTCTGGTGCTCTGAGAGTTAACACCCCAGGGCGGATGGCCCCTTAGGAGAGAAGGGCCAGGAACCAGCCAGCGTCCAAGGCAAGGTTTGTTTCCGTCTGGCTAGAAAAAGGCTGGCCTACCAACAGACCCAGCCAGGAGCTCGGCTACCTCAACCCCAGGAACAGGCCAGACTTCCCGATTCGTAAAGTGACGGGTTAAAAACAAAGTTTTTTCCAACTGTGAGAATGGGGAATATATTATCTAGACTAATTAGAAGGATTTTTGAGTCAAACAGGACCGTGGCTGCCATGGCAACATTGAAGGTTTCGGATTACAAGCCACAAACTATCTCTTCTGATGTCTAAGCAAAATGTGTTAGGATCCCAGGGAAGCCTTTCCAGAGGAGAGAGAAATGGACCCTGGGGGTGTGGCACGACTGGTTCCTGGAAGAGGCGGGGCCAGGAGGAAACTATTCCTGACTGCTCTCAGTGGCCTTTCACACCTATCACACCCATCAGTCTCATTCCCAAGTCAGCAAACTCTTTGCAACATGCCGCGTTTTTTAATTTTTTAAAAATTTTTATACTTATTTATTTGACAGAGACACAGTGAGAACGGGGAGGGGGGGGCGGGGGGGGGGGGAGGAGAAGCAGACTTCCCGCCAAGAAGGGATCCCAATGCAGGGCTTGATCCCCGGACCTTGGGATCATGACCTGAGCAGAAGGCAGACGCTTACCCACTGAGCCACCCAGGTGCCACTCCACACCCAGTTTTTAAAAGAGAAGCTTCACTTCCACACTGAGAAGAGTCATTTTCTATAGCAGTTTGGTAACAAGAGTATATCATGACTGAGAATTCCCTTTTGATCTGCCCCAAGATGGGACAGCACAGGCTTCAGATCACAGTCCTAGGCTCAAACCCAAGGGAATTAATTCATCTCTGGAATTTTAATTTCTGATCTTAAAAACTCAGGGTTGGCAACATCCATTCCCCAGGGTTATTAGGCAGGCTGGCTAAGAAAGCCTAAGAGGCCAGGATCTGACTGGATGTTAGCTCCCTCCCTTCCCCATGCCTATTTCTTCTGACCCTGAAGAGCTCACCTACTGGCATGTGTATCTGAGGTTGATAACCTAGAGAGTTGCCTCATTTGCAAAAGTCATCCCATGGGGTTCAATACCCTGAGGAGCAAAGGGGGCCAACATCACTGTCCCCAACGTCATTTCCTGGAGGAAGCTCTGCAGAGTCACGGCAGGAATGAGGCCAAAGGGCAAGGCAACATCAGAGAATGCCGTCCACCACCATCAAACCTGGGTCCGAAAGACACCCCCCGCCCTCCGTCTCCACCCTCCACCCAACTTGGCACCCCTCACCAGCCAAAATCCTTGAAGGTCTAGATGCACAGCAAGCAGTCTGGCTTTAGGGGGAACCTATGGCCACGCTGTCTTACTCACACCAGCTCCTAGGAGAATTAATGAGCTAACGTCTGAAAAGTCCTGAGTTCCTCCGGGACAAGGTAGCCAAAAACCATAAACCTCTGCTATTGCCAGAAACACAAGCCCAGCTGCACGTGAGATGTGCTAATTATAACGCATAGACTTCTCAATGTATTCCCTTAAGGTAGACAAAAAAATTCCAAGAAGCCAAGTGTGTTTAGATTGGCAAACCTGAGGACCCAGGACCCCCAGGTGAAGGTAAAACTGCTCAAATTTAACTGACACACCCGGCAGCTCGGACTTGTTCCTGGCCGGGGCACAGACACCAAGGGCAACCGGTTAGTATTAAACTGAATACTGGAAAGACTGAATTCCTTAATTTTGTGGTGAATATTCATCCTGTGTCTGGTTATAAAGAATGTTAAAGGCCAAGAATGCCAGTCCACAACCACCCAGGGAAAACTGACTTTCCTTCCAAATGAACTGGCTTGTTCATCAGAGGGTCCAGATCTCGTCCCACATGCTATGAGCCTCACCAAGTCATCCTGCCCCTTGCCCCCTAAACCTTCTGGCACTGCTTGTAGACTCTTCTTTCCGTTCTCTTTATACATGACCCTACCATCCCATCACCCAAGGCACTCCCTTGTAATCAGAAGTCCAGCGCGTTGCACCTGGTGGGCACTCACAGAGGATTTCCTGCACCCCTCAGTTTGGGAAGTCCCCACTGATCAGTTTTTTAAGACATCTAGCTGATCAAAACAGCCCAGGGCACCTCACAGCAGACATTTATTAAGACATCTTCCCATCATTCAGGCTCTTTTAAGGGACAATAGAGGGAAATGTATTTAATTTCATGCACTTGTTCTTTGGAAAAGGAAGCAAGTTAGCTCTCAGGGAAACGTCAGCTGTTGCCTTCTGCAAATCTGAGGTCAGAATGACGACTAGAATGGCTCCAGGAAAAACAGCCAGAAAATCCACACTGTAGACTCAGCTCTGCAACTAGCTCTGACTGAGTCCCTGAGCACACTGCCAATGCCGAGCCTCAGTTTCCCCACAAAGGGGGAATACATCATCTCCTAAGATCCTGTCCCAGTCCGTCATTACCGGTTCAACAAAAAGAGGCTCAAATCTGGAAAGACTGAATTCCTTAATTTTGTGGTGAATATTCATCCTGTGTCTGGTTATAAAGAATGTTAAAGGCCAAGAATGCCAGTCCACAAGAATCTTTCTGAGTGACATTTACTCAGAGATTAAGGAAAATAGCCTTTATTCTGACCTCACCAGCGAAAAAAAATGTAATAAGGATCTAACCATATGCAGCACAGAAGGAAATACAAGGAATCAACTGCATCTTAGGACTACAGGCCTCGGGGCCTGTGTGAACGTGTTCTGTTCATAACTAACCAGCGAGCTGCAAAAGGGCGCTCTACTTGAATGAGCTGATCCACTGTGAAAGCAAAAAGGGGTCTAAAGATTACAAAATTAGGAAACCTATATAGTAAAAGGAGAAAAATATGCATTACCCAACACTGCTTCTTCGGTAATGTCTCTGTACTTGTGGTTAAGAAAAAGTTCTTTAGAATAATAAAAATTCAGAAACTTCCTCAAACAGTTATCCACTGAAACAAAGCCTAATAAATAAACTATGTAATCAAAGGGAGAGATGTTTATACATTTACATTAGGATTTCATGAGTGTTTATTACTTGAGAATTGATCAAACAAAAATAGCTAAAATGTTTCCAAAAAAGACACTGATGATGTAAATTGAGAAGGCGGAACTACTTTGTCATTAAAAAAGAATTTTTAAAGAAAATAGCTAAACTGCAGTGGGTTAATTTACCTAAATTGATTAAAATCAACAATCAGAATTGGGAAGTATTTTCTGAGCCGAAGTTTTTCTAATTTTTCTCATGTTGCAAGCATTACTGAATTTAAAGTCAAATGTATCATAATACATATCTTAGATATCTCTGAGTACATTCTAATGTATTTATGAAGAACTATATACAATAAATCAACATATAAGGCATGTCATAACATTAACTTTTTTTTAAGTAATAAAATGTTTACCAAAATTTGTTTACTAAATTTAAACTTATAAATGTTAATTCAATTTGATTAATAGTTCTCATTTCCTGCAGTTCTGTAAGACATAGCAATTTTCCATATATTTACATGAGGACACAAACATACAAATGCCCCCCCCTTACTTTTTTTCCCCTTGAATATAAGCACACACTAAACCTGTTAAGTCTACGCGAAAATCAATTTTTAAAGTTAATCAGTTGGGCCGTGTATAAAATAAATTTTCATTAAATTTTCCCAAGGGAAATTTGGATACGAAATAAGATATTCAATAGTGAACTATACTGTATACTGATTAAGAAAAATTCATTTCCCTCTACCAGTAATTTATCAAAATATCACATTATTATATAGTAAGTTATCAAATTAAAAGGTATAAAAACTTAAAATTCACAATCCACCCTAATTATGTCTCTCGGTAAGTAGGCAGGCAGGCAGGCAGATATATAGATTAAAGGGAAACTCTAAAGTTCTTTTTAAGTGACTTAATTGTAAGGCCCCCTAGTTTAGGAATTAAATAGAACCGCTTACCAACTCTTCTGCTCCATTGTTTTTTCCACTGATTTCACTAGTACTTTAGCATTCCATTGGTGTGGAAGGAACAGACAAACATTCGCTATGACAGGGAGAACATCCTAAGTACAACAAACATTTTGCACAGAGATAAGAAGAGGAAAGTAGGTCAATATCCTGGGGCCGGGAAGACGCAGCCTGAGCTTCCATGCAGAACTGTGTATGATTGACTGGGCAGGGCCCTCTTCTCTCCAGGCTACTGCTCTGACCTGTGTGCCTGGGATACACAGACTCCAGGAGAAAGGAATTAGAGACCCACCTACTCCTTCCCAGCCATGGGCAATCTAACTGGGGAAAGAAAACAGGTAAGAGCCGTGTAACTCATAAAATCAGCGCTCACACAGGGCTGGCGATTCACCACAGAAAGAGGAGTACAGACACTCGTGTTTATGATTAGAGGCAGCGCTATCATTACGGTACAGGAGGATGAGATGAGGACGGCTGAAGAGGACAAACCTGACCTTGCCTTTCGGAGGATAAGCAGTATGTGGTCCAGCAGAAAAGCACTTTAATGCAGGAAGAACAAACCATTCAGAAGACAGTGACTAGGTAGAATGGCGCGAAAGACAGCTGGGCTGTGGGCTGTGAAGCTGGGAGGAAAGGTAAGTTGAGACAAGACTGAGTCCAAGCTAAGGCGCTTACAGCTAGGAATGAGGTGGGAATTGCTGGGAACAGGTGGGAGGGGAGAGAGAAGAGTATCTACTGGGTCTGTGTTGCAGTCAGTGCATCCAGAGGGCCACGAGTATGACCGAGAGTCACTAGTGACAGTATGATGGAAAATACGATTGAAGATAGCCATTATAGATGATGGGGAGTCATCCAAAATGTCTTGAGAGCAAAAGACAACAAAAAATGTAAAGGTTTTTTTTACTTAGTGGATAGTCTAAATTCATTGGGAGAGACCTGAAAGCAAGAAGCAAAACTGCTCTGTACAATTGTTCAGTCTGTGCACTGTATAAAAAGCCAAGGGGGAAAGTGGGCACTGACATCAAGTGGAGCTCTGTGGGAGAGTGTTTGCCCTGAAGGGTACCTTTTGCCACTGTAAGGTAAAGGTACCATACCGACTAGCAGCAGGGAAACCAGGTGGGGCATGAATCTAGAACTAGGGTAGAGCTAATGGAAATGAAACAATTGGGTAAATGCAAGAGAAGTAATAGACGACTCTATCATAAAAGGCAGAACACTAACTGATGGAGGGGAAAAGAGACAGGAGGCTTTGAGACTAAAGTAGGCTCTCTCATCCAAATGCATAAGGATTGAACTCAACTGCTTGGTTTGAAGGGAAAAAAAGTCAAAGTTGAAAGTCGTTTAAAAAGGTAAATATCAAAACATATTGTTTTAGATTAAACCCTATCATCTAATATTTATTTGCCTGTGTTTTGCTGTAATGCGAGGCCTTTCCTTCGAGTCTCTGTCCACCGCCTGCAGTATCCAGCGGTGCTTTATCAACCATCTCAAGGCATCACCCTTTAAAACGTCAAATTTCTTTTTAAAAAATGGTGAGGCTATAAGGACACCAGAGAAACAGCCCAGAATAGACCACATCACCCTTGACAAATGCTCGCCACTCGGTGGGAAGGCTAACCCACCCCCACCTTGTCCAATGTGGGCAGTCTTTCCCTCCGCCCCCCGGGAGTAAGCAGGGTTCCAGGGGGGGGCTGCTTCATGAGTATGACGAGCATGATGTGGAACAGAGCCGCCACCTGGCCGACGGTGGACGCACCGTGTGAGCATAGATGACTGCTCTGAGCCACTAAGATTCTGGGTCTTCCATAATCCGAGCAGAACACACCTATCCTGAGTGGCTCAAGTATCCACGGGAACCCTCTTCTTCTAGGAATCCCCAGCTCCTTTACAGTTGCCTCAACCTCTCTAAAATCAGCCACCACTCTTTTCTAGAAAATTACTTTTTATCAGGTGCTTTCCAAAACACTTGAACAAATTCAAATAGTCACAAAAATAGCTCTTTTTACACATATATTTAAAATCTTTAAACTAAATAGAGTAAGAAGTACAATTGGCATAAACAGGTCTGTAAAAAAGAAAACACAGTTTTCTAGATATGCACACATGTCCACTGGTGGGAACAGAAACCCAAGAGCAGGGCTCGTGAGTGGCTCAGTAAGTTAAGCACCTCCCTTTGGCTCAGGTCATATCCCAGGATCCTGAGATCAAGCCCTGCTTGGGGCTCCCTGCTCAGCGGGGAGTCTGCCTCTTCCTCTCCCTCTGCCCCTCCCCCCTGCTCATGCTCTGCTTTCTCTTAAACAAATAGAATCTTTAAAAAAAAGAAACAAACAAACAAACAAACAAACCTAGGAGCACACTACTGGAGAGCCCTCTAGCTTTGACCATTCAGTGTGTTATGGGCATCGGTTTATATATGATTTATTTTGCAGAGGAAAAGAACACCAACTAATCCAGCACGTCTGGAGGTCGCTAAGACCTTATACCATTTTCTGAAGCTGTGAGCCTAGAAAATTCTAAGAATGAAGAGTACTATCGTATTACCAGGTTAAAAATCTGGCTGGTTTTTCAAAACTATATCCAACTGCCATATTTTTTTCTGTCCCAAATGTACAGTCAGAAGTGCTTAAGTCGTTTAAAAGAGCACAAAAATAACGCTTCAAACCCAAAACCAGACAGAGTCAAGAGTACAAAGCCACATGTCATTCCATAACCCAGCTCTTAAAGATAGAACAAACACATAAGTTACTATTAAAAACTAAAATTGAGTTGCACACTTTAAAATTACATACTGCTTTAAAATTGTCAACGGAGATAAATGTTCCTCTCAAGGTTGCCCAGCAAAATCTGGGTGCTTCCATTCTGAGTGGCCAAATGGTCCATCTATCCATAATTTACATACTTTAGAAATCTGATACTCAGCCTCTTCAATAAAAATGTGAACTTCTACACAGAAATCATATTCATATATTTCAATAGACTACTGAGAGAAACACTATGTAAACACATATACACTGGAAACCCCAAAACAACCAACCACAGTTTAAATAACATCCTCTACAAGTCAACCTTGGCCCCTTCACCAATACACACGCGAAGGCTCCCCCCTCAGCAACAAATAGGATAATCTTAATCTCTGTAGCTTTAAAAACAAACCAAAAAGCCTACATCTGGAGAAAAAAGGCAGTGATATTGTACCTGCCAAAATAATCCTCCCCCAAACTCTACTGAGACAACAACCGCTCAGTCTTATTTTAACCAAGGCAGACCCTTGAAAAGAAAGGAACCCAAAACCAAACTCTAGGGAGAAAAACACTAATTTGTGAAATACGAGGTGAACTCTAAAGTTTTCCTGAACCTTGACCTAAATCAATGTTCCCACAGTGTTGTTGTTTTTTTTTGTTTTTTGGTTTGTTTGTTTTGGTTTGGTTTTTTTTTTCAAGATTTATTTATTTATTGGACAGAGAGAGATCACAAGTAGGCAGAGAGGCAGGCAGAGAGAGAGGAGGAAGTGGGCTCCCCACTGAGCCGAGAGCCCAATGTGGGGCTCCATCCCAGCACCCTGGGATCACGACCTGAGCCGAAGGCAGAGGCCCAACCCACTGAGCCACCCAGGTGCCCCTTTTTTTTTTTAAAGTGAGATAAGCAACCATGAGGACAGGATGACAAAATGGTTTAGTCTTTTCACCAAACCAAACATCAGTCATCCTCAAATAAAACAAGAGTTAATCCGACACCAGTAAGGGGGAGCGCTCTGCTATAGGACCAGAGTCGCCACTGAGGACCTGCAGACAGACGGAGGAGCCTGACTTCAGGAAGGGAAGAGGGACAAGGCCCAAACCCTGCAGGATGTCGACACCCAGGGACCAGGAGGAGGGAGGGTTGAGACCAGAGGAACACAGGCCACCGAAGCCAAGAGACAAGTGGGACAAGAAGGAGCAGATGAGGAGGATGGAGAGCACCGGACAAGGAAGGAGAGAGGGGGTTTTCAGGCCTAGAAGCCATGTGGTCGGGGCTAAATTGTGTCCCCCTTCCAAATTCATATGTTGAGGCCCTAACCCCCAAACCTCAGGATGTTACTGTACTTGGAGACAGGGCCTTTAAAGAGGTGATTAAGGGCGCCTGGGTGGCTCAGTCAGTTGGGCAGCTGCCTTTGGCTCAAGTCATGACCTCAGAGTCCTGGGAACGAGCCCTGCAACAGGCTCCCCACTCAGTGGGGAGTCTGCTTCTCCTTCTCCCTCTGCTGCTCCCCCTGCTTGTACTCTCTCTCTCTGTGTCAAATAAATAAATACAATCTTTTAAAAATAAATAGATAAATAAATAGGTGATAAAGAGGTGATTAAGTGAAAACTAGGCCATTATTATGGGCCCTTCCCCAATACAATTGGCGTCCCTCTACACAGAAAAGACAGGGACACAGATGACATAGATGGAGGAACAACCAGATGAGAACACAGAGAGAAGGCAGCTGTTTACAAGCCAGAGAGAGGCCTCAGAAGGCTCTAAAGCTGCTGACACCTTCTTGGACTTCCGGCCTCCAGAACTGCGAGAAAATACGTTTCTGTTGTTTCCACTCGCCAGTCTGCGGTATATTGTTATGACGGCCCTAGCGGACTAATAAACCAGCCTACGACCCCTTCTGGCAATTGTCGACTTCCAGCCTCTTCCTCCACACAACTAAGGTTTCTGACAAGGCCTTCCTTTGACCCTTGCCACACGCCACTGAAACCACCTCTGATAAATGTCCCTGCCTGTTTGTTACTGCCCACTGCACTCTCTCCTACCCTGGCTTCCTCGGGGCCATTCCTTCCCGGCTGCCCAGGTCCCACCTCCACCACTCCTCATCCTTAGTGGCCTCTCCTTCCTGCACTCATCACAAGACGATGTTCACCGGGGTTCCACCACCCACCTTCCTCTCTCGCCATTCCACCCTCCAAGCAAGCTTAACGTCTCCGACCGGATGCCGCAGTCCCTTTCCTTGAGGTTCCTGGACCTCAAGCCCTGGCTTGTCTCTGAGCTCCAGGCCCTGTATTTCAGGGTCTGCCAAGCCTCGCTCACTGCCCTGAGACCCCACAATCCAAACAGAACCCATCCCCTCAGGCCTCTGGGTGCCAGCCACTCCTGACCTCTCGCAGGAACTGGGAAGCCCTCCCACACTCCAGCTATCATTCTTCTCAATGTCTACTGTCGGAAAATAAATATTCAAAATATGGAAAAGGTCCTATGTACAAAAATGTGCATCACTGCATTATTCACAACAGCAAAACAGTGGAGGCAACCCAAAAGCCCCACAGTAAGAAATGTGTGAGGACATTATGGGACTCAGTGGAATAATTCACAACTATATAATTTATTTCAAAAACTGGGCAGCAACACAGATCTTAAAACATACATATAAAAAGCGTGAAAAGGAATATTCAGAAACAACCATAGTTGATAGTTCCTCCATTTTCCAAACTTTCTGGAATGTTCTTAAGATGATTCTCTAGTACGCAATGTCCAAGCGAGAGTTCTAGCCATTCTGGACTTTCCCAACTGCTTGGCTGAAGGAGACATGGGAGGTTTGCTCCAGAACCGCGCTGCACCTGCGGCAACACCCAACGCAAACTCCCATTACATAAAGTCCCCTTCAGTCCGACTGTGCTTGTGGCCCGCGGCACGAGATCCTACAGAACCCGATTCTTTCAAGAAATCCAACCAGACGTACAAACAGCTGTACGACTGCGGAACTGAGCTCGCGACATCTGCGCGGTTACTAAGTGCTCCAGTCGGGAACCGCCGTCACGCGCCAGCTGCGGCCAGGCCAGCGAGTGTCAAGCCAGAAGCTGTAGCACAGGCGGTGAAGCCACCTCCTCGGGAGCGTCTGCCCACCCGCCTGCCAGGGAACGGGGCGTCTCCTCCGTCCGAAGAGGAGGGACGTGACAACTCGTCCATCCGAGAGTCCATGAGCTGGAAAGGTGGCCCCCAAGGACGCGAACTGCTTCGTCCCTGTAACATCTTACCCGCACCTTTTGGGTTGTTTTCTACGCTGGCGACAGATGGGAGGTATTAAGACGGGGCTGACAGTTCTACCTTTCTTTCCTCGACCCTCACGCCCTATCCTTGGAAGCCTCCTACCAACCAACTCAACAGATTCCTCCTCCTCCATTTTTGGTGTAAATGAAATGAAACAGGCAGCAGCCACAGAAATCACGCCCGCAGCGAGGGGGTCCGCGCCTACACCGGCGCCCAGCACAGGTGCACGTGCACACACCTTCCCGGACCACGGCCTCTCTCACAAGCAGTGTATGCGGCCTTTCCGATTCAAAGGGTTCCTACGATGAATCCTGTGGAAAAAGAAATACGAGCTCCCAGTTACGCCCGTTCTGTAAATCCAGGTTTTACTGCAATTGTGTCGGCCTTCCTCCTCGCACAGAGAGAATGCTCATAAATATTTACGTTACACTCAAGCGGGGCATTTGTGGTTAGAGATGAAAAGCATTATAAATTGTGGAATAAGGTACAGGAAAGCATCACCTGATTTAAATCCCCTCAACCAGATTTCACATCCAATTGTGAAATGTCACTGCGATCAGCAATATTTCTCAAGGAAAACAGCTCTTCTACTCGGCCCGGGCAACACGGCTGTCGTATCCTCTCGGAAATCTGTGTCACTATTAGAGGATGCCACCCTTTAAGGTAAATTCCTGCAGATAAAACGAACTTAGCAGGAAAGCCCATTCCTCCGTCACAATTGTACGAGAGAGCAGGAAAAGAAAGCTGGAAAGCTCACTGAACTTTTTAAAAAGTAATTAAAATCAACAGGCTTTTGAGGAAATGTGTCAGATTTGGCAGCGTTTTCTTTGTAAAAACGCATTTTGGTAATTTTCCAGAATTCTGTTCTTCCAGTTTGGAAATGCTTAAAAATTCTGACACATAATGAAATGGTAACAATACGGATCAGCCTAAGCAAAATAAGGAAAGGAGAAAAATTTAACTTCAGCGTTCCCTCAATCTTCCCTTGCTCTCAGCCCCCCAATCCCCCAAGATTCCTGGTGCTTTCAGGAGCCACAGAACCCCCTCCCAAGAGGTTAGACAGTTAGTTAGTAAATCAGTCAATCAATTAATTAATTACAGGTGTGAGTAAACAAAAGGCAGCTCAATTAAGATTTCTGAGGGCAAAAAGTTACATTTAGTTTTACAATTAACAGTAAGAAATACAGTTTACCCTTTGAATTATAGAAACACGTGCATCATTTCTGCAGGGCAGCAAGGGAAGGAGGAAGATGGGGGGTTAAAAGGACCGATAAGGGGGAGGGGAGTAAGAGGAGCCCAGAAGAGTCAGTAACAGATGGCTGGGGGCCCACTCAGGGAGCGCACGAAGGAAGAAAAAAAGGAAAATAATGACAGAAAGAAACAAAGAATAAAGGGTTTCACAAGGAATTGCATCCCCCCTCCATCTAGTGTTTTGGGATAACTCTACCAAAGACTTTTCATAAATACCGTTGTGCGTCTGCAACAGGAAGCATTAGCGGGAAGTACTCGGTCGCCCTGTGTAAATGTAATCTGAGCACTGGAACCCAGGCGTCCCCCTCTCCGGCCTCACCTCAGCGAACCACTAGGGCAACTGCCAGCCTGGCTTTTTTCCATAAGATTTTATCATATTATTATTTGTACAGAAGTTACATAACAGATCATAGAAAATGTGTAAAATCTGAGGGGTACCAGCAAGTCAGCACAGTCTACTGCACTCCCACAATCACTGTTACGGCTCTGGTGTATTTCTTGGCCGTCCTGACTCCCACATCTTTTTCAGGGGTAACCAAAGTCCCGTATCAAATCATGAATTATACGCGCGGCTTGGATTCAAACGGATCCGAGCGTCTGGCCGGGAGAAGGAAGCAGCCCAGGAATCCATTTTCAGGAAAGACCAAGGAGGAGTAACTAAACTTTACGTGGAGTGTTTGCTGACCCTCTTCTAGACACACACACAATAACACGCGGAATCCTTGGCCCCAAGAGAAGGCTGTTATGACCCGCCTTTTGCAGATAAGAAAACAGGAGGCAAATGAAGCTGCATGCCCCAAGTCAGGGAGCACTGGGCAGAAGAGTCAAGTCTCCAAACCAATACTTGTCCAGAGCTGGCCTATAACCACGACACCACCCCGCCAGGCCCCATCGCCCTGACCCTGGTGCAAAGCCACAATGACCAAAGAACCGTTATTCCAGCGGAGGGAGGTGTGTGTAAGTCATATGGGAGCCCTCCCTAAGCCCCTCCCCAAAGCCTTCAGTGTGTATTTGGAGAAGGGGGAAGGGCGGGGGGGGTGGGCAAGGGAAGAGCCAAAGGTAGCCCTGCTCAGGAGGCCTCCCCACAAGGACACACAGGGCCTCTCCAGACTCAGAGCAGGACCCCCGTCTGAGCAGGATCCCGCAGAAGCCAGCGCGTGGGGTAACAGCACTCAGATGGGGGGTTGGGGAAGGAGGACAGGCAGCTGCGCAGCTCAAGCCTCATCACAGACGTAGTAGCTCTCTTAACTCGAGCAGTTTCATTCAAATTTTCAGTTAGGAAGGGAATCATCCTGATCAAAAATAAGTATTTTCATGTCACCATACTTTACACACTAGGTAATACCACTATGATGATGGTTTACTAAGAAGCAATAAGTTGATTTAAGTCGTTGATCACGAAAATTTCCATTAATCTACCACTTGCAGCAGAGCCCCATCTCGGGCCTTCTGAGCTTGGCTTTCACTGCCTGGAAAGTTCATCAGGCTTCTCTTCCTCCATCAGCACCTCATCCCGGTGGCTGCACGAATGTCCCTGTCCTCAGACAGGCAGTCCCCGTATCCGCAATCTACTGTTGCCTCTCCTCACCCTTCTTATACTCAGAGGCGCCCCGTCCTTTTCCCTCACAGCACCCATCACAATTCATAAGTATGTCATAGATATCTGTGTTCATTTCTGCAATGTCTCTCCCCCCTCATACACCGTGAGAGCAGAAACCACGTCTGTTCTACCACCATTGAAGACTCTGCACCAGGATCCGGCACACACTAGGCACCCAAACATGGGAGAGTGAACACACGCATACACTATAGAACGAAAACGTCACCTCCCTTTACTTCGAAAAGTATTACGTAATTTTATTTATTTTTTGGAAGGAACAGTTTTTATTTTATTTTTTTAAGTTTATTTTATTTATTTTTTATTTTTTGGAATCTCTACACCTAACATGGGGTTTGAACCCACAGTCCTGAGATCCAGAGTCTTGTGCTTTTCTCAGTCAGCAGCCTGGCTGGCGTCCCTAAGGTAATTTTAAAAATGGAGTGAATTGTGACATTTCCGTTACAGGTTGGTATTTTGTGCCCTATTAGATAAGCCACCCAAATCTGGGCTCTAAGAACAAACACAAGTTTAAATGTAAACTTGATCAGCCAAGAACCATCTAAAAACAAATGCAAAATCAACACCATTCCTGCACACCAGTCAGAAACATGGCACGCAATTCCCAGGACCATTCACAAGGACCACAAAAACCATGAAGCACCTTGACACAAATCTAACAGAATTTCTTTTTTTTTTTTAAATGGAAGATTATAAAATTTCACTGAAGGACATAAAAGACTTCGGTAAATAGAGAGGTACGTCAGTTTGCAGACGGCAAGCCATGAGGCCCCAAAGAGGCAATTCTCCCTGAAGACTATCTAAATGCAAATGCAACACCAATAACACAAAATTTAAACACACAAACAAAAACAAGCCACAGGCTCGGATAACATGTACAAGTTTACCTGTGGAGAAAGAGAAGAACGCAGTGTGTGTGAGATACGTCAACAGACACAAATATGGAAAATGTCATTTTTGCAAAATCCAGCAATGTAACCATGACAGGTATGCAATGTTACTTTCAATGTTTTGACTGAAACAATAAATGCTCTAGGTTCAGAAGAGCAAGGGTCTGGGGGATCTTGACAAAGACGCTAACACGAGTGGGCTGTGAAAGCCGTGTAACAGGCAGAGGGGGCTTCCGGGACAAGGAAAGATCCAGGAGAACGGATGAGGAAACAAGCACAAGACTATGTGAGAGTGAGCCGGGTGGGGCTTACACCACATGAAGACTCTCACAGAAAGTCAGCTAGGAACGGACTTACATGGCTCCATGAAGGAACCACAGCCCTGTGATCCTATAATGGGCCCCGCCCAAAGTGGTCAATGCGCACCCAATGGGGACATGTGCATATTCTATCTCTCTGGGATAGCCACAGTCCGAGGTCACAACAGAAGGCCAAGAGAAGCCTTTCTGCAAAGAAACTTACTTAAAATGTTGTTTAGCCAATACCTACGTCTCCAAAGATACCTGTTTTCACAGCACACCATCTACTCACTTTATGGGTGTTTCTTTCAACCTTCTAACTTTTTATGGAACAACCCACTTTGGAAATTGCTACATTCTACTAACCCAGCCCTTTAGAGGTCTGGGCCAGAATAGAGGCTTAAGGATTTGGAAATAAAAGGCAACAATCAGCCAAACATAACAACTGACCGGATGAATGCATGGGTCACAGAAAATAGAGAAGTAGGTAATGCTTCTGGAATCTCCAGCCCAGATGACGACAGGAATGCTTTCAGCGCAAACAGTGAAGTCAAAAGAGGGTCAACTATTAGGTATCAGGCACTACGCTTGAATTTAGATGGGTTTGGGGAGACAGTGATATAGTCCGCTGGAAGGAAAATTGAGCAAGAAGTTAAGAGACTACAATCAAGTTCCCAGATCTATCCCCAGCCAATTTTATGAGCCTGAGCAGGTCTCAAATACGAGGCAAGGGTTACAGCAGTGACCTTTAAGCTCTTTCAAATTTAATACTCTACCATTCTAAAATCGGGCACTTGGAAGTCGAAATACCAATACTATCAAGTACAAATACAATACTATCAAGTTCTGCTTTTAGAGGTGTGGAATGTATAAAAAACATAGAAAAAATAAACAATTCAAGAATTCGAATATATGAACTTAAATATATCAATGAAAGGCTTTTAAGAGATTATGCAATTAGAGATGTTTAAGA
Organism: Mustela nivalis; assembly: GCF_964662115.1. Classification (NCBI taxonomy): domain Eukaryota; kingdom Metazoa; phylum Chordata; class Mammalia; order Carnivora; family Mustelidae; genus Mustela; species Mustela nivalis. The sequence goes on from NC_139030.1 coordinate 110,273,475, forward strand.
GATCAATGAAACCTACAAAGAAATTTAGGATGTCTCACTCAGGCCCCCTCTCCCAATGTCATGGAATACTTAGCATCTTGGTGCTGCACAAGACAGATGCTTGAATCTGACCCAGTGTGGCAGTTCGTATATTTTTACGAGAACCTCTCAACACCCTGAAGATTTCAAGGCAAACGACATCTTCCTAGATGGTTCACCACATCAGGGGAGGTCAAAACTGTGGTCAATGCACTACAACTGTGACCAGAGTGCCAGTAAGACACTAGCCTTGTGTACTGGCCTAAGCCCAGGGTTTATAAAAATTAAAAGCTTTTCCTAAGAGCACTTAGTCTGGGATGCTACATAAATGAAAGAATTTGTGATGATCCTTTTGAAGTAACTTCAAGGGAAAAAATGATCAGCTAAGAACTGCAAATAGCATTGCAGGGTTAATAATAAAGAAACTTAAAAGGAAGCAGCTCTAGGGGAGGAGAGAAAAGAGGTATTGGAAAGTGCATGCAGGGCTGACCGGGATTTTTTTTTAACCAAGGCTGAAAAGTTTTTCAAAAACACCAAGAGTTTTTGTTGTTGTTTTGGTTGAAGTGTATGAAAAATGTTTTCATGAAACCAGTAGGAAAGTGACAGGCACACACAGTTAACAAACGCCAACAGGTAACAATCTGTTCCATTGTCTCTTCAATTCCATTTTCAAAAATCTCTTTAAGGATGCTGAATTCTTCTTCTTCTTCCTCTTTTTTTTTTTTAACAAGTTTAAAACCGTGTAAGATACAATCTGGAATTGTATTTTCATATTCACAAGGCAAAATGAAGACACCTGTACAATTTCCAAGCCTCCTGAGCCCACGGAGGGTCGTGGGACAGTCCCTGGAAGGCACAGGCCTGGTTTCCTCTTGGCCTCTGGAGGTATCTGGTAAAGCCAGGCACCTGGTATTTTTAGAAGGTCAGCGTTGTTTATCTGATCAACAAAGGAAGAATGTCAATTTTCCCTTTTCTCTAGACTCCACCTTCCAAAACTGCCTATCTTGGAGGAATATAAATTCCATACCAACCCTCCTCTTCCCCACCTTGTCCACAGTCTTACTCCCTGAGCCCCAGCTCTGCAGCGATGCGCTCACCATTTCATCCCATCCTTCAGACCCTGAACTGCAGCTGGATGCCCCGCGGCCGACATACTGCTCTCGGACAGACTGCAGACCAGAGGACCCGACAAAACCCCTGGAAACTCCCAGATGGCCATCTAATTCCTGCAGATAAGGAAGTGCCAGGAGAGGGTAAGAGAGATCACCGGGCAAGCTGTTGCCTCACCAAAAGGCGGAGGCTGTCCACCAAGTCACCCTCATTTGGGGGAGAAATGAGGCACAATGGGAGAGCCAAGCACAGGGCCCAGAAAAGGACAAACGGAGAAGCATTTCAACCAACCCACCCGGACACCCACAGGAACCCTGACTCCAGGTCACAAAGGAAGCAAGCCAGGAGGGAGGCTCTCACTCCAACTCCATAAAACAACCTCCTTAAGAGTGGCCCAAAGCTTCAAAGAACACCGCACCACGAGGCAACACGGTCTGGAAAGCATACAGTCTAGGACTTAATGTCTACCAGCCCTGGCAAATTACTCAGTTCCCTCAGCCACAAATCCTTCCTGCTGAAGAGCAGCAATGCGGATGACACAAACAAGCTACAGAAAATGCCCTGGGGGGGGGGGGGGGCGCCTGGGTGGCTCAGTCGGTTAAGATTCAGACTCTTGATCTCAGCTCAGATCTTGATCTCAGAGTCAGGAGTTTGAGCTCCATGCCGGGCTCCTAACCTACCTTAAAAAAAAAAAAAAAACAGGAAAACAAAGTACCCAAGATGAGGGCCGACACAGAGAAAGCGCCCACCACTTCACTAACAACAGCAGGAACATCATACAAAACATGAATGATTCCATTTTGAAAGAAATTCATTCATTTCTTGTCCACAAGGCAAACACTCTGAAGTCTGCAGACAGCCGTAGTGCGGCTGGACCAGCCAGGCGGAGCGCCAGCCCAGGACAGGGCGCCCGCAGGCAGGGAAGGAAGCGGGAAGGAAGCGGGAAGGAAGCGGGAAGGAAGCGGGAGGCACCGAGCACCTACCCCTACCGGTGCCAGAGCCCCCCCGGGACTCAGCACCTGCTCCCATGGAATGGCCCTTTGTACATCCTCGGCATCCAAAACGGGACCCCCCACGCTCTCCTAACCTGCAGACCAACCCCACCTTCCGGAGGCAGGTGTTTGGAGACCTGACCCCTTCCAGGCCACCAGAGGCTGGAGGAAATGAAAGCACGAGGACAAAGGAGTGGGCACCGCGCTGCGTCTCCTCCCACTCCCTCGCTTTTGTCTGTTGTCGGCTTTTGTCTGGCCAGCGAGAGGTGGCGTGGCCTGGTCACCACAGCTGTCACAGCCATTTTCTTCATTTCCCCAACATCCACTCCGCGCACGGTGGCCTGCCCGGCCGTGTCCTTTGAGGCACAATGGATTTCCTTCATTGCTCTTTAATGCACGCCTCCCTCCCATCAGCCGTGCGCTTGACAAAATGTGAATGGATGAGGAAGGTACCGACAAGGGAAAAGAAAGCCAGGAAAGGTTACAGGAGGGAGATGCCATGGCTCACCCTTCATCCCGCTCGGGGGCGAGCTGGAAGGTGCCCCGTGACAGAGCTCAGCAGACCACAGTCTGCCTCCGTCCACATACCCACTGAAGGGGAACTTAATGACAAGAGACAGAAGTGACTGCACTGACACCTCAGTCCCTGAAGACCCTAAACGATGTCCCATCATTATTTGAAATAATTAAACAAGATAGAACTTTCAGTCTTTACAGTCTTATCTTAGAAACAAACAAAATAAAAAACCAATATTGACTTTTCCATTTGCCCAGGAGCATTCTGAGAAATCCAGACCCAGTCGATGACGCCAAGTGTTCAAATCCATTCCGCTCCTGCACTCAGCGGTCGCTCGTGGGTCAAGGTCAGGCGTCTCCTGCCCATGACCACCCTCCAGGCCACCCCAAGGACTGGATACCATTTCCATTCCCTTTTCACAGGGACACCTAAGCTCCCTTCCCGTCTGGGGAAAGGATGAGCCTGGAAATTCCGTGGACTGTGTGTTCCCATGAGCACAGAAAGCTGATGTTCTCAGAGGTTTGTAAAGAAAGACCCTTGACACTTCCCTAAGGAAGCATGTCTTCTGTAAAAGGCGAAGGCCAGGACCGAAAGCACATGCTGGGAAAATCCCCCCCGCTCTGCGTGTGTTTCCAATTCCAATGTCCCACTTCCTCTTTATAACCACATTCCTTCCCTCCTTGCTTCTCCTCTAAAAAGACACTCTGGCATTGGGTCTCCAAAGTATGCTGCTCTATGAAAGGCTATAAGATGAAAAGAGCTAAAACGGATGTCAGTGAATACAAAATGCTTAAACATTGGGTAAGATCTATTCCATTCCACCACTTTTAAATGTTTCCAAAAAAGAACTTATTTTTAAATATTGGCTGCCTAACTTCTTAAACATAAAGTTTCCTTCACTTAAAGCGTATGTACACAGGCTATCACACAGCATAGAGCTTTTTAGCAAATACACTTTTAAGAGCTGTGATGTCACTAACTGTGCCTTCCAAACCTCACAGGGATTTCTCTCTCTTTTTAAGATTTTATTGATTTATTTGACAGAGAGAGAGAGAGAGAACAGCAGGGGGAGGGCAAAGGGAGAAGGAGAAGCAGACTCCCTGCTGAGCAGAGAGTCCACCCCGGGGCTCCATTCCAGGACCCCAGGATCATGACTTGAACCGAAGGCAGATGCTGAGCCACCCAGGTGCCCCCACAGGTTTCTGAAAGGATCATTACAGTAATATATAAGAAAGTGATAAGAAATTTGCAAAAGGCAAATTAAATAGTTATTTGAGCTACTGTTTTTCCAATTCTTTTAAGATATCATACCTTACAGTGTTTCCTTAAAAAGAATATGGACTTTCACCTCAAGTGAAAGTAGGGTGTAAGAAGCAAGCTAGTCATCTCCCTAGGCCTCCTTTCAACTGTAAAATGAGTATAATACCCACTTTAACAAGTTGTGAGGATTCATGGAATAATGTATGCAAAACCCATCATACACAGTAAACACTTACTAAATGACAGTGACAATTACCGTTAGACTATTTAACAAAAATCCAAATATCCAGCCACTAAAAATAGTAGAAGGGTGGGGGCAAAGGGGAGAACCTCACAATGGGGGGGGGGGGCAAATGCTAAAAACATGGATCCCACACTCTGAGGATCCCTTCTTCGACAAACCACTCCTACCCCCAACTCCTTCCCCACTGAGGTCAGAAGCTCCTCCTTGCTTTGCATAACTGTGCAGCAACCCAGGAGAGTGAGTCTTTAACACCAGGCTTGACAAAGTGATGATTCATCCCGACCCAGGAAGGGGGTGCAGCCAGCCTCACCACACAATGGGAGATCCATGGGCAGCGCCTAGGGCCAGAGACAAGCCCTATAAGAGCCCCCCCAGCCCCACCCGCGTCTCCAGCAGCAGCTAACACACTCTCCGGCTTCCTTGTTAGTGTATATTCCGAAGTGTAGCTGGGAGGAATCCAACTGTGCCACATCTTACAAAGCAATTCCCAACATAAATGAAAAGTCCAAAATGGCAACCACAACAACAATAATATGGAAAAAGTCTCCCTCCGTCCCCTCTGTGTGCTGCCTGTGGCACCACATTTTGCCAGGCAGTGTGTTAGTTACAGCAGCAAACAGCTTGATGGCTGGACAGCATCCCACTCCAGCTTCACAGCGTGATGGCTCCTGAGGACAAGTCCCACTGCTTCTCAGCTTGGCCTAAGAATGTGACCACATCCCCCTTGAAAAAGACAAGCCCTCAGCAGCAGCTTACACAGCTCTTTTCCATTACCACTTCGTGGGCAGGAAACATTTTTTCCCCCTGGAGTAAGCTCCTAATTCCCCTTCTAAGGTTAAGAGGCTTTCAAACTTGGTTGTCTTAAATCGAATGCCCAGTGGGGTGGTTTAACCGTGGGTCTGCAGAGTTGTCAAAGAGGCAGGGCTGGGGTCACCTGCCACCTCTGGTCACTGGCCATCCCTGGATGTCTCCTCAATTATCCCACAGTAATTCTAACCTTGGGTCGGACTTTGGGATCCTTCCACCAGGGTCCCATAGGCACAGACCATGAATGCCTGGAAGTGTCAGCCTCCTCCCCAAACAGTTTCTCTTGGAATACCCCATTCAAAAACACTCATCATTTGATGCCTCCAGCTCCCTTACCAGGTCAACCTTTCCTCCTGGGTTTCTGGATTTCATTCTAGAAAAGGACCACTCAACAAACGTCCACCATATTAGATTTAATTCTACCCCTAAAAAATAAATAAATAAAAATCCCATTGGGCAGGACGGTATGAGTTCTCTTAGTCCAGGTGGTCCGCACTGGGGGAGGGAAAGCCCAGAAGCAGTGGGTCCTTAACTCAAACTCCAGCCACCGGGGTGTGTGGGGTGTGTTTTCTGGGAAAGCCTGCAAAAGGGTTTTTCAACTCCGGGTTACATAACCTGATTCATTTATTTAGCAATGTCTAATTTTAGAGTGGTTTCCCCTCAAACATTCCTGGAAAACTGTTATACTATATTACAGTGGAGAAAGCTGTTTTATGTCAAAATCAGTTCTATAAAATGTGCCTCCTTCGCATTCATGCCGATACCCACTGGCCACACACACACGTCCACGGCACACAGCGACACACAAGGACCCTGACCCCTCACCAAGAAAAAGTCTTCCCAAGTAACCACGATTCGGTTTCAGCAAAGCGACACTGGGAGCGCCTCGAACTCAAGAAGTGCACAACTTGTTGCGGCCACAACTTGACCGCGGGCGAACAAAGCGCGACAAAGACGCTCGGGAACCGCGGCCCGCGGGCGACAGGCGTGCGCCGGGCCCCCGCTCCGCCCGCAGCGCGCCCTCTCCGCCCCTCCCCACCCTCTCCGCGGCGCCAGCGAGCGCCCTCCGGGACTCCGGGTCCTGATCTGGTTTTCATTGCGGCGCCGCTCCCTCCCCTTCCTCCCAGCACCGTGAAGCAGCCCCGGCCCCGGCAGGAAACGGGACCCGGGGCAGCCCCTCGGCCGCGGCGGAACAAAGGAGCGCAGCGCGGCCGCACGCGCGGGACGCCCCCTCGGGTCCCGCGCCCCGCTCCGCCGCCGCCGGGGCGCGCCGCACCTGAACCCCGCTCCCGGGACGCCCCATTGTTCTCCCCGCGCTCTCCCCCCCCGGAGGCGCCCCCCAGCCGGGCCGGGCCGCGGAGCCGGGGCCGGGCACCCGCTGCGGGCCGGAGGACGGGACGGGCGTGGTGGGGACGAGGAGGACCGGGGCTCCGCGCCGCCCACGGGTGCCGGGAGGATGGGGCCGCCGAGTAAGAGCAACTTTGCTCCCAAGCCGCGTCGCTCCCGCCCGCCCCAAGCAACCGCGGAGTCACGACCACCCCGGCGACCTCCGGCGTGCGCGGGTTCTCGCCGCAGCAACGCCGCGGCCCCCGGCGACCTGTGCCCGCGGGCTGCGGCGGGGCCGCGGGGACCCCGGGCACAAAGGCGCGAGGCGCCCCCTCCGCCGCCCCCGGAGGGCCGCGGCCGGAGCGAGCGGGCGGGGCCGGGGAGAAGGGGAGAGGCTCGCGCTACCTCGCCGGGCGCCGCTGCGCCTCCTGGTCGTCCTCGCGCTCCGGGACGCGCGCCGGGCGCGAAGCTGCGGGGCTCCCGCGGCGGCTGCTCGACGGAGGCTGCCGGGCGGACGCTGTCCCTTCGCGCGCCCCGCGCTCCCGCACCGCCTCCACGCGCCGCGCCCGGGCTCCCGTGCGCGCCCGACTGCGGAGAGCGGCTGCCGCGGGGCGCTGGGCTGCGGCGGGAGGCGCGCGGCCACTCCCCTCTCCCCCGCAGGCCGAGGGGCCGGCCGAGGGGCGGGGGCGGCGACCTCGCCGCCTGGGATTCGCCCCTGCGCGCGCCGGCAGGGCCCGGAGCCCCCGCCCCCGAGCCCACCCTCCCGGGCCTCCGGGCGCGGCCGCACAGCGCCCCCCGGTGAGCGCGCGCGGAAGCCTGCGCGGGGGCAGGTCGGGACGCGGCGGCGAACGCAGAGGCGAGCACGGGGGGCGTCGCGGCCGGCGGCCACCGGGAGCTCGGGCCTCGCACCTGCGCGCACCGCCGAGCTTACCGGCGCCCGGCAGGCCGCGCCGCGGCGGGCAGCCCGGGGGCAAGCGCCGGCGGACTGGGAGTCCGGCCGGTTGTCCCCTCTGCCCTGCACGCAGTCTGGCCGCGCAGGACTAGCAGGAAGGATGAATTCGACCGAGAGAGGAAGAGGTGCTTGAGTAGCGAAGTGTGCTTTTATTTGCAAGGTTCCTAACATCTCCCGCCAGGCTAAGTAAACACTGGTCAAATTCTCTGCTGCAAAAATACAAGATCGTTTACAAGAAATTTCAAATACCCGTGTGTGTCTGTGTCTGAAAACAGCGTAGCAATAGCCGCTGGGGAGTGGGCAGCGGCGGGGCCCAGTCCGCGCAGCACTCGCGCGCGTTGGAGGAGACAGAGTCAGGACCTCTGGCCTCCCTCTCCAGCCTGCCTCTTGCCTCTCAGCGGAATCCAGAGCGAGCCACCTGACCCAGGGCCCGGTTTCCTCACCCCAGAGGAGGGCAGGGCGCTCCTCCAAGCTTACTCACTGGGTGAGGCGAGGATTACCTGGCGAAGGTGTTCAGAGCAATGTAGGCACAGTAATTATTACTCATGATTCTAACTACTTTATCCTAAATGAAATAAATTGCCATAAATGGGGCCAGGTTTAAATGGACTGACCTATATCTGGAAACTGTCACTAAAACGAGGTGAACCAAAGAATTCATACCATATATAGTAACTGTTCCCGGAGACGTAAGAAACCACAGGCACTGGGATTTGTCAAATGTCACCAGCAGAGTTTGGAAAGGTGGCAACTGCCCAGACTCTACCTGCTTGGGACTGTATCGTCATGGGCGACACTATGTGCATCAAAGTCTGATCTGCAGCAGACACGATAATGGGGTGGGCTAAGGCAGAGCGACTCTCCGGTACTGATCCGGTACTGATTCGTTCTTGCTCAGTCTTGTCCGAAACCTGACGTAGGTTTCTTTCTTGTTCTTATTTTACAGACAAGGAAAGCCGACACCAAAGAGGTCTTCCAGCTAAGAAGTGACGGCAGTGGTTTGAAGACCTGTCCGCAAACTCTCTGACCCTCACCCGTTAAAGAGTAGAGTCTAGTTGCCTTCCTCTTGAATATGGCTGAATTTAGAGGCTTGATTCTAATGAGTAGAACGCAGCAGCAGTGATGCTGTATGACTTCTGATTCTAGGTCGTGGAAGGAGTTAGAGGTTTCGCCTGGCCCTCGCTCACCCTGGGAACCCGGCTCCCATGCTGTGAGCAATCTCAGTCTGCCTGGATGGTCAAAGGCAGATGTTCCAGTTGATGGTGCCAACGGAGAACCCAGCCGGGAGCCAGATATGTGAGTTAGTGAGGCTTTGAGATGACTCCAGCCCCAGCCACTGACTGACCACAGTTCATACGAGACTGCTGCAGAGAAAACCTAACTGAACCTAGTCGGTGCCCACCATTAGGAAACAATAGTGAGAGACTGTCTTTGGAGGGGCCACTACATAGCAGTTGACCCTGAGACAGTGGCAGAGATGGGATTGGAACCCAGGCCGTCTGACTCTGGTCTCCACGGCAATCTCACTGACCTTGCTAGCCTGGTGGATACCAGCTTTCACAACAGCACATGGACCTGCCACCCAAAGACACACTGAGACTCACTTTTCCATTTTGCCTGTCTGATTTCAGGTTCCAAACAGATCGCTTATAGCAAGTTGGCAATAAGGAAACCTCTGACCTCTCTTTCTGGTCCAACTTTCCAAAAATAACAAGTTCAAATGGCAGGTCCACACGTACCAAATATAAACAAATGGTTTAAAAGAGTGGGGGAGGGACGCCTGGGTGGCTCAGTGGGTTAGGCCGCTGCCTTTGGCTCGGGTCATGATCTCAGGGTCCTGGGATCGAGTCCCGCATCGGGCTCTCTGCTCAGCAGGGAGCCTGCTTCCTCCTCTCTCTCTCTGCCTGCCTCTCTGCCTACTTGTGATCTCTGTCTGTCAAATAAACAAATGAAATCTTTAAAAAAAAAAAAAAAGAGTGGGGGAACTCTGCCAACTTTTCATCTTCGAATAGGGCAAGTTTTCTTTAAAAAGTAGGTTTGGGAAGAGTATGTGCTGATAGGACTCCTGAGAAAGCCACTCAGGAAGATTTTGGAGCTCCTGCCCCAAGGAAAAGACAGGGAATGTAGTTATGTGGAAACAGTTCCTCCTCTAGAAGGACCTAGCAGAGTGGGGACATTTAAGGCTCTCTGCCTGGTTTTCAGCAAATTCAGAAAAAAAAAAAATACTAGAAACTGTTGAGCTCATCCTAATAATCACTGAGAAAATGAACCAAGAAGCTATTAGAAAGCCGAAAGTGTTTTTAGGGCAAAGTTCTGCTTCTCTTTCAAAAACACCATTAACCTAGTTTTCACAGATCTCAAAATCCAAACTTCTGAAGACATACCATAGGTTTTTAAATACTTTTCCCTTCTTGGCCATTCTTTTCACAAGTCAATCAATATCAATCAACAACTTCTGAATTTAAGAGGAACAGATTATAGTTCTAGTAACCGTCAAGAATGGATAATGAATCCACCAACTACAAAAGCATTTTTTGCCTTCCCATCAGTCTATTGAAAGGCAGTAGAATATATGAAGAAGCAGAAAGACTGTTATTATGATTTTAAAATGAAAAACATAAGTTATCAAATTGAAGGAGTAAAAAGAATACAAAAAGTGTACTTTAGATCAATAAAAACATGGAATGATTTAAATAAAAACAAAAGAAATCCTGCCAACCTTGTGGGAAAATGTAGATATAAAAGCACATTTGTGTGTCCCAGGAGGAGAATTACCACTAAATGTGTAATTTGTTGGTTGGATTTTTTTTTTATCTTAGGTGTTTTTAACTTGAGCCTATTTTATTTTACCTTATTTTATTTTATTTGACAGAGAGAGCATAAGCAGGGCAAACAGTAAAGAGAGAGGGAGAAGCAGGCTCCCCACTGAGCAGGGAACCCAGTGCAAGGCTCCATCCCAGAACACTGGGATCATGACCTGAGCCAAAGACAGATGCTTAACCATCTGTGCCACCCAGACATCCCTACTTGAGCCCTTTAAAAAAAAATTAATACAACTTTGGGGGAAATAAACAACAAAAAGTCCACACGACCTGCTTCTACCTCATGTTGGTGTAGCAAAAGAAATAATGAGCTGGAAGTCATAATTTTACATGTTCTCACTGGCCATATCTGCAGCTAGCTTTAGAATTTGAACCAGAAGTCTCATGCTGTCTGCGCTTAGTTATTTTATACCATTTTTAATGTGTTAAGGGTCTCCAGTTCTAAAATAATCAGAGTCTTTTTTTTTTTTTTTTGGCCATCTTTTCTCTCATCTACTTACCCAAACACTTAGTTTTCACTCACTTTACTTATCCTTTGAGATGAAACTCAGTTCTCACCTATTCCTGACCCTCTTCTTCAATTGGATTCTGCCTTCTCCTCCATGGAAACATCTTGATGCCACAACCTCTCAGCACCTATTAATCTGGTCCAGGTTCTAAAATCTTTCTAGTTGTTCTCTTATAAATGTTTGGCCTCTCCTACTACCTGGTGGATTCCTATATTAAAGAAATAATTCAGTTAGAAAGCACCAGGTCCATGAAAATAAGAAGAATCTTTGAGAGTTTACTCTGTTTTCAAGTGTTCTCAGGGAGCCTGGCTGGCTCAGCTGTTTGGGAGTCCAGCTCATGGTTTTGGCTCAGGTCGTGATCTTGGGATCATGGTTTCGAAGGGTCATGGGATTGAGGCCCACGCCAGGCTCCTCACTTACCTGTGAGTCTGCTGGAAATTCTCTCTCTCCCTCTTCCCCTGCCCTTCCCCTATCTTATACTCTCTCTCTCTCTCTCTCTCTAAAATAAATAAATAAATAAAATCTTCAAATTCAATAAACACAGTATTAGTGCATCTTACATAGTTTCATGCAAAATAAACCTTTTTATGTATTTAAAGAGTAGTTTGAAAATAAATGCTTCATAATCTGCCTTCGGCTCAGTGGGGAGTCTGCTTCTCCTTCTCCCTCTGCCACCCAGCCGCTGTGCTCTTCCTCTCTGTCAAATAAATAAATAAAATCTTAAGAAAGAAAAGAAATGCTTATAAAGTATTATTTAAAATTCACATTACGTATTATAAGAGATATTTCTTTGGCATTTTCAACCTCCAGGACAATAAGCACTGCTCTTACTCCAAGTATTGAAGAAGCTATAGACAGAAAGTGGCTAGGAGAGGGTCACCTGCATGGCTCATTCAGTTAAGTGTCTACCTTCGGCTCTGGTCATAATCCCATGGTCCTTGGATCGAGCATCAGGCTCTCTGCCCCGTGGGGAGCCTGCTTCTCCCTCTCCATCTGCCTGCTGCTCCCCCTGCTTATGCACTCTCTCTCTGTCAAATAAATAAATAAATAAATAAATAAATAAACAAAATCTTAGGAAAAAAGAAGAAGAAGAAAGAAAGTGGCTAGGAGAGTGGATCTTGAAAATTCTCATCAGAAGAAAAAAATAAGATGATTTGTAACTACATATGATGATAGATATTAACTGAACTATCAACTGATGATCACTTTGCAATATATACAAGATATCAAACCATTACAGTGTCCACCTAAAAGTAACATAATGTTAATTACACTTCATTAAAAAATAAAATTAATTCAAAAAAATTAAAAATGGTACATAAATGTCAACAAGAATCTTAGGGGATAAAATGGATGATAGAATTTCTCCCAGGCAGGAAAATTCACCAAAGCTTTCTGAAGATAAGAAAAAGAAGAATTGGGCGCCTGGGTGGCTCAGTGGGTTAAGCCGCTGCCTTCGGCTCAGGTCATGATCTCGGGGTCCTGGGATGGAGTCCCACATCAGGCTCTCTGCTCAGTGGGGAGCCTGCTTCCTCCTCTCTCTCTTCCTGCCTCTCTGCCTACTTGTGCTCTCTCTGTCAAATAAATAAATAAAATATTTAAAAAAAAAAAAGAAGAAGAATTCAAAGACCTCACAGATAGGGTTCCTCATAGGTACTGGCCTATGGGAAGATCAAAAGCAACCGTTCTTTATAAAAAATAAATAACAATGTAATTGAGCGCTAAAATCAGGCAGGGAAACTCCAAGTGCAATTTTTTCCTCCACAAAATGCATATGTCTACAGCTCAGAATACTCTGCTTTTTCAAATATATGATAGACTCATTTCCAGGAAATTTAAATTGCCTGCATTTCCCCCACCCCCAACATTTTATAATTTTGCATTCTTTCATTTTAACTAGTAAAATAATTGTCTTTTTTATTTTGTCTCAAGCTATAGCATGTTAGTACCATTATGGCAAAACCTCACTGTGAAAAATAGCTAGACTTTTTTTCCAATCTTTTTTAAAAAGCATTTTCATTTTTCTAATGATAACCTGGGAGCTTGTCAGCTTGTTGCTGAGGAGACTTGGGGAGGACTGTAAGAAAAAGCAAATATTATGGCAAAGGAGAAAAAAATACATTGGCTGTCTATCCCAAATGAAGAGCCATTTCGCAAACAGACAAAATAAGACTCAGTTTCTGCTGCCATCCCTAAAACTAGATGTCCATTTATTTGAGTCTAGAATATACATTCATCACAAGTGTTAGTATAGGAAAATGCTGATAGAGAAAGATAATTGCTTAACAAAAAAAATTTAATTCATTAACAACCAAGATGACATATAATCCAGACTGAGGTGCTATTGACTAAATCAATCAAAATTTAACCTAGAAATATGAGCCAAGGCTTGGTAGTAGGTTTGCTCTTTGTTTCAGCAGTGTTCTCCATCTTAACATCTTCTGTACAAGATGAGAAACTCCATGAGGGCAGAATTTTTGTCTCTTTGGTTCACAGTTGTATCCCCAGAGCCTAGGAACATACAAGATATTCAATAAACTGTTGAACTGGTGAACAAATTTCAATATTATTACTTTAAATAAATTCAACTGGCCTATCATCTCAGTTATTATTTCCAGATGGATCTTAGAACAGTTTTAAAGACTTTCTCAGCAAGGTAGAACAAAACAGGTCCTATGATGACTTCATAGTGGTGATCTACTTCAATTCCAAATAAGGCCGGAAAAACTTCAAAGAGAGTAGCATCTAGGTAGAATCAACCTTATACAGAGGAAGCAGTGGACCACATGAGCCAGGGCATTGAAAAGTTACCCAACTTCCAAAGCAAGCATAATTTCTGCTGAAGACATACATAACCTCCCTTCCCATCAGACACACAAAAATGTGGGTGTTTCTCCCCAAATCCATACATGTCAGTATGACTGAGAAGGGAGCAGACGTTTATGTCTTTGACCCCCTGGGGCCCTTTTGCCAACCCTGCCTTCACTTGCCCCAACCCCTGTCTTAGCAAGCGGGTGCTTGGCAAGCTCTCCCCAAATCTTAGATGACCCCAGCAGAGCTCAGGGTCAAATGCCTTCCTCGAATGCCTTCCCCTGGGGCCTTGGGTTTTTAAATTTCTTCAAAATTTCCTACTCTCCTAAAGTCTTCTTAAAACTCATCTAAAAACTAACATCTACTCTGGGAGGGGTCCTGCAGGGTGTAGCATGCTATACAGGTCCACAGTTCCATTAAATTGGAAAGCATTTTAAAACCTATTTTTATTTTCTTTGTGAATCTTTATCAGCCTAAGGCAGTTATCACTACCCAGATTAAGCTTGGGCATGGAAAAGAGAATTGATTTCTTGGCACATGGGCTCTTCCATGCCTAAATGTTTTGGTCGCAGTGAGTGATTTTGATAGGCATATAATTACTCTAGTTTATCGGCCATAGAAGAGTTTCAACCTTGGGGACTCCCATTCCTACCTGCGGCCAGGCATCATTACCCCAAGGCCAAAGAGTGAAGTAGGTGACACTTGACCTACGTGAAGAAGTATTTGAGTGCCTACTCAGTCCTATGCTGGCTCTATCACTAGGATGGGATGGTGAACATGATGGTCAAGTTCTGGAACCTTCCAGGAAGGTAGTCTAGCTTCAGGTCTTTGGCACCTTCATCTCATGGATATAACTCCCCTTTTCTTTGTAATGTCCTCCAAGTCCTACAGACAATGAGATCACTCATGCTGCCCCTAGACACCCTTAGGCCTCAACATTAGTTTATCAGCCTCTTTCACTACCCTGAGACAATCTTGAGGACAAAAATCACATCTTATTATTTCCTTATTCCTATGTTTAACATAGTAGGTATGTTAACCAGAATATAGTAGGCATTCAACAAATAACCAGAATATAGTAGGTATTCAACAAATTCTTGCTGCGTGAATGAATGAATACAGATTTTTTCCAGTACTTTCTTTCATGGGTCCTGCATAGTTCTTATTGATCAATTTGAAAGATTACCTCTTTCTTCTTATAGCAACCTCCCAAAATTTAGTCTATTATTCTCTTCCAATAAGCTCAAAAACAACAAATAGCTATAAATGGTTTTTTAAATGCCATTTTAAATCCATCTTGGAACTGACACCTCCTATACTTCTGGTATACATTTTCATACTTTAATGCTAAAGGATTCTCATTTCTGTAGAAACAGAAACCCCAGGCTGATCTCATTCAACTTACCACGAATGTGCCCCACTGCCTTCCATCTCTACTGCAGAACCAATGTATGATTTCCCCAGCCTTCCTGCCCAAGTCAATTCATAAATATTTTTAATCTATGAACTTTTAAACTCAAAAAGATTTATTGGGCCACTTTAAATACTTATTTCTTGCTCACATGGGACTGAAAGATCACAATGGCTCAGGATCAATTGCTTTTTATCTTTTCAGTACTTATTTCACAGCTGAGCACTTCTCAGAGTTATGAACATGAGTCCAATCCCTGACAAGCCACAGCAAAGGCCAAAAGAATGAGCAAAATTATCCATCCTGGAACCCACATGGGATAGCGGGGACCGAATAGGCAGCGTCTGCCGTGACTTATTACAGCCTACATGTTACACGAGGCCCCAGATCAATCCCAAAACAGAAGTCTTATGTTATGGGTCTTTCACCACAGGAAAGTAACATAAACATACATTCAGCAATAACACTCCATAAATCTCTACCCCAATTATAGAACTTTATATCTTCTGGTGCCAATAAGAAAGACAGATATCTCAAAACAGCAGGAAGAAGTTACTGTTTCATGTGCAGAAGCATTAATATCACTGTGGAGAAATCTTTAAACATAAGTCAGACGTGGAACTATCTATCCGCCTCAGGATAAATCCAAAATAAGGAAGACTCTCTCCAAATAGAGTCTAATAAATTTTTGTCTTTTTAAAAAACAGATGATTGGGAAGAAAAGAAATGATATCTAAAACCACAGCCACACCAAGGGTTCTTGATTATGGATAAAAGAGTAATATGGGACCAATAGGTGCAGGGGGGGAGAATGAGAGAGGCTTAATCCAGCATAAATAATCCTCCTGGGATTCATGTCAAAGTGTGTGTGTGTGTTTGTGTGTGTGTGTGTTTTGCATGTGAACTTGTATGTAATGGTTGCTTACAATTGTCGCACGTATGCATATCTCTCTGGGTGGAGGAGTCTACCAGTATTAAGATTCTCCCAAAAGCTTTTGACTTCACCAAGAGCTACCAGCCATATTCTATAGCAAATATTTCCCAGATTCATAAACAAAGATATGTTACTATCAGGTGAGGTTCAAGAAGACTGCGCACAGCAGTGAACGAAACCCCATCACTGGGGTCTGAGGCCGTGGTGCCCAGCAGCCCGGAAGTGCCCACTCAGGTGGAAATGAGAATCCTACTATCACATTAGTCTAAACATGTTCACCCGGCTGATTGAGTTATACACAAGGAAGATTCCATTACCGCCGTAAATTTGATAACCTCATCAGTCCAAAAATCAATTAAAATTTGCATATGTATTATAGGATTATTATTTATGTAAGTTTCACTTTCAAGATTTAAGCTGTTGCTTAAGTATTATCTCTTTTCCAAGGACCCCTCACATTCCCCTCTGTAGAGTTACATTAGCAATCGTACATAACAAATGGCCAACCGTATATACAGTGGCGCAAAGGTAGTGATTGTTTCTTTCCTGTGCATGCGCCCGTCTGAGGTTCCTGTTCAGTGGGCTGCCCTCTGCCGTGTGTTCATTTAGGGTTCACTCCATCTTAAGGCTCTGCCCCTCTCTGACATCTTGTCATCCGCATTCAGCTTATGAGGACTTTGTAAGACTTGAGATCCAAGAGATTTAGAGAAGGTTATAATCTTCTTAAGCTGATTTTAGATTACTGGTTTATTGTAAAAAGATATAACTCGGGAACAGCCAGATGGAATAGACACGTGAAATCAAATATGTGGAAAGGGGCACAAAACTTCCATGCTCCCTCCAAGCATGCCTCTCTCCCAGCACCTCCACGTGGGTTCCATGCAGGAAGCTCCTGCTGTTTATTGTTTTTAGAATCTGGAGCCCCCTGTTCAGAAAGGACCCAGATGAGAAAACGGAAACCTCTAGAGGTGTTTCAAATAAAGGGATTTTAATACAGGCACTTGATATACATGTGATGGAAGAACCAGACCCGAAGAGTTAAGTAGAGATGATGAGGATAACCCAAAGATGAACAAAACTCAGAACCCATCGACCCCCTAAGGCTGGAGGAACCCAGGGAGAGAGTGGTGTTATCAGAGCCTGGAAGATGGAACCATCACAGAGAAGTCAGAAGCGCAGAGAGGATATTCCTGGCAGATGATGAGACCATGAAGGGAGGGGCTATCTGACAGCAGGAATCATGAAGAAGCAACCACCCCAGGAGAAACCACTCAGAACATAAGGAGAGGAGGAGGAACTCCCAGCTCTCCCTTCCTTGCACCCCTCAACCTTCTACCCATTCCTCCCATTGGCTCAGAAAGCAAGCAATCTGGAAAAGGTAGTCCCCTATGCTAGAAGACAGAACAAAGGAAATGCCAGAGAACCAGGCAAATGACCAGCACATTCTTTTCTTATGAAGATGGTGCTGAGTCTGAAGAGAAAAGCCATGTGCCTATGGAGTTCTTTGTTGATGGACAGAAAGGAAGCAAGAAAGGCAGGAAAGGAAGAGGAGGTAGCAAAGA
The DNA here is from genome assembly GCF_964662115.1 of Mustela nivalis. Lineage (NCBI taxonomy): Eukaryota > Metazoa > Chordata > Mammalia > Carnivora > Mustelidae > Mustela > Mustela nivalis. The sequence goes on from NC_139030.1 coordinate 110,290,750, forward strand.
TTGCAAGTCAAGAAGAGACAGAAGGAAGAAGAGCATCTCTCTCCAAGTCTGCTAGAGCAACAGCCCAGATGAGAGTCTCGATTTGTAACCTCTCTACAGTGGTATCCAGAACCGGCCAACCAGAGAATTACAGAGCCCTAAAAACCAGTAAAGGACTAAAATCCATACTTTGATGTCACTGAAGTTTGTTTGGACTTAATACATGGCGGATTGAAATTAATGTGAATTTAATTCTTTCCTGTCAACATGGAATTTAAATATCTTTCGAGAGACTTACAAAGAGATTTCAGAAAGTCAAACTGCTTCAGGTCCTTGTGTTGAGCACAAAGGCAAAAAGAACTGAGAACAAACAAAGCAGCAGAAAAAAATGTGTGTGGGGGAAAAGGGTGTGGGAGAAAGGAGCCCAAGGGATTTCTTTAGTAATGTTTGTTTATTGCTGTTTCAAATTAGGGAGCTAATTTTGGACTGGAGAATAAATAAAGAAGTTCCTTGAGAAATAGAAGACTCAGGCTAAGAACACAGCACTGCCTGTAGTGAAGTGGGGGAAGAAGTGTGTTCACACTCGCACCTGGCTTGTTTATTTTGTGATGTTAATGCGCCTGTGAAAAGAATCCAACTCACATTATTTCTCTTCTAAAGATTTTCGTAATTTGAGAGAGACGGTGAGAGAGGGAGAGCGAGTGCGGGTGCAAGTGTGGGGAAGGGCAGAGAGAAAGAATCTCAAGCAGAATCCCCGCTGAGCACAGAGCCGGACCGGACCTGAGGCTCCATCTTACCATTGGTGAAACCAGCAGTCCAACGCTCAACCCACTGAGCTACCCAGGCACCCCTCACATTATTTTGCTTAATGTTTCCTGTTTATTTCCTCATGCAGATAAATAACTGGTACCTCTGTCTTTCCTTACTCAGGTCCTTGTTGAAACCATCTTTGAAGAAGCAAGAGAGGTACCTCTGGAACATGTATCAGTTTGGGGGGACTCCATTCAGGAGCACTGCTCAGCCTGGTACTGGATTCCTGGTCCTGTAGCCTCTACCTCATGGGCTGATGTATGTGACTTTTGCCAGATGAGCAAAGACATCTGAGCACAACAGTATCCTGTGGTTAAGGGCCTCGTAGAAGGCCCATGTGACAGGGTTTTGAAGAAGGCCATGTGTCTGGTGTGACATAGCACCTCAAAAATTGGGAAGCCAGAGCACTGGGCAGGGCACACCTCGGCTATAGCCTTGCAGTTTGTACAAATTTCACCCCACTTCTCTTCCCTGGGCCATCCTCATCTGCGTAAGAAAGGAAGCAAAGAGGGGTGCCTGGGTGGCTCCGTGGGTTAAAGCCTCTGCCTTAGGCTCGGGTCATGATCCCAGGGTCCTGGGATCGAGCCCCACATCGGGCTCTCTGCTCAGCGGGGAGCTGCTATCCCCTCTCTCTGCCTGCCTCTCTGCCTACTTGTGATCTCTGTCAAATGAATAAATAAAATCTTTAAAAAAAAAAAAAAGAAAGAAAGAAAGAAAGAAAAAGAAAGGAAGCAGAGCCTGCCAAAGCTCTAACGTGACTTATAAACGAATTTTGCCAGGATGAAGACGTCAACCAGAAATAGTTTTCGTTTTGGGTGTTTGGTTTTTGAGCCACTCAAGAGACTATTGCTATGGGAAGTTCCAAGTTAATATTCAGCCTCATCAAGTGAGTTTATTAATAGAAAGTAGTTCATGGCAACCATTTCTAAGGTACTGATAAATCCCTTGAGTTAAAACAGCCAGTGAGAAATGCTGATCTTCTTATACGGTTTTTCTTAAAATAGCAGCTCTGGTTCTACCTTCAACAATGTTGAAACCATGCCATTTCTGAAACATGTCGCCTTGGCCATTCTTGTTGTGGTTTACAAGACACATTTTTAGAACTCATGAACTTATGGGTTCACGCTAGGGAAAAGAGCTGTTGGTAGCACAGAGAGCATGAGAGGCTATTCCTATCATAAGCAGTTTCGGACAATCAGCTAAGTCACCAACCTGAGTTAGGGACTCAGTGGTTCTTTTCTCTTCTCCACCCCTAAAGTTCCTTGAAAATGTTGTCATGACATCTACAAGTTCCCAAGTGCCTCCTATAAGTCTAAAGTATTTACCTCATTTTGTCCTCACTGAAACCCTAAGTCGAAGGTAAATTAATCATGCCTATTTTAGAAAAATGGACATTCAGATTCACAGGTCTTAAGTCATTTCCCCAAGAGTAACACAATTCTGAAGTGGTGGGGCTGGGCTTCAATCCTTGATTTCAAAGCTCGTGCTCTTCACCACTAAAGACGACCTCTGCTTGTGCACAGGGACTGACACCTAGAAGGGAACTACGCTTGCTTTAATGCTCTGCTGTCACTGGCTGGAAATTCCTAATCATTCTTAAGTGGTTCTGCATGTTTATTTTGCTCTGGGTCCCCCAAATCCTGCAACTGGTCCTGAGTATACTACATTTTCTGACATACTAGATGAATACTGTATGTAAGCTTAAAATTCTTCAGCAGTTCCCTCTCTAAAAGGTAAAACCAAATTCCCACTCCCTGCTTGACTGTGGACGGGTATTAATCACTCACTTCTAATGAAGAGAAGATAGCAGAAGTAATGATATGTGTCTTCCTGATCAATAATAAAAGGCACTGTGGCTCCTGACTTATTCTTCGTCACTCGCTTTGGGAAAAGACAGCTGCCATGTAAGGGGACATTGGAGCAGTCCTTGGAGAGGCCCGTGTAGTGAGGACTGAGGCTTCCCGCCAGCATCCATGTGAAGGAGCCATCTTGGAAGCATCTGAACAAGCATTCAGATGCCTACAGCCCCGGCCCAGAGCTGCTCGGCAGCCCCGTGAGAGAGACCTTGAGGTAGCGTCAACCAGATAAGCCACTCCTTGATTCCTGACCCTCAGCAACTGTGTGAGACACTTCTGAGGTTCTAAGCTAGGAGAACTTTTCATGCCACGATAGATAACAAATATGCCACATAATCTTAGAATCCAAGAGATGAGAGGAAACCTTGATTAAGAGGTGAATGCAAGCATCCAAATTTGGTACAACATTCAAATGGCTCTTGTCTCTTCTTGTTTTATCCTAGGGGACATAACAATGATGCTCTCCAGTGAGTATTAGAGGGTTTCTTTCCACATGATCATTGTGGAAAAGCCTTCCTTTAATTTGGGGGCACAGCTTTTTTTTTTTTTTTTTTTTAAGCTGAAGGATTTTTTTTTTAATATTTTATTTATTTATTTGACAGAGAGAGATCACAAGCAGGCAGAGAGGCAGGCAGAGAGAGAGGAGGAAGCAGGCTCCCTGCTGAGCAGAGAGCCCAATGTGGGGCTCGATCCCAGGACCCTGAGATCATGACCTGAGCCGAAGGCAGCAGCTTAACCCACTGAGCCACCCAGGCGCCCGCAGCTTTTGATCATAACTCTGGATCTTCTGTCCTCATTTTTAACCTGCAGACTACCACACATCTTTCTTCCACAAAGGCCCTGCCCTCCTGATGAAGATCTCTCCTGCTCTTGGTGCTCCTAGTCCTGCCACAATTATGCCATATGCCCCGGAGTTGTCAGGGTGTCTGATGGCATTTCTTCCACCTGCCTGGCAAGGAATCAGGTGCCCTGGGCTTGTCCCCCTACAGCTCCCTGGTTTTCCTGCTGTCCCCGGACTCTGCACGGTCCTGCCGAGGGCAGTAATCAGGGTGTAAGCTGTCCCTATGTGCTGCTGGACTGGTTCCATTCCACACCCTCATACTTCAGGATCCAGTCCCGCAGGTTCATGGGAAAGGTAACAATGGCTGGCACATGACCACAGTGGACCCACTTGGAAAATAAACGCAACACCATCAGTGCAATAACATCCAAACATAGAGTCATACATGTGAGCTCTGATTCAACAGCCCGGACTTTTCTAGTCTGAGGCTAGCAGTCAAGCAATCCGGTTAGGGACTTCCTACGTGGCCATCCTTGAGGGGCTTGCCTGTACTAGAGCCACTGGCAACAAATGAAACCAGACTTTGGTTCCCTCCTTCTGCATGGTAGGAAACTTTCATACATAAAAGGCAAATTATGACATTTTCCTATGGGAAATTAGAGGAGTACCTTTTTTTACAGAGCCATAAATGACGTGAAGATTGTCAGGCATCAGAGGATGATGTGGGCTAGCCTTGTTGAAAATGTAGACTCCAGACCCTGCTTTTTACTCGGTTATGAGGGAGGATGGTGGGGATAAAGGTGGAGAGGAGTGGCGGTGAGGAAAGACAGGAGAATGGTATCATAATCCCTGTTCTGTAGAACCAATCATATATCCATTGTCTTCAGGGACATCTATTTGCTTTAAAATGACTGCTTTTTCAGGCCAGGGTGGCTCTGTTGGTTGGGCATCTGCCTTCAGCTCAGGTCATGGTCCTAGGATTGAGTCCCACATTGTGCTCCTTGCCCAGCGGGAAGCCTGCTTCTCCCTCTGTCTGCTGCTCCCTTGCTTGTGCTGTCAAATAAAGAAATAAAATCTTTTTTAAAAAAATGACTGCCTTTTCTGATGGAAGATGCAGCCATGTAAACTGAACCCTAACACGCCTAAATGAGCGTTTTTTAAAAAGATTTTACTTACTTATTTGTGAGAGAGAGACAGATCGTGACAGAGCACAAGCAGGGAGGAGAGGGAGAACCTGGCTTCGGCTGAGCAGGGAGCCCAGTACAGAGCTCAACCCCAGGACCCTGAGACCATGACCTGAGCTGAAGGCAGATGCTTCACTGACTGAACCACCCAGGCGCCCCTAAATGAGCATTTCTTAAGAAGGCAAATGAGATTCATTTATAATCCTGACAATTTTTTTTCCCCAGTGCAGTACTCTCTTCTGATTTCAGTCTTTTAATTGAGAGCTTCAGATGATGAACGTTGAGCCACTCAACTCCCTAGGAAAGGTCCAGAGCCTGGAGCTCCCAAGAGAGGCCGTCTTCGCTGCTCCTCATTTCAGACATGTCCTAACTTCTGCACAGACAGCATCAGAGCCCCCAACACTTGTACGGTCTTCTGAGGTTACTGAGTAAGGTTTTCTTTCTTTCTTTACTTTGCTGTCTCTTAGGATCTCAGCTCTCTAAGAGCAATATCTATGATGTTCATGGCTGTATCTTCAGTTCCCAGGACAGATCCTGGCGCAGGGCAGGCATCAACAGATGAATGAAGGAAAAATGGAAGAACAAACCCATACCTAATGAGAGTAAATTAAACACATGGCTTCTGGATGTCCCAATGGCAACTCTAATACCCCAAATAGCCAGTAGCATTCTCCATCACTTATTCATCAGACATTTAATGAGTACCTTGACGGAAGGCATTATCTGCCACCTTTAGTATACTATTACACTATGCTTATTTCATCCATTCCAATTATTATCTCCCTCCAAGAGCTGAAGCCAGAAGCAATCCCCGTCTCAATTCCAGGACGGAATCATAATATTTTTCAAACTATTTTCCAGGGAGGGGCTACCTATTTCACCACAGAAAATGCTGCTGAGCAGACACCTTTATGACTGAATTGATTTCAAAATTCAGTATCTATTTCTGATGTGAATTCTTAGTAGTACATCAGAAGATAGTTTCAGTCGATGGAATTCCTTCTCCTCCTTCATATGTTCAAGCTTACTAGTAGTAGTAGTATGAGAATGTTAGCAAAATTCCTATTTCAGGGAACTGGCTGATTTTTTCCCCCGTTCCTTTTAATTTATTTATTTCCTAAGCAAAGAATAACAATTGATCTCTATCTAATGTTGTGGCCTCTGCTATTTCTCTAATTCTGGAAGCAAACTAAGGCCAACTTTTGAAAGAATAAATATGCCAGGCACCACGCAGTTGTTCTCTTAAAAGTGACCTCTTTTTTTGTTTTGCTTTTGCATCCCTTACTATGTATGTGAAAGGAAAATCATGTAATGCTCTCCAGAACCACATTTTATCTCTCATATAGCAGATGTTAGTATGAATGAAGAAAGTATGCGTAGAATGTTTGAAAAGTTTATCCTGAGGCATCTTCCTCCTCTTCCTGAGGGGCCCCTCTCGGCACGCAGCTCCGCCATATCTTTCAGGCAAAGGGAGGACTCCTTTGGGACTCCAAAAATGTTTCCCATCCTAACGCAGGTCTTTGTAGGACATTGAGGAAAGGCGGAGAGAATTAAAAATATTTTCCCAAGTCAGAAGACTTCTGGTCAATAGAAACAAATGTGGAATCTGGACAGATTCCAACCAGCTTCCTTGAGGTAAAGTAATTTCAAGGTTTTCCTTATTTTTGAAACATTGTTCACTCCTGTAGGCAACATGAACAAATAATTGATAGATTTCCTTAACATGACAGCACAATCACACGGGATAAAATATTCTCTTTGAGAGGAAGTTGTTTTTTGAAAAATTCTTAATACCCTCCAATCTCAGTTTTATTTAGCTTATTGATAGTTTTACGATCACACGGGAGATGTGGTTGTTTTTATACACATAGATGGGATATGAATTATTGTTATTATTCCTATTTTAATGTATTGGAAGCCTATTTCAAACCTGTATTAAAAAATTAATCACCATTTGGGGTACTCAGTGGAGCTCTGTAACCTTTATCAGTGTCCCTACAGGCTCTGCAGGGAGGAAATCCTGCCCAGGCCTCCACAGGAGTCAAATCATGAATGAAGCAAGAATTTCTTTTGTTTGTTTTTTCAGAAGAGACAAGGGACTTCAAAATAAATAAAATGTTTTACTAAAAAGAAAGAAAAACATATGGCTGCTTCTTTTCCTCACTGCTTTCCTAGGTATTCAATTGAAAAGAGAGCCAGGACCTTCCTGAGGACCTAACAAAATCTCAGAAATCACAGAGTTCCTGGCACCCATTCCAGGCCTAATGGTTCCTCATCTGTTAAAGAAGAACTAACACCTACCTCACGGAGTAGCTTAAATACAGGGTGAACAACCAAGACAAAACTTACTGAACACAGTAAGTGTTCATTAAATGTTAACTCCTGTTAAACACCGACACAACCCAGTATAAGAGTAATTATAAGAGTCAAAGGTTTAGGGGCACCTGCGTAGTTCAGTTGGTTAAGCATCTGCCTTCACCTCAGATCATGATCCCAGGGTTCTAGAATCTAGCCCCACATTGGGCTCTCTGCTCAGCAGGGAGTCTGCTTCTCCCTCTACCTGCTGCTCCCTCTGCTTGTGCTCTCTCTTTCTCTCTCTCTCTCTCACTGTCAAATAAATAAATAAATAAATAAAATCTTAAAAAAAAAAAGAGGCAAAGGTTTGTAGTTGGAATTGCTTCTAAAAATCTCAGTAAGTGTACAGAACTTATGAGGATAAAACATTTGGTCAGGCACTTTCCATGGCTGTCTTATCTTCCAGCAAACACATATGGATTGCTTATGAATATGAGCTACACTGTTGGGAGTGAGAAAGGTCAGGCCCAAGGACCTGCTGCCTAATGTTCACATCAAGGGACAAAAGCAGTCCTAAACCAGTTATTGCAATGCAATAAGGCAAGTTCTGTAATAAAAATAATTATCCTATTATTTATTGACTAGGGTGGGTCAGCATGTTGCAAATACTGTCCTATGTGTTCTCACAACAATTCTATGAAGTAAGTGCTATTATTCCCATTTTGCAGATGGGACACAGGTTTAGGGAGGCTAAGTAGTTTGTCTAAGCTCACATAGCTAGCAAATAATTAAGGCTAGACTTTTAACTTGGTCTGTTTAAATCCAAAACCTATGTTCTTAATCACATATACTTAATCACTATACTTCTCTCCTAAAATGTAGTATAGAAAAAGCAGTACTTATTATTTGTATGAAAATAATGAATATATTGTTAAATATAGATAGTAATATTTGGGAGCACAGAGGGACTAGTTGGCTAACTCTGCTAGAGGGAAGATGGGAGAGCCTCAGGGAGGAGGTGATATTTAAGTGAGCCATCAGAGCCTTTTTCCTGGATCTATCACAGATTAGATTCAATTATATGTTTTACTTGACTTCCTTCCATGCATCTACCAGAAATCTAATTTTTAACTTTTTCTCATCAGCAATACATTTTTTTAAATTTCTTTCATCAATACACTGTGTCTAGTCACTAAATACATTTAGTCACTGAAACTCTCCAGTACCATCATCCCCTTTTTAGGAGAAAGCATAAATCTCACTCACACACACAACCTAATGGATCAGGGATTTCTTGAACACCCTCCAATAGATACTGAAACATTTTAACAATGCATACATAGTGATATACATCAAAATGTTAACTTTGACTACTACTTATTTCTCTCTCTTTTTTTTGGACTACTTTTAATTTTACAAGTTCTGAGTTATTGGGCACAATTTTTTTACTTCTAAAATTTTACAAATTTTCTCAGATAAACATTTGTCAGTTTTGCTATCAGATTATACATGTATTTTAAATAGCAGGCAACTCAACCTCCCAGGTGTTGTCCTAAAGTCAATTCTTGTTCAATCCACTCAACTACATCATGTCTGCATCCCGAATAACGAGCTACTTAATAACCAGGACTGCACCCCATGAAGGGGTATGTTTGTATGTGTGCAGTAGGGGCTTGACAAGTATTTGTTATCTCTTTTATTTTCTTCTAAGATTTTATTTAAATTCAAGTTAGTGAACATATAATGTAGTAATAGTTTCAGGAATAGATTTTAGTGACTCATCACTTACACATAACACCCAGGGCTCATTATAACAAATGCCTCCTCAATTCCCATCATCCCTTAAATCCATCCCCACCCACCTCAGTTTGTTCTCTGTAGTCAAGAGTCTCTTATGGTTTTTATCTTATTTATTTTATCTTATTTTTCTTTCCCATCCCCCATGTTCTTAAATTCCATATATGAGTGAAATCATATGGTACTTGTCTTTCTCTGATTGACTTATTTCACTCAGGATAAGATACACTAGTTCCATCCATGTCGTTGCAAATGAAAAGATTTCTTTATTTTTGATGGCCAAGTAATATTCCACTGTGTATATACCACATCTTCTTTATCCATTCATCAGGTAATGGGCATTTGGGCTCTTTCTATAATTTGGCTAGTATGGGTAGTGCTGCTGCTATAAACATTGGGATGCATGTGCCCCTTTGAATAAGCATTTCTTAATGTGACAAATGAATACTTGGGAGAACTTACAAATGGTCAGAACTGAGAGACTCTTGTACTGATACTCTGGCAAAGGATGTGTAGACAGAATGGCCCATCCTATCCCACAGCTGTTCTCACAAAACTGGGGCCTGCTATGCACATGGTGCTGAACAGGAAAAAAAGAAGGCCAGAAGGAACTACTTTTTAGCCTTGAGTATCTTGCAGTCCAGTACAGAGACCAGAGATGAATGCAAGAAAAGATAACAGGCAATATGCGTGCTGAAAATGCATCTCTTTTCACAAACTCAAGTGTGTAGGAAATCTAAGTTTTATTTTTCAATGATAATGAAAAGCTACCTTTCTTCAATTGATATCAGGTTCAGATTCTTCTAAAAGCAGAAATTTAAGTCCTACACAATGCAAAGACCTTCTTTACCTTTGTCTGTGGTACCAGCTCTAAGTTCGAGGGAGCCAAGATGGTGGAGGAAGAATGGGGGAATAAGCAGGTGCCCAACATGGCATCTGCTGAGGTCTGTTTTCTCATCTGGTCATTGGGAATAGGCTACTATTGGCCAGACTTTATTCCTATCCAAGGGGCCCCTCATGCTGGGTGACTGTTCTTGCTACCACAGCTCTTCCTGAGGCCCCTGCGTGTCAGGGTGTGTGGCCTGGGAGGCTGCTCAAGGTTCCTCCTAGCAGTTCTGTGCTCTTGAGGAGCAAACTGGGATCATTTCCCAAAGCCACATCAAGTTTGGACTGGGGATGCTCTCTGAGACAGCCTCAGGCCTATAAATTGAGACTAATCTCATTGGCAAACTGTATAGCCATTTCTAAACTAACATCTTGAAGCTTCTTCAAGCTCTGTGTGTAACCAGGAGAAGTTACCTATATTTACCTGGGATTTCTGTTGTTTTTCAACCAACAGTGAGGGCAGGGGAGATGTCTTTTTTTTTCTAGGAACAAACTAGCAGCTCATGTACTTTGTTTCCCCTCTGACACTCATGGAAACTTACCACTCCTGAATTATCAAGCAATCGTTGGGGCAGAAAATCCTGTTCCTACGTCACTGTGTAGTCTCTCAAATCCATTAACTTCACCTGAGAATGCCTTGTTCTCTGTGGTGTTTACACATTTGAACCCAAGTCAGGAAAATATTTATTTTTTCTCTGAGTCCATGGATGGCCTGCTCTCTAAGTGCACAATGAAAGAAGGGCTGCAGAGTTACAAGAGAATACGCGAATCAAATTCTTGGGTAACAGGTCAGAGTATCTTGCTATCAATTGCTTAAATGAATGCTCAATATAATAGGGAAAGAGATGGGCAAATCTAGACCTCAGATGGGCCTGGGGCCTACTGGGACACACTCCTGGGAACCTGACCTTCTCTTTGCTCAGTCTGGCAGCCAAGACTCACACATGCCAGTGGTTGTCTACTTGCTCCTGGTGAGTAGGCATGTAGGTAGCTAGAACTTCCACAATGGTCCTGTAGGAAGAGAGATCAGAAGAGAATAAAGATGGAAAAGGGACCATTTTGCTCTATTGCAACTGTCATTCTGCAGGAGAAACCCCAGGGAAGACTCCTGGGTATCAAACCTTCATGCTGTGTTATCTCTTGTTTTGTATCATACTCTCTAAGTTTTTGTGTTCTTTACATTTAGTTGTGCCTGTGGGTGTCATTCACCCACTGTGCCACACATGTAAATGTTGTAAGCTATAAAATTTAGTGAGCACATTTTATAAATATTAGTATTGGTACTCTTAGCAAGTCCAACCAATGGCTTTGCACAAGTCAATCTCTTTATCCAACTAAATCTTACTATGTAACAAAATTTAGTAAGTACCTATTATGCAGGAGGCAAAGGACTCATGGCTGGCATATGTGAGAAGCAAAGCATGCATAGCTGCTACTTTCATAGGGCTTATGATTTGGTGGAAGAGACAGAAAAATAATTTTTTTAAAGATCACATAAAATGTGCACCTGGTGGCTCAGCTGATTAAGTGTCTGCCTTCGGCTCAGGTCATGATTCCACCGTTCTGGGATCAAGTGCTCCATTGGGCTCTATAGTAAGCATGGAGCATGCTTCTCTCCCTCTCTTTACCCCTCCCCCATGCTTACTCTCTCTCTTTTAAATAAATAAATAAAATCTTTAAAAAAATAAAGATCACACAAATTCATGATGATGCATGATAACGCCATGAAAGAAAACCTCATAGAACTAGTCTGAAGGCAAAACGGGCTCTTTATGAAGCAAGGACATTAAGCTATACTTAAATATTAAAGGTTGAGTAGGGGGAGGGGCGCCTGGCTGGCTCAGTCCACCGATCAGGTGACTCTTGATCTCTGAGTCGTGAGTTTGAGCCCCACCTTGGGTGCTGAGTAGGGGTTAACTTGATAGACCTTTTGAGGGTTAGGCGAGAGTGGGAGGTCAGGTTAAAGAAACAGCATTTTTCTTTTTTCAAAAGATTTTATTTATTTATTTGAGTTGGAGAGAGCACGAACAGGGGGAGGGGCAGAGGGAGAAGCAGGCTCCCTGCTGAGCAAGGATCCCCGCACCGAGGTGGATCCCAGGACCTGGGGTCATGACCTGAGCCAAAGGACGACGCTTAACTGACTGAGCCTCCCGGGCGCCCCAAAACAGCATTCTTCAAAGGCCCGGAGGTTCAAGACCAAAGTGGCTGGGGGGAGGAGGTGTCTGAGGGGAAACCCGAAGGCGGAGGCAACCCCTACGGACAGGGTAAAGAACTGTGTACTTTTTTCCTAAGAACCACCCAAGTTTCACGTGTCAGGGTGACATATTCAAAGTCGTATGTGGTCACTCTGGCTGCTGCGACGTCATCTCCCTCGCCTCAGCCTCGGCGAGCCCCGTCCGCCCTTCACGTCGGTCCCTCACAGACGTGTCTCTGGCCCGGCCTCTGCGGTGCAGCGAACACCCGGGACGCACGTGCTCCGTCACCCCGGGACACCCGCGGCTCACTGGCTCTGCTGTCGCGTATTCCTCGGTCCCCTCTGTCCCCCACGCTCTTCCCTGTTCTGCATCAGAAGCCGCCCCACAGACGTGCCGCGCCGCTGCGGAGGGTTCGGAGGCGCGCCAGGAGCAGCACGTGCCGGCTCAGTGCCGGGTAGAGCGGACGTGACGGTCCCCGCGAGGCGCCGGGGGAGGGGCGCGCCGCCGCGGGACGCCGGACCCGCATGCGCAGACCGCTCCCCCCCCCCCCCGCACCGCCCGCTGCTCTCCACGCGCTCACCCGCCGCTGTCCCGCCGGCCCGGCCCGGTCCCGCCGCTCCTCTCCGGCTCCTCGCACCTCCGCGGGGCGCAGCTCCTTCCCGAAGGGCCCGCAGAGCCGCTCTCGGGACTCAGCGCCTTCGCTGTCGACATCGGGTCTACGAAGGCGCCGGCGCCGCGGGAAAACGCTCACACCAGGTGACACCGCGTGCTCTCCCGCGCCTCCGCCTCCTGTCAGGCCGGTTCCCAGGCCCAGCGCAGGGCCTGAGGCGGGAGGAGGCGTGTCCCCCACTCGCAAGGCCGCCGGGGCTCCCGACTTACCTCCGTCTCACAGACCCCCGGGTCAGCTCGCGCGCGTCTCCCCTGCGCGCGCCCCCGCTCCCCGCTCGACGCGGCCGGGCGGGCACAGCGCACATGCGCAGTCGGCGGCGGTGAGGGAACGCGTCCCGCGCTTCGCGGTCTGAGGGGACGTCTAGGCCGCAAACCGCCGCACCTTCTGTCTGCAGCGCCGTCGCGGGGCCGGCCCCGGCCGCTGCTCATCGGGCCGGGTCGCCCTGACACCAGCTCGAACCTTCCCTCCGCTCCCGCCTCACCCTCCCGGCCCCGCAGCTGGCGACGCCCCTTGCGCTTGGAGACGGTCACACGCACGGTGTGGACACGGCACCAGCCTCCGGCTGCGGGGCGGTGCTCGGGACAGTCCGGTTGTGAGGACGAGGCGCTCCTTCCTCCCGCGGCCTGATCCCGTCCGGGCTTCGTTCTCTTGCGCTGTCGTCGGCGCCTCCTCCTACCGGGTCCGCGGGATCCGCCTTGAAACGGCTCGCGTTTGTCCCGGGAAGCCCTCCCTGCGCTCCGTCTCCCGACCTGCCCCCGAGAACACGCTCAGCGCATCTCCCCGCCGCTCCTTCACCGCACACTTAGCTCCTCAGCGCACGGCCCTCGGGCTTCGGCCTCCAGCCGCCTGGAACCTGACCCAGCAGCGCCACCAGCGACCTCCTGGCGGCCAGATCCAAGGACCGCGTCCTGGTCCTCCGCGTCCCTGACCGCGCAGCAGCTGTCGGTGCCACCGACCTCCGCGCCTCTCGTCACCCTTTCTGCGGGAGGGGAGCCGGGCCTGCCGGTCCCCTCTGCCCCTCTGAGCTGTCTCTGTTTTGTGGCTGGCGATTGACTCCTAGTCGCCCACCTTGGAGAACGGCGGCCCCCTCGAGTGCTGTCCCGGGACGCCGTCCCTTGTCACCCATGACTTCCTTCCGGGGCGCCCGGGCGTCTCAGTCGGCTCCGCGTCCGACCTTGATTTGGGTTCAGGTCATGATCTCAGGGGCTCGGGATCAAACCCCACGCCAGGCCCTGCCCTCGGTGTGGAGTCTGCTTGGATTCACGCTCTCCCTCTGCCCCTTTGCTCACGCTCTCTAAACAAACAAACACAATATAAAATCTTAAAAAAAAAAAAGTCCCATTTCCCATTCGTGTCTCCATTCTATCTGCATGCTGGTCGCTCGAACCCTTTCCTCCAAGCTCCACACAAACCTGTGCTTTTGTAACAGCTCCTCCTGAGCTTGGGTAAGTACCTCAGACTCAGAATATCCTGAAACGAGCACAAGAACTTTCCTCCAAAATGACTCCCTCTCTCCCGGTGATTTCTGCCTTGCGAGACGGCAAGATCATCAAGCCTCTTGTCCGAGCCAGAAACCTTGACTTCCCCAGCTCACTTCCTGCCACCCTGGTTCCGTCTGCCACCGTTGTTTGGCTTTCCCCAGCCCACCGTACCTCCTCAATCCAGCCTCCCCAAGCCAGTCATAGCAACCTCTTAAAGCAATCGTTTTAAAATGTTATCTTTTTTCTATCTAAAATCTTTTAATATTTCTTTTTGCCAAACAGGTGACCTCTCCAGCTTCCAGCCTCTGACCCACTTTTTCTCCCTTTTAGCCAGATACACTGGAATGTTCTCAGGCTATTTCCCACTTAGGGGCCTATGCAAATGTCATTATTTAATTATTTATTTATTCATTCATTCATTTATTTACCTGGAATGCTTATCCCTCCTTTTGGCTAATTCCCTGATTACCTTGTTCTATCACTTCCTCTTTGAAGCTTTCCGGGAGCTGAAGACTAGGTGAGGTTCATCTGTTTTACATTCCTGTAAGACTTTGCACATTTGTAATGTTGATTTTTGTGTGGTTATTTGTTTAACAAGTATCTTCCCTGCTGGGTTAGAAGCTACATGAGGGGGAGGGTAATACCTGCTTTGCTCATCTTGGTGACAAGTACCAAGATGTACCAAGATAGAGGAGTGACTGGCTCATTGCAGGTGCTAAATCCGTATGTCCTCGTCTAGTGACCATCTTACATCTAGTAGTCAGTCATAGCTTTACATTAGCATTTAAGGCTGAAACTCATCTTAATGGTATATTGTGAGCCAAATAAAATGTTGATCCATTTAAGTGCCCAGCTACGGAAAGGTCATATTAATTCCATTTCATAGAACAGGCAGTTGGGCCTTCCATGAGCAGAGCAGTTAGAACCCATGATGCGGAATGAAGTAGGTACCACGTTTGTCCTCATTTCACAGATAAGGATCTTAGAACACAGAAAGGTTAAATAACTTGCCCCAAGTCATACAATAGTAGCTAGCAGGGCTGGAATTTAAAGAAGCCTGCACTTGAATTTGGATTTGAAACAGACCTGCATCTATCCACTACACCCCAGTGACTATGCACCTGAGAACTTCCTCCTCTGAGGAGAGCAGAGTGCTCTGATGTTTGGCGGCTCCTCAGCCATGGGTACAGAGCTGTGGGCCGGGAAACCCTAGTCTTTCTGCCCAGCGCTGATGGAACAGAGAAGTGTGCCCACGCAGACCCCACGTTTAGAGGCGCGAGTGCCACCTGGTGGACACAGTTGTGCTCTCTTGGATCCTTGTTTTTTTTGTTTTGTTTTGTTTTCGATTTTGTTTTGTTTTGTTTTAAAGATCCTCCACTTAACAGTTGTCTCTAACACAGCTCCACGTTCATGCGGATTTTAGGAACTTGTTAATAGAGCGTTATACAATGATGTACTTAGGTACTATCCTAGGCTTCCTAGGGATGAATTCCTCTTTCTGTCTTTTTTTATCGTATTTAATTTTTTTTGAATCCACACTGAAGTTTGGCAAAAACAAATAGAAGAGAGTTCTTTGGGGAACATCCGGATGGCCCTGTCAGTCTGTTAGGGGTCTGCCTTCAGTTCAGGTCATGATCTCAGGGTTCTGGAATCCCGCTTAGGGCTCCCTGCTCAGTGGGGAGTCTGCATCTCCCTCTCCCTCTGACTACAGCTTTCCCTGCTTGTGCGCTCGCTCTCTCTCTGTCAAATAAATAAATAAAATCTTTAACAAAAAAAAAGTAAGTTCTCTGTCATTCAGCACTTTTTTCTTTTATCATAATGAGAAAAGCAAAATTTGTTTACAATGAGACTTAAATTTTGTGTCTTTTTTGTTGTTGTTTTTGACGTGGTGATCATAGTAGCACTTACCTCAGAGAGCTGTGGTGGGAACAAAATAAATTAATCTGTAGGAAGTGAGAAGACAGTGTCTGGCACTTGATCGGCCCTCAGGAAGTGTTGTCTGTTATTTGTATTATCCCAGAGGGAAATAGGATATTTATCTTTTCTAGAGGATTAAGACAAGGAAATATTTCAAATCTGGCATGATCCACAGTTATTCTTTTTGAAAATGAAGGTGGCATAAGAAAGAAGTTTAGCTATTACATGTAAGAATACGATTGTGGATTCAAGTTTTCATTCACATTGCACGTTGCACGTATTTCTTGAGTGTCTACTGTATGCTGAGGAGGGCAGGAAAACTACGGTAAGGGGCAAGAGTCCTTGTAGAGTCTAGGGACAGAATGGAATTGTGGTCTGACCAACCAAATAACCCAAGGGTGGTGGGTGCCCCGTCCAGAAGCAGAGGCACCTGATAAGCTTGTCCTCTGGAAAAAGGGACTCTGTTTCTGGTAGCCCCAGTGAGCGCTCCCTCCCCTCCTGGAGGCTTCCTCCTGCTGTAACTAACTCTCTATATCAGCTTGAAACTAATTTTTTCTCTCTTTTCAGGTCACTGCCAAGTACTACAAGCTAAGATGTGAACAATCATATCTTCAGCTCTTGCCTAGTAACATAGTCCTTCCAAGAGATATGTGCATTTCAAGGAAGAACTTTAGATCTATTCAAGCCCCAGGACAAAATGTCACCAAATGCCCTCTTTGATCCTAAGATTCTTAGCTAAACATAGTTCAACCACACAGTCTATAGAATGGTGGCCCAATGACCATCAGGAAAAAGAAAATTAACAATGGATTTCAGTAAGTAACACAATTTCATGTTCTAATAGATTTGATGGTGCTTTGAAAGAGACAAAAAACACGATAGACATATGAGACATTGGGTTCCTTGTGTCTGCACGCTTACTCCTTCATGCCGTGGATATCAAGGGGCTCCATTTGGGAATATATTTCCGGCTTCTAGGTCCAGACATCCTGGTTATAACAGCTGTCACAGAGATGAGCTCCATAAACCAGGGCTGCCTGACTTTCTGAAAAGATCTCTCTGGATGAAATGTTGAGTTGAAAGACTTAATTACATCTGTGTTATTCTTCAGTACCAAACAATATCACAACTCATAAATGGCTTTTTTTCTTCTGACTTAACATTAGAATCCTATCTTGTCATTTTTGTCAGTTTATCTATCTGCTTCCTATCTCATCCTTACCCTCTCCATCATCAATCATCAGGATATAAAAAATAAAAACAAAGCTAAACTCTCTGGTTCAGAGAGGAAAACTCCAGAATATAAGTATATACTCAAATAAAATTAATGGCTGGGTGAAGAGGAATGAGAAAGAGATGCATTGTCAGTTCATCAAGGGGGGGCCGCAAAATCCTGAGTGTATCATAGTCTCAGAATTAGGTTACTGGGCTTGAGCTAGCATCAAATAGTAGATCCTGAGATCTTACCTCCCCAAATCCCCAAACCACCAAATTCCTTTCTGTACTAGGCTTCCTGCTTCAAGTTTGTCAGAATTTCCACTGGGGTGGATGGAACAAGAGAGCCGCTCTCCTCAACTTCTCCATTCCCAGTGACCCATACGCACCCTCCCTCCTTCTTTAGTCTGCCTAATTTTTGTTTTGAAATGAATAATATCACTTCCTCAGAGTGAGATAGGGGATCTTATTATATAACTTGTTTGAGATCTTCCCAAGTTGCCCAGTTCCCTTAGAAAAATAATACAGCATTAGCAAGGTGCCAGGAACAAAACTGTTACATAATAGTTACTAAATAAATGTTAGTGTAATTGAATTGAGTAGTCTAAGAGGGCACAGCCAAGCAGAGGCATGAGGAACCACTGGAGACTCTCCGAATCCCACCACTGATGAACATGGCTAATTTATCCAAGATGTTTTTCTCCCAGTAACTGACTTTCCTAGTCTGTCCATTTGTTGAACAACCAGTCTGGCTCAAATTAAGAAAAGGGCTTGATTAAATGACTAGGGATGTGGGAGGAGGTAGGGACCCTCCAAAGATGACTTAAATTAACCTGACAATTACTGTATTCTGCCTGTTTTGTCACAAGTAATCACTCTGTATTTCTTACACTCCCACTGTGTGGTTTTTCCAGCGAGTTGAACCAGTTTCCCAGTCAAATTGGTACAGCATGAGTGTCCTGCTGGCTAGAAATGCTGCTTCTGAGCCACTCTGCTCTGCTCAAATTGCCCAATGCAGGTCAGGGTGAGGACTTGGGGGAGTACCTAGACTCCCTTTCCAGTGAGTGGTTGTTTCGAGCCAGCCACAAATTAGAAGTTAATTGCTCTAGTCTCAGTAAAACTGGCTAATTCAACTTATTTTAAAGTCAAAAATCTCCCATAGTGTAGACAACCTTAAATTAACTACAGTTTGCAAATATTGCCCAAACTATTGGGTCTTTCCAAAGCTTCTCTGCAAACAATAGCTATGTTGTATGGACAAATTACAAAAAGATAGTGAGATTTTTGTTTAAAAACAAATATGGGGAAGTCTGGGTGTGGTGAATTACAAAGCAAATTTAAGACATCATGGCCTAGAGAGGAGAACTTGTTGGGGAGTTAAAAAATGAAGATCTGAGGATGGGTTCAGCTGCCACAGTGCCACACTTAAACACCACTCAAAGGCACAGCCTTTTATTTAATGACCTTGGAAGGTTACAAAGCAGACCTTCTAGGAAGGAGGCATATGGGTTTGCTTTTCCCTGTTCTCTGGAAACCACAGGAAACCACCAGCACATCAAGGATCAAATACAAACTATTTCTATCAATAACTTAAAGAATTTTGTATTTCTAGTATTAGAAATATCACAAAGGGCAAGTTTCTAAAGAAGCTGATACTATATAGTTCTCTATATGCTCCCTTGGTTTCAGCAGTCTTATCTTTGTAATAGTTGGTGTTGACCCTTCTCCCCCTGATGCTTTAATCCAAGTTCTCATGACCTCTTTTCCAGATCATCACGAGTATCTCTAAATGGGTTCCCCACCTCCAGATTCACTCATGTCCAATCTTGCTTCCACAAGGTTGTCACAAAGCAGAAGCTAAAGCTCAAAGCCAAACAAAGCTAAACAATATGCAGTTAATGTCTCTACACATGGGAGATAAAATTCTTCAAAAAGTAAGAGAATAATGAGCACAAAATACAGAGTAGTGGTAATCTCTTGGGGGAGGCAAAGAGGTGACACACGGAAGAAGCATATAAATGGAGCAATGGAACTGGAAATGTTTTACTTCTTAAGTTGGATAGTAACGTTTACTTCTTATATTGAATAATGAGTTCACAAGTATCCATTCTACTATTCTGACTCAGAATTTATATATGTGATTATATGTTCTCTTTTAAGTGATCAAATACTACATGATAGACTATTTTAAGTAAGGTGAGTGAAATTTGATTTAAAGGAAAGTATTAACTGAACATGGACACAGGTATTATATATTAGACATGGTGATAACATGAAAGCGATGGGAAAATGATTAATATATAGAAAACAGGGGTGTATGGAAACTAATCCATATTTCTTAGCAGATCATCAAAAGTACAAGTGGGGTCATGTTTACTTCTCTAGCAATTTCCTCTCACTGCCTCCCTCCCAAACCTACCAAACAAACCATGATTTTTTTTTAAGATTTATTTATTTATTTGACAGAGATCACAAGTAGGCAGAGAGGCAGGCAGAGAGAGAGGGGGAAGCAGGCTCCCAGCTGGGCAGAAAGCCCGATGCGGGGCTCAATCCCAGGGCCCTAGGATCATGACCTGAACTGAAGGCAGAGGCTTTACCCACTGAGCCACCCAGGCGCCCCACAAACCATGATTTTTCATGTTCCACATCATTGCACGTCCTCTTCTGTCCTGCTGAACTCTCTTTCTACTGTCTCTGCCTGATGAACTTACTCATTCTAGAAAACCAAGCTGAGATGTTCCCTTCCCAAGGACACTGAACTACTGTGTGTCTTCTTTAGGCCAGGTTATTGCCTCTTTACTTTCTGGAGCATTCTATCTGTTCCCTATCCTCGCGATCACACTCGTGCATTACATGTTTATTTTTTATCCATTCTTCTATCTAAGTGATGAATTTCTTGAGACGAAAACTTACTCAACGTTGTACAGTTTCCAGGGCATTACACGACATCAAGAAATACCTGAGAGACTGCTCACAACAAACACGGAAATGTACATGAATAAACCTGCTTCCACTTGAGTTGCACTGTGACCTCCAGTTTACTCAGACTCCCGAATGATACAGCAACTTGAAGACTAATTCTGTAATCACTGGGTGGTCAAAGACAAATAAGCCAACACAGTCAAGAGAGGGAAAGTTACAGAGGCAAAAATCACTGAGCCGAGCGTTGTCAATGCTGGGAACTGCATCAGAGGGGGACTGAGAAACTATCATTTAAACACATACATATCTCCTCCCCATGGATAAGTATACGTATGGAAACTACTGTTGTCCTTAGCTCACAGAAGCTTCCAGAGCTTCAGTGACTGAGAGAGGCTGACAGTGGCATACGGGATTGGCAGAGGAATACAGCAGATAAAAAGGAGAAGCATGAAGTCTTACAGGAAGTTTCATTGAACATGCAGTCTCCATGGCAACTCCGGGAGAGGAGAGGTTGGCATGAGCTATAACCGCATCAGGATCACTGACCTTTGAAGCACACGACCAGAGAACGGTGGCACCTGCATTAAGAGACTGCAATGAACAGCGCTGGATTTCAGTTAAAAAGTGGATCAAGAGCAACTCGTCTTGGAGGCCCTTCCATTTACCTCCATCCTTCATTCAACCATGACTTGCTAGGCACTACTCTTTGACAGGCATGGTCCAAGCTGCTAGGAGATCACAATGGTTATTACAGTTTAGTCCTTCCCTTAATGAACTCACAGCCAACTGGGTGGGGGGCAAAGTGATACATGTGTGAACACAATACAACACAAATTAGAATTGATAATTATCCTATGTGAAGTATAAATCAAGACACGTGGAAACACAGAGAAGAGAAAGCTAACTCTCAATTGCATTGATAAGGAAAGAGTAAATAAAGGAGGTGATTTATCATCTGAGTATTGAGGAAGGACAGAAACGAGATATGCAAAAAAGAAATAATCTGGGCATGGAGTGAATTCTAGAAATCTAGGGCATATTACCACCCTTTCATTCTGGAATAATTCATCAGAAGTCTTTGATTCATGTCCCAAATAACAAATAGTCCTTTGGCATCTCATACCTCTTTATAATACTTAGGAGAGTTAGGCTACAACAGAGAAAAATAAAGGTCAGATGCCAGCACCACAGCCTTGCATTGTAGCGACTGGTGTCTTGCTAATGGACCTGGGCTTTCAGCACTGAGGGCAATAACAGACAGTACAGTTGTGGAATTGTTTTTTTTTTTTTTTTTTTCAATTTATTTTGCAAAGGGCCTCAAGGTTCTGGGACTGAGCTAATCATAATTCATGGTTCATGATACTCTCTTCCTTGGTTAATGCATGGAAACCTTTATTTATTTGCTTGTTGGTTGGGTAGTTGTTTCTATAATGTAATCAAATTTCTGCTTTTGGCAAAAAAAATGACAGACAAACTGGTACTGAACTTGTGCCTCTCTGTAAACCACAGGAAAATTGCATGAAGTGTAGGGAAAAAACAAGCTTTCGGATATTGGAAAACAAGTAGTGCAGGGAAGTGGTTCTTGAGGAAAGGGACTCAGTCCTGTGATCACTCTGGCTCCCTAAATGGAGGCACATTCTAGACCAGGCAGGAAGAAGGGGGACCCAAGCAGAGTACAGAGAAGTCACCGAGGTGAGGACACAGAAATCAGAAGGACAGAAACGAGACATACAACAATGTAAAATGACAATGCCCAGCATCTAATAAAAAAAATAGTAAAAAGAGATCATCTTTTGGATAATATGGATGTGACAGGTAGTATAGTTCTAAAAACAGTAGAGGCAGGGAAATGTGACTTTTAATCAGGAGAAAAGTAAGTAATTAGGAGCAAAATAATAGTTAATTTCTTGTCAAAATTAACATGAGCCAGCACGTAACAACATTTCTAGTACATTGAAAAGCAAAATATGTTTCAGCTTGCTGGAATTCTATACCTACCAAAAGTATCTTTACGAAGGGCATGGCCATTAGGGACTTGAGCAATAGGGAGATGATGAGCACTGAGTGACATATAGACTTGTTGAATCACTATATTGTACACCTGAAATTAATACAACTAATGATATGTTAATTATACACACTTCAATAAAAAAAGAACAAAAGCAAGTATGATTTAGACCTTGCAGTCTTACAAGATTTCTTAAGAATCTTAGGATTTCTTATGCAAGTTTTTTTAAAGTGTCTTCTATAAGGGCGCCTGGGTGGCTCAGTGGGTTAAAGCCTCTGCGGCTCGGGTCATGGTCTCAGGGTCCTGGGATTGAGCCCTGCATCGGGCTCTCTGCTCGGCGGGGAGCCTGCTTCCTCCTCTCTCTCTCTCTGCCTGCCTGACTACTTCTGATCTTTCAAATAAATAAAAATCATTAATTAAAAAAAATTAAAGTGTCTTCTATAAACATTGATAAATTATATTAAAATTAATATATTTTGTTTATCAAAAGATAGCTTAAAGAAAAGGAAAAAAGAGAAATGTGAAATTGAGAGAAAATATTTGCAATACACACATGATTAGTATCAAAATGACTAGCATCAGGAATAATTTCTAATAAAAATACCTAAAATTAGGATAAAGAACAAAAGAAATTAATACATTAATACATACAGCAGAAGCACATAAAGCCAGTAAACATGTGAAGAAATGGTCAACATCATTACTGACTTGAAAAATACAAATAAGGAACCCAATCAGATGCCACTTATACTTATTTGATTGGCAAAAATACAACAGAAATGTTAAAATTTCAAACAGTAAGAGTCAAAAGTATTTGAGTTTGGCCGAAGGGTAGATTGTGTATTACATAATAATCTTACAAAGGTACATTTGAAACTAACCCCTGGAGGGTATTAGTACTAGTACTAGACTAGAGTACTAGTCTAAGTAGTTTGATTTACAGGTGTCCAGGGCTGTAAGGTGAACTGCCGGCCACTCAGACCTTCTCAGTGGGGTGAGCAATGCTCTTGCCCAGGGCAGTGATCTATGACTCAGCCCTTGGACACAGCTTCCCCGTTCTCATCACCAACCTCTGGCCACAGGTTTTATCCCACAGAATGCAAAGCATGAAAGAAATTTTCTCCTTTTCAAATAATTTTTTATTTTGATATGATGCTTTCAGTATTCATCCCAAAGGTAAGAAGAAGATCGGGATTTCAGATAGCTGGGTAAGTAGGAGAAATTTTTTCTTGTTTCAGTAAAATGGATACCTTTATTGACATACTGAAGCTTTTAGCCTCTCTCTCAAATGCCTGGAAAGACTCATAGGAAATAGTGCATTCAATTTAATCATTTTAGATGAAAAAAAAAAAGCTGTCTAAAAATCCAAGTTACAGAAAGGATAGCTGTGATTAAATAATGTGAATGAATAACAATAATGCTTTTATTCCAAAATGTAATACTTTCCTAAAACACCCTCGTGTACTGTTTTATAGTCACAATCCCAAAGATGAAATGACTCGACCTAAAACAGTATGCCTCTTAAGTGCTAATGCCAGCAACCAACTCGCTGGCCTGGTCCCGCGAGCCCCTGTCGGCAGTCTCTCTGTTCCCTCTACCCTGTCCTCTTTCTTCTTTCTTCCCTTCCACTCTCTCTCTTTTGTCCTAAATATTAACTTTAATAACTTGTTAAAGTACATATTTACTGTGAAGAAGTTAGAAAAGCATCCAAAAGAAATTAAAATCACAAACAATCCAACCATTCAGATAACAACTATTAAATATTAGTCTGCGCTTTTTAGTCTTTTTCTTTGTGCATCTTTATTTTTTGAATAGGGAGCACACTTAGAGATACTTTTTGTCACATGCTTCTTCACTTAAGGGGATAGTGTAAATATTTCCCAAATTGTTAAATATTTTTCAAAAACACAAATTGTATTGTCATACTACAATTTATTTAAGCAATCCACTCTACTGTTGTAGACCCTTTTCTCTTATTTTTAAAGATTGATTGATTTAACAGAGATAGAGAGAGGGCAGGAGAGAGAGAGTGCCCACAAACAGTGGGGAATAGGAGAGAGAGAAGCAGCTCCCCGCTGAGCAAGGAGACAGATGTGGGGCTGGATCCCAGGATCCTGAGATCCACTTAACTGACTGAACCACCCAAGCGCCCCTTTGTAGGTTATTTTCAATGCTTCCCCGTTAAGAACAACAGAGTCCTGTACGTATATATATAAATAAATCTTTGTGCACATCTCTAATTTTTTAATCATGATAAATTCTTAGTAATGGAATTTCTGGGGCATTTCTTTGTACTCTGAAACATGACCATTACGAAGTAACAGTGACTTGATGTGCGTTGGCATTTTGGATTTCAGAAACGAAGTGGTTTGGGGTTGTCTAGAGTGTGACCATGGAGGCAGGTAAATAAACTGGAAAGTAGATTTTTACAAAATAGGATGATAGCATTCTATACATTGCTTGTGGAGGTAGATGCTGGGCTTTGTGAGGAGGCAACTGGGCAAGCTTTAAAAATTAGAAATACACATGTCTTTGGATTTAGCAATTTCCCTTGTATTTATGTGATAGATTTCCTTCTGCACGGGGGAAATGATGCACAGTTATTGGCTGCAGCATTATTTATAAAACACTAGAAACAACCTATAGATTCATCAATAGGCATCTGGTTAAAAAGAATGTTACAGTTATTAAAATACAGAGGTAAGTTTTTTAAAAAGACAAGGAATAAACAGCAAAAAAAAAAAAAATACTACCACTTGTGCGAAGACATGGTAATTGGGAGGACATACACACACAGACACAAATACGTAAGTATGTAGTTCAGTTTACATACACTGGCTACAGTAGTTGCCTCTAAAGAACTGGTAGGCGGAGAGAGAGTGGAGGGGAAAAGCCCACTTTTCACCGTCTGTCTCTCGCTGGGGTTTGAGGGCTGTTGGTTTAGTTTAGTTTTTTTTTTTTTGTTTGTTTGTTTTTTTAGGATGTGTGAGGAGAAGGGGCTCCTTGTGGGAGGCGGGGAGGACGGTCTCTCAGATCCACTGCATATACCAATCCCCATTTATGCTTCCCTGCAACTTTGGCTGTAGATCTTAGGAAAACAAGATCCAAAAAGGAGAAATAATGAAGAAGGGGTCATCGGCACTGAAGCTCTGGTTTGCTTCTCCTACCTGTGGGAGTTTTGCAAATAACGAGAATGGGAAGAATATTCTTACCTCTCAGGGTTGTTTTGAGGAGCTGGTGAAATCATGAAATGCTTCAGAATGGCAAAACTATATTAACAAGTAAAGTGTTTATTCAACAAAGATTTCTGGAACATTACTGTGATCCAGGCCCTGGGTTAAAATGGTAAGTCCTTTAGTGTTTTATTAATAATTTTTCTTGCCTCTTATGAATGTATGCTTGTCATTGTTCACTTCTATGGTTGTTTCTTGCTAAAAGTCAGTTTGCCCATCTGTCTGTGTCCCTAATTCACCCCCAAATTCCCACCCACACCTGTCTTTTGTTTATATTACATTAGCTGGGACAGAGATCATCAGAAAGCCCAAGGACCTGATTTAACCTCCAAACATGTTTTGTTTACCTGCCAAATGTTTCAATATTTTTGAGATGCTTGACTTTATTTTTTTAATCAAGAGCTTTCAAAAGTCAGATATTTTACTTTTTTAGAAAAATCAGAAGATCTGGCAACAATTTGGAAAACAGTATGGGGTTTCCTCAAAAAAATTAAATTAAAACTACTGTATGACCCAGTGATTCTTCTGGGTATTTATCCAAAGAAAGTTAAAACACTAACTCAAAAAGATATGCACACCCTCACGTTCATTTGCAGCATTATTTACAATAACCAAGATATGAAAACAATCTAAGTGTCCATCGATGAGTGAATGGATAAAGACAATATCATATATTATTATGTATTACACATTATATATAATGTGATATATATCTCATATAGAATGGTATATATATATGAAACATTACTCAGACATAAACAAGAATGAAATCTTGCCATTTGCAACAACATGGATGGAACTTGAGGGCATTATGCTAAGGGAACTAGGTCAGGCATAGGAAGACAACTACTATACGATTTCCCTTATATGTGGACTCGACAAAAACATCAACAACAACAACAACGCCCCCCAAACCAAGCTCATAGACTCAGAGAACATATCGGTGGTTGCCAGAGGCCGGGAATAGCCGTGGTGAAATGGGTGATGGGGGTCAAAGGTACAAACTTCGACTTAAAAAGAAGTCGGTCACGGGGATGCACTGCACAGCATGGTGACTATGGCTAAAACTACCGTATTGCGTATTTCAGAGTTGCTAAGAGAGTCGATCATGAAAGTCCTCACCACAAGGAACAGCATGTCTGTCCTCTATGGCGATGGAGGCTAACTGGATTTATTGAGGCAATCACTTTGCAGTGGATACAAATATCAAATCATGTTGTACACCTGCCACTCGTATAACGTTATACATCAATTATATCTCAATTAAAAAACAGTAATAATGCAGTCAATTAAAAAGAAAAAGAAGAAGAAGGCCTGGCAACAATAGGCCTCAGGGCAGGAGGCTTTTCTGGGCTGCCCAGGGGCCTGGCTCCTGTGACACGGTCTTCCCATGCCCCGGCCCACGGGATCGCTGCCTGGCCCTGGGGACAGCAGTTTCCTACACCTAGAGCAGGCGGGGACTGCTCACTCCTTTCTTGGCTTCCAAGCGCATGTGGAAACAGAGGGGCTTTCCAGTTCCCCCCCAGGGCAGCCAGGTCGCGTCCAAGGCCCCAGTCCAGCCCCCAGAGGTCGCGGGCAGGAGAGCAGGGAGCGCTGCCAGGGCCCACCAAGGCGAGCATGATTAAAGGGTTGGAAGACAGAGCCTCTGAGGCCAGTTTTAAGGAACTGGGCTTTTCCCCTGGCACAAAAAAAGGACAAAGGATGACTCAGTTGTCATCTTCAAGGATCTGAGGGGTAATTATGATGGGAGTCATGCCCAGATGCCCTCCCTGCCCCCCACCGTGTGTATTCCGTGACAGGAGGAAAGCAGCCAAGCTGTAAGGAGCTTTTAACTTTTTACTCGAGGCCTTTTTACTTTTTACTCCAGCCTCAGACCAGGCTGGACTTTTCTTTCCAAAACAAAAAAATCAGCTGCGTGATTCCTTGAATTCTTTCCCAACTTCAGTTCTTTATGTTTTCCTCTACCATATTCTCTCTTATCTCCGGAGGCTTATCAGAAGAAAGTGAGGGAGAGCTTTATTGAATAAGGAAGCACAGTATGAATCACTGTAAAATTCTCTTCAGCAGCATTCAGTCTTGAAGTTACCACAGTAAAAAATGCATGGATACTCTTCCTAAACATACAATTAGGACACAGCTGGGAAAGTATTTAAGATTCTTTTCCCAAGTTAACTTTTTACCGGTTAGATTGCTGTGGGTATGGTTTGTTCAGTAGACTCAAAGAAAATAATTTGGAGGACTTAAGTGCAAGTCCTATTAAAAAAAATATTTCCGGGCGCCTGGGTGGCTCAGTGGGTTAAGCTTCTGCCTTTGGCTCAGGTCACGATCTCAGGGTCCTGGGATCGAGCCCTGCATCCGGCTCTCTGCTCAGCGGGGAGTGTGCTTCCCCCTCTCTCTGCCTGCCTCTCTGCTTACTTGGGATCTCTGTCTGTCTCTCTCTCTCTCTGTCAAATCAATCAATCAGTCTTAAAAAAAATATTCCCTAGACTGACTATTCTTAGTTGCTTTTATTTAGTTTTAAAGATAATAGCAGGTTTTTGTGTCTCCGCTCATTGTGAATTCTGTGAGTCTGTGCAAAGGGGCTGGAGGGATTTCTCAAGATGTTAAACCTCCTGGACCGCATCTGGTCCCCAAATTAAAAGCTGTACTCTGAGAGATAACAGTGAGCAGAGTAACAATAGCTACCATTTGCTGTGAGGCTAGTGGGTGCCAAGTGCTTTTCACGTGAATCTTCATAATGATCTTATGAAGGAGGTATCAGTATGCTCATCTGACAGGTCAGAACACAGAGTCAGAGAGATGAGGTCCTTGCCCAAGGTCACCTAGCTAGCAAGCGATGACCTCCAGATTCAAACCCAGCTCTGCTTGACTTCAAGTCTTGGTTTTCATACCGCTACCTGACTCCTGGTTTGAGTGTTCACTTTGTTAGGATGTACTAACCCCCAGCTCAGGTCCATGCAACTTCATGAGTTATTTAGGTCAGTCTTCTGACATCATTACTTGGCGCATGGAGAGCACTCATTAGCTCTCCAGGTCAGTAAAAGCATGGTTGGCAGGGACACCATAAGTAAATAGCCTCTCCTCCTGCGGGCTGTTCCATTCCCCGTCCTCTCCATGCACTCATTTGTTGAATTCCTTTGGGCTGCAAGTGTTTTTAAAAAAAGATTTTATTTATTTATTTCAGAGAGAGAGAGGGAGAGTGGGGAGACGCAGAGGGGCAAGCAGACTCCCCGCTGAGTTCAGAACCGAACGCAGGGACTAGGGGCTCAACTGGAGCTGCTCCATCCCTGGACCCTGAGAACATGACCTGAGCCGAAGTCAGACACTTAACCAACTGAGCCACATCCAGCCACCCCAGCCGTAAGTGCAGCCCTCCCTGAAAATTCTTTCAGCAATTCTGGCTCTAGGATTTTGCTCCTTAAGGAGTGGTCAACGGATCTTCTGCAACAACGTCACCTGGACTTAAGTGCTGGGCCTCACCTTGGATCCACCAATTCAGATTCTCTGGGGGTGATCTCCATATGTAATGTGTACTCCAGCTCATGTTTCTACATGCTGCAATGTGAGAGGTACCGCTCTTCGTGCAGTGGTTCTTAACCTTGGACCGATCGTGTAATCATTTGGGGAACTTGTGCCGGAGAGCCCCGCCTCGGGATTCTGATTTGTCTGAGGTGTCACCGGGCATCAGATTTTGGGACATTCTTATATCCAGCCGAGACTCAGGATCACTTTCCTGGACCTGGAATGCATCTTCTCACACATGAGACTCTCCTGCCTCAGACTCCCCTAGAGGGCTTGCTATGGGACAGAGTTCTGGTTCTGTGGGTCTGAAGTAGGAACTGGTACTTTGTCTTTCTAACAAATGCCCCAGTGATGCTGCTCCCGGGACCGTATTTTGAGAACCACGGTTTAGAGACTCTTGAATATTAGCATGCATCACTGCTAGGTTTTAAATAATTAAGGAAAAATCTTTCTGCTGCTTTGAAAGCTTCGGAGACACCTTTCCGGGCCTAATTTAAATAACTTTGCATATGTTAGGTCTGCCACAGACTAGATCAAGTTAGCCTTATAAATAGAAGAATTATTAACCTATTCTCCTCCCCCCCCCAGAGATTTAGATATTCAAGAGAGTGAGATTTAGATATTCAAGTGAGTGACAGCAGCATTTAGCCAGAATAAATACATCTCTTAGGCACAGTACCCCTTGCAAAACTAGAAGAGATCTGATGAGTGGAGATCCATGGAAGTACTGGTCACTTCCAACATAAAGGGAGGTACTAGAGCAATAAAGTAGTACAGAAAATAAAATTTTTCTACAAACACAGACACAAAACCTTGACCTTGTCATTATTGGCCCTGTTTGCATTCCCACTATTGTCAGAGATGTGGGGTACATTAACTGATTCCTTTGGGACTCAGGAATCACTGGGTAGGGGCAGGCTCTCTTCAAACAGACTTGGGGTCCGTGCGCTGTGTGATCCCAGGGCACCATCCATGTAGGCTTTGGGGAAAATTGTACCCTCTGGGGCTGTGTTACCTGGCAGGACTGGAAGACGTCCATATCTTTTCTGGAGTTCCAGAAACATGAGCAATGTCACCAGGAACAGGGACCTAGAAAGATTTATGACACATGCCCCAGAGGTCAAAGTTCAGCCATTGATTTTCCCTGACCCCACCTGCTTCTCCAGCTTCCGAGTGCTGGCCCAGTATTTGTTCACATGGATAGAGATGTGGGAAATGTGGTTGAGGAACCCTGAGTGCAGTTTTGAGAGCCAAGAAGGCCCAGAAAGAAGGTGTCTGGGTGAGGTGTAGATCTTGAGCACACAGGCCCTAAATACATACATGTGAAGTGCAAGTCCTTCTGAGACCTGTGGATGAAAGCTACATCTAGCTTTTCAGCTGGGTTCCTTTTGCCCTCACTTCTTCCCCTGCTGTCTCCGGCGCCTGCCCTAGAGCAGCCATGTGCTATGCATTGTCTGGAGGAATTTCAACTTCGAATATTTTTATCCGAGTCTGGATTCTGGATGTCTGCCCTGCTTTTAGTCCTGGAAATGTGGTCATTCTTAACTTCAGCCTAAAGGACAATCAGGATGTCCCCACCTCTACTCTACTCAGGCACTTACCTGGGTCTCTTCTGGGATTCTACCATTATCCAACCACCCAAAGGAAGTACCGTCTTGGTGGAGCTTCCAGTCAAGGAGGTAGGGCATCATGCCCATGGGAATTACTCAGGGGAACAAGTCACTGGTTTTCAAGTAAATCTTCCAGACAACAAGAGTGAAATTTGGGACTTCCATTGCCCCTCCGAAGTGTTTCATCTCAAATCCATTGTTGCAGGCCAAATGTGTCTCCCCCCAATCTGTATGTTGAAGCTCTAACCCCCAAGTGTAATTCTATTTGGAGTAAGAAAATAATTAAGGTTGAATTAGGTCAGAAGGGTCTGATAGGATTTGTATCCTTCCAAGGAGAGACACCAGGCAGCTTGGCGGCCTGCTCCCCCAGCGCCCAGACTGAGCTTGTGAAGACGAGCAAGAAGGTGGCTGCCTGTGCTCAGCCTCCAGCAGACTCTCCTCTCGCAGGAATGTGTGGGCAGAACACACCGTGGAGGCAGATGCCCGCAGAAGGGGCACGAAGAATGTGCCAGAGCCATCTTGTTATTTTACCTTTCCCTCTTAAGGGTAGATCAAGACACGTTTGCTCCCACTGCTAGAGCGTAAAGTGAATGTGTTGAGGCCAGGAATGGCTGAAATCCTGGAGTGAAAATAGTGAAGACAGAGTCAATGATGGCAACGCCCAACGGGGAAGACCAGGATTTCTGCATCACCCTCCCCAGCTCAGGCCCGGGGCTCCTCAGGCGTGGCCGCCCATCGGCAGACTCCTGCACTGGTGGGCAGCTGGGGGTGCAGAAGACGGCATGTGGGGTGGAACTCCAGGAGGGCTGGAAATCTGGCATTGGTGAGTCCTCGGTATACGACTGGGAAGATCCGACTAACAAGGACTTACAAGTAAGTGTCCAAGGAGAGACACCATATCTCTCCGACTTACAAGGAGAGATATTCAAAACATCAAACACCAGGTAGAACCAGTGTTGCTGTATCTGTGCCGAGCAGCCACCCATCAGCCCAGGGGCAAGCTGACGCTGTTTCCATGGTCCACGTTTGCTTCACAGACAGGAGGCACGCGTGCGTGCACAGCTTGCTCAGGGCAGTGCGAAGCTAGCCCGTACAATTCAGCAGCACAGTATGTGTGTTGTCGTAAGAGTTACCCAAAACGCAGCATCACTCAGGTTGGGGGCACGAGATCCAGTTCTGAATCAGCTCATGCACATGTTGTTTTGATTTTAAACTGGACCTCAGAGAACCAAAGAAATAACATCCACGGGCATTCTGCCAGACACAAATATGCTAAACAGACTGGCATCCTACTTCATTGTGAGCTCAACCATCTTCACCCAAAGCTTCGCACATCTCAAGGAATATATTTAGAGACACAAAGCATAAGGAATAACCCAAATCAGAGATTTTGTTTATACTCTACAAATAGTGTAATGTGAAAAAATCATTTCTATTAAGTCCTGGCCTAAATTGTGTGAGTCGAGAAACAGGGATAAGTGTAGTAGATATGACAGAATGTGAGGTTCCAATCTAACATAAATTTTTTTTTAAATTTTTTATTTATTTAAGAGAGAGCACACACAAGACAGTGCACAAGTTGAGCAGGGAGCCCTACAGGGCTGATCCCAGGACCCCAGGTCATGACCTGAACCGAAGGCAGATGCTTAGCCTACTGAGCTACTCCGATGCCCAGCAGTGTACAATTCTTGCATGGACTCAAAGCACAGACTTTGAGAGGAAATACTATATTGCAGTGCATTTATGCAGTATGGCGAATTAGAATTTTTTGAATCCTACAAATGAATTTTATATATAAGTATTCTCTTCAGCCACAATGTCTCCTCAGTTGTCCAAATGGCCTTTAAGTAGCAAATGTAGTATGCAGAACCCAGCTGAGAATCTGGAAAATTTTCAAAGACCAGGTAATGATGAATATAGATTAAGTCTATGTACTCAGTACCATTCACTTTACTTCCTAGGAAAAACCTACACAAAATCTCTACACAATTCAAAATCTCTACACAATTCAAAATCTCTACACAATTTTCTAATAGGTTTGCATATTTGGTACTGGAATGTGGCAGAGATTACTAGCTTTTGACCGTGACATTCTTTCTTCCATTTCAAGACAGCTGAAATGCAAGTTTGTTAAGGGAGCTTATGCACCCAGATAAAAGCTGCATTTCCTGGTCTTCTTGCAACTGTAAGTGTGCCAAATTTTTGGCCATTTAAATACAAGCAGAGGGACGCCTGGGTGGCTCAGTTGGTGGACGACTGCCTTCGGCTCAGGTCATGATCCCGGAGTCCTGGGATCGAGTCCCGCATCGGGCTCCCAGCTCCATGGGGAGTCTGCTTCTCCCTCTGACCTCCTCGCTCATGCTCTCTCTCACTGTCTCTCTCTCTCAAATAAATAAATAAAATAAAATAAAAATAAATAAATACAAGCAGAAATTTTGTTTTGTAAAGCATCCAGGAAATAGCCCATAAAGGTAAGACCCAGCCCTCTGCCTTCCTGTTTCCAGTGGACTGACTGGACTCCTGATAGGATGGCTTCAGGAGCCATCTGGAACTGTGACAAGAAGACCTATGTCCTGAGGATGTGACAGTGGAGATCTAGCAGGAGCCCGAATCCCTAAGAAATTCAAGATGTGTCGTAGGCATCTTTGACCGCCTGTCTCTGTAATTTCTATGCAGGAAAATCTAGCTTGCTTTAGTTGCTGTTAGTTTTGTTCTAAATGTTAAATGCATCAAAGTTTATCCTAATAGCAATGCCCAAAATAAACAAAAAATAATAAATTTTTAGTTTTGTGGTTACTAGAGACAGATACATTTTACCTGGGAGAAGGAACTTCTGACACCTCTAACAATGAAGGAGACACCAAAAACAAACCAAAACAGACACTTCTCCAGTGAACACATACAAATGGCTAGCAGAACATGAAAAAATGTTATCGTCATTAGCTATCAGGGAGATTAAAATCAAAACCCCATTGAGATACCAACTTACACCAGTTAGAATGGCCAAAATCAAAAAGATAGTAAACCACAAGTGTTGGAGAGGATGTGGAGAAAAGAGAACCCTCTTAGAACCCTCTTACATTATTGGTGGGAGTGCAAGTTGGTGCAGCCACTTCTGAAAACAGTGTGGCAATTCCTCAAAAAATTGAAAATAGAGCTTCCCTATGCCCCTGCAATTGCAATACTGGATATTTACCCCAAAGATACAGATGTAGTGAAAAGAAGGGCCATCTGTACCCCAATGTTCATAGCAGCAATGGCCACAGTCACCAAACTGTGGAAAGAGCCAAGATGCCCTTCAACAGATAAATGGATAAAGAAAATATGGTCCATATATATAATGGAATATTACTCAGCCATCAGAAAGGAAGAATACCCAACTTTTGCATCAACATGGATGGGACTAGAGGAGATTATTCTGGGTGAAATAAGTCAAGCATATCATATGGTTTCACTTGTGGAACATAAGGAATAACATGGAGGACCTTAGGAGAAGGAAAGGAAAAGTGAATTGGAAGAAGTTGGAAGGAAAGACAAACCATGAGAGACTATGGACTCTGAGAAACAAATTGAGGGTTTTGGGGGGAGGAGGTGGGAGTATGGGTGAGCCTGGTGGTGGGGATTATGGAGGGCACGTATTGCATGGAGCACTGGGTGTGATGCATAAACAATGAATCTTGGAACACTGCCTCAAAAACTAATGATGTATTTTATGGCGACTAACATAACACAATTTAAAAAACAAATAATGGGATTGGGAGGGAGACAAACCATAAGAGACTCTTAATCTCACAAAACAAACTGAGGGTTGCTGGGGGTAGGGGGGTAGGGAGAGGGTGGTGGGGTTATGGACATTGGGGAAGGTATGTGCTATGGTGAGTGCTGTGAAGTGCGTAAACCTGGAGCTTCACAGACCTGTACCCCTAATAATACATTATATGTTAATTAAAAAATGAAAAAATTTAAAAAACCAAATAAAAAATCAAATCTGTAATGTGCTTTCATGTAAATAGTTTTACATACCTATTGAGATAAATTGTCCTAGACCTCTTGGATAGGCTTCAAGGGCATCAATAAGCTACAGAAAATTAGGATCATCTGAATTAATAATTATGCCTGGAGTCTTCAAGAAAAAAATAAATTGTATTTAGTTAAAGAAATAGGAAATACCACAGAAATATTTTAAATCAAAATAGCTTAGTCATTTTTTAAAAAGTTTGTTCACAAAAGAGAAAGCCAAAGTTGCAAGTTTTTTGGAAATTCTATAATATGGAATAGCACGTAATTCCAAGTTGCCAAATAAATGAGTTGCCCTAGGTACAATTCTGTTGGTTTGAACATGTGCTGATTTTATATCAAGAATCATTTTCTTAAAATAACTTTACATTTAAGAATTGGATTAATGTTATTTGGTCAGTTTTCTTTTTTTTTTTTTGGATTTATTTTATTTGGTCAGTTTTCTAAGTAGATCTATGTTTTCCCCATGAAATAAAAAAATTAAAACAACAGAAAACTACAAAATGATAGAGAACATAAAATCTCAATATGGAGCTTGGCGTCCACAGAATAAAGAAGTTATGCTTTCCTGCTCCCTTTATTTCCCGGAAAATTTTCGTGTTTCTATTCAAATTGTGTGAATTCTTACCTGAGGAACACTGCACACAGATGGGTGGGAAAAGAGCCAGGTCTTTTCTGGCAAGGAGCAGGAGCAGCCCTAAAGGCAATTTGATCTTTAAGCCAAACCCAGATAAATGAGAAACCTATTACAAATGGGAAATCTTCCGAGAACTTGCTGGCTATTTGCCATTCTCCAAACACAGCAAAAGATAGCAATGGTATAAACAATGGAAGCAAAAGGTTAAAGAACAAAAATATTTAGATAAAATCCCTTAATAGTGCTCCCACTTGTGAAAGGTAATTGGAACTCTCTCCTTCTGTTGCTTTACCTTCCAGGAGACAGGTGCTCCTTTACATCCCCAACTTCCAGAATTCTTCCCATCTCTCATCAATTATTACAATTTTTTTCCACTGACATCATTAAGTACATGAAAGCAAGGACTACATCTCTCTTAGTCACAGTGTACAGCCCCATTACGTACATAACAGAGCCTGGCAGATAGTTAGGTGCCCATTCAGATGCTGGATGAGTAGATGAATGGATGAGAGCAAGAACTTTGGAGGAAGGTATGATCAGGCACATTAAGAGAGCAGAATTTAACCAAAAAGTTACCTTTAACTCACACACCCTCCAATCTAACCTACAAAAATATCAGCATTTATTAAGAAAAAGGGAAGAGAAAATGTAAAGAGGAAAGAGGGGAAAACAAGATGGTAATGAGACATAAGTTACCCTATGGAAAAAGTTGACCAAATTGGTTCTTTAGTGTTCATCCTACAGACACACACGTCTAATACACACAGCTGTCTGACACAAGGCAGATATTGTCACAGAGAATGGTTACTTTGAATAAACTGTGTAAATTAGATAATAATCAACAATATAGAAATATCTGCACCCCTGAGCTTGACAATGAGCCCTGAAGAAACTTTCCTAGGTGGATCTTTCTGGATCTTTCCTATAAGATCCAGAAACTACCTTCGAGGTGGACACGTTTGCATTTTATACATGACTTTCCCTCTGGCTCTTTAGTCCTCTGATTGCTGAGTAATAACAAGCCTAGAGGATGGACAAGAAAAGCAGGAAAAAGAGGAAAAGAGGCTTAGTTTATCCAGAAACTGAGTAATACACCTGTAAGAGCATAGATGAAACCATAGCTTTATATCTCATTTCCTTAACTAGGAACACACAGCTCAGCAAAAATAGAGCCAAAGAAAGAGATGAATAATCTGTGGTAGATATCACTGTCCCTCGTCAGTGCGTGGGTTACTCCTCTCCTAGCTCCATAGAGGACTGTGGTGACTGTGTCACCATCTCTGCTGAATGTGGATGTGGCCATGTGATCTTCTATAGTCAATAAAGTGTGCGTGCAATTGATATAGCTCACTTCTGGGTGAGGCGTTTAAGAGCTGGCTCATGACTCCCCATGACTTTTTCTCCTCATGCCAGCTTGGTGGGCGGCACTCCCAATGACGGGAGTCTCCCCCAGGCTTGGTGCCGGAGACAAGATGATGTAGAGTATGGATCCACAGACTACAGCCTCTTGTTTGGCTACCTGCTTTTATAAATAAAGTTTTATTGGAATGCAGCCATACCTATTTGTTTATGTATGTTTTCAAGCGACATGGCAGAATTGAGTTGTTGGAACAGAGACTATACAGCCTGAAAACCTAGAATGTTTACCAAATGGTCCTCTCAGAAAAAAATATACCAACTCTTGATAGAAAGCACTGCTCTCCCACCCCTATTTATTTGAGGAGGACGTGTACATTGAAGGGAGATACAAGTCTCTGTTATTTTAAAACAACAGGAATTGGGGGTTTATTTGTTACTCATATATAACCCAGGTTATGCTGACTGATACAAAACTCTCAAAAAAGAAAATCACTCAACTTGTGTGTATGTCAGAAATATCTTGTTCAAGCAAAGTACCTG
The DNA here is from genome assembly GCF_964662115.1 of Mustela nivalis. Lineage (NCBI taxonomy): Eukaryota > Metazoa > Chordata > Mammalia > Carnivora > Mustelidae > Mustela > Mustela nivalis. The sequence continues at coordinate 110,327,663 of NC_139030.1, forward strand.
GCACAGAGTGAGCACGTGGAAGGTGTAGCTCCTCTTCTCTCTGTTGAGCAATCCTCACTGAAAAGGGAGGTAGAGCATTGATATAACCACAAGTGGACAACATGTCAGCTCCCTGAGAACACATCGTCTGAAAGTGGTGGCTTTTCAACAGTTCTTAGAGAAAAGATGTTGACATGACAGTTATTCGGATGGTTAAAAGTATACATTAGAAGAGGCAGAGTGAAAGCAAAGGTGAGTTGGTTCAGCACAGGGAGGAACTACCAGCTGTCAGAACACAAAGCATGTAGAGGAAGAGGCAGGGTGGCCCCTCCCTCTGTCCTTGCTCCTGGGCGGCTGGAACCTGGCTACATGTTCGAAGCAGAGGTGAGAAAGTTGAACCGGACTCACTGGCTTCAGTAATGAAAATGATTTCAGGTTTTGAATGGGAAAAAGGAAGTTTCTTTTTTTAACTCTGTAAGAAAGTAAGGTAAGGGAATGTTTGCTGAGTTTCTGGTAATACCAATAAGGAACACAGTTCTAGTTCTTGTCAGGACCCAGGCACTGTTCTCAGCACCTGACACATTTTAGCTCTTATGATTTTCACAATCCTATAAGTTGGTTTATCATTATCGTTAGCTTGCTAATAACATGATGAAGCACAGGGAAATTAAGTAGCTTACCTGAAGTCAGCTGTTAGAAAGAGGTGAGGCTGAATTGCAAAGCATGTGCTCTGGGCCCAGGGCAATGGCTCTTAGTCATCTTGCTCTGCTGAATGTCCAAAGACTCTGCCACTGGACCTAGGACAGAGTATGAAGGCAAAGACATCTTGCAAGGCTGCTGTGTTTAATAGGGTACTTTTGGCTCCCTATAACAGAATGCCCAGCTCAAACTGCCTTAAACAATGAAGAAATGTATTATTTCATGTAACAGAAATCAGGAGGGGCAGTTGCAGAATTGATCAAGCCACCAGTTCACTGACGTCTCTTTTGCTTTCTGATTCTGTTGCCCAAAGGGTTGACATCACCTGAGGTCGGTGGTCTTTGTCATCACTGATGGTCACCAGTAGCAAAGGGTGCATATGTGCTTCTTTGTTGCCTCCCAGCTAGAAAGAAATTCACCCACTGTCTTCCATTCTTTCTGGGCCAAATTAGGTCACATGTTATATCTAGGGGTCGAGGGGAAAGTTGACCAGGGCAATGACACCCACTGTTCTACTTAGAAAAATCAGGGTTCTTGGAGTGGGAGAAGGGGTCATGTCCCCGGAAGCCATCTGGCTGCATGACAAAAAGACTTAATATTTGGGTTTGTTTAGGAAGGAGGATGGGGCTTGGATGGGTCAACAGCCAGTGGTGTCCTCTCGCTGGTATCAATTGAAGAGCACCAGATTGGGCAACTTGGCTCTTTCTACCACCCTTTCCTTGGGGATCCTTCCACAGAGACAGTATACTGAGGCAGAAAAATTCAAATTCTCCTTCTTGTTGAATCTTAATTCTGTTATCAGCCCATGGACAAGTTGTTTAAACTCTTAAAAGTTGTCTACACAGATGAACAATGGCCAGACAACATATAAACACAGAACTCTGATCAATAGCCTGCAGCAATTGGCCCAGAGAGCCGACCTGTTGCCCACAGTAACTAGTCCGGGAAGTCAGAGCATTAAATCTAGCAACCAGTTCATGAAACCAAATAATACCTCTGAAACAATTGGCCTCAAATGGTCAGGACTTGCTTGAAGACTGACAGTCTCCATAATTTTTGCATCTACTTCCAATCCAGGACTAACCAAAAAAAGTCAACTATGCTCCCATAACCAGTGACACAGGATGACCTGCGCCCCTTAGCCTGCCCACAGCTTCCCTGTGCCAACAGCAGCCAAGCAGGGCAGACCTGGAGCCTTCTCTTTTCTATACTAGGGAGTTTTCCCACTTGCCTGCTTAGTGTCTGCCAAATACCAGTGATGGGGGCTGACTCCTTTGCTGTAGCGAGCTCTGCGCTTGTTCCCATTGGCTGACTTCATTTGTTTCCTCATGTTCTGGGCTCCCGTTTCCTGTCTATAAAGTGGGGACAATCCTACTAATACTGACTTCAAGGGCTGTGAAGACTAACTTAGATTATACATTAAAGCCCTTAGCATGTTCATTATTGGGGGGCGGAAATGAACTCTTGAGAAATAATCCTTCATTTGAGAATTTGATGGATAGGTTTATAGAGCCTGAAGAATCAGCAAGTATCACCATAAGGCATGATTCAGCTAAGCCAAATACCGTGCTGTCTAAGCAGAAAAAGCCCAGGGTTATCAGTTATGGCTTTTGCCATATACTTCACGTGAAGTGTCTCGTGAGTGAGTGAGTCTCTGTGTCTTCGTCGACCTCCATATGGGCTTTTTAGGACAATGTGACTGGCCTGGATTGGGAAGAACCAAAAGTGCCCAGAAGATTGCACTGTGATCGCTTTCACCGTTAGCAGTAGTCCTTCCGCATAGTGGGTTTAGAGTAAATGATTGTTAACTGACCAATCTAATAGTAAGTGCTTTTTGCCACTGCCAAAAGTTTGAGAATTAATTTGAACTCTTGAGAATTAATGTGAAACTATTTCCATGTGGTCTAAGGAGCTAGAATGTCAAGGCCCTGTGATGGAAACTCTTACTTCCATCCTCATAAATATTTTGCAGCCCAGAAGTTGTAATTCATGACCCCTACTGAAAGGAGGAAAAGAAGAAATACGATGAAAATGTCGTGAGGAGCTGGAAGACACAAAGGGAGAGAGGGCAAGACACACACACCCAGAGGATGAGATTTTTTTCCCATTTGTGTTATGAGACACATGAAAAGGAAAGCAAGATGCTCCCATGGGAAAATGTCAAAGGACAGGATGGTATAAATGGCTTACACAGAAGGGGGAGAGGTAGGTGATTTATTCCCTTAATATTAATTAAGAAAATTTCTAAATATTTTTTGTGTGCACTGGTCCATGTTGTAGGTTAATCTGATTAAAAGGAGTTAGGTGTCTGAAGGGAAGGTGGAGAGAGTACAGGTGGAAGTAAGCGCAGTCAAGGCAAATTCAAGATCACAGATGGCTTATCCCTCGAAGACCTCACCAAATGATCAAAGAATGTGAACAATTGTAAGGCGAAGTTCTGTTTAGCATCCTTACTCCGAGAAAATACAGAGACATCTGCATGAGGTAAACCGGGTGAGAACTAGGTTCCTTGAACATGATTCAATGGGACCCCAGACTCATGGTGACCTGTTAACATGAGAAAATCTGAGCGGCATCCCGCTCGGCCACAGTCTGGACACTGGCAAACGCAAGAGCAACACGGGGCTGAGGGGAAAAACCACTACTTTGAAGGTGATAATGGTAGCCTCTGGCGAACGCTGGAGCTCCAAGAGATATCCTGAAAATGGGGCTTTGATCATCTGTACCAGAAACTAGTGAAGAGCCCGTTTCCTTTAGGTGATAAAACAGTAAGAAACAATAGGAATGCAGAGAACTAGCCTGTCTTCTGCTGTCTGCCTCAGGCAAGAGGGATTTTTTTTTAAAGCTCAGACCTGATGTTTCAACAATTGCCGGGCAGATGTTTCCTCTGCGGGCCAGGCTCTGTGCTCACTCACCGAGTCTCCATTTGGCTCTATTACTCTAACAACCCCTCAGAGACCCCTCTCCTTTCATGCACAGTGAAGCAGTAACTCCTCATTCCCCATCTCTCCACATGAAGTGGCTGCTGTGTCAAAACGCTCTTGACACCCAGGAGGAGACCCACACACATACACCTAGCTGATTTGTGACCAGGGATCAAAAGCAATTCAGTGGAGACTGGAGAGCTTCCCAATGAATGGTGTTGGAGCAATTGGGCATCACAGGCAAAAAGAAAAGACAAAAAAGAAAGAAAGAAGAATTGGCTTTGACCTAAACTTCACACTCCATACAACAATTAACTCAAAAGGGTTGATAGGCTTAACGTAAAACATTAAGCCATAGAACTTCTAGAAAAAAATGTAGTAGAGAGTGCTTGGGACCTAAAACTGGGTAAAGGGTAAAGCGTTCTTAGATTCTGCACCCAAAACACAATCCCTAAAAGGAAATATCAACAAACCAAACATGATAAAATTTGAAACTTGTGTTCTGTGAGAGCCCCTATGAAAAGCATAAGAAGAAAAGCTACAGACTGGGGGAAAATATTTGCAAAACCTGTACATAGTAAAGGACTGCTATCCATAATGTGTAAAGAATTCTCAAAACTCAAGAGTTTAAAATACAAACAATCCAATTAGAAAAGGGGCAAAGACATCAATAGATATTTCACCAGAGAAGATACACAGAAAGTAAGTAAGCACATGAAGCTGTTCACATCATGGGCCATTCCAGAGGTACACTCCGAAACCACAGTGAGATCTCACACACTGATCAAATGACTCACGTAAAAAAGTGATAATACCGAGTGCTGGGAAGAATTTGGGGAAACCGGACTACTCATACACTGCTGTCGGGAATATGAAATGATACAGTTTGGAACACAGTTTGGAGATTTCTTATAAAACTGAACATACGACTATCTTAATCCAGCAATTGCGCTCCTCAAGTATTTATTTCAGAAAAATGAAAACATATGGTCGGTCACACACAAACCTATACACAAATGTTCATAGATTTACTTGTAATAGTCCAAACTAGGAATCAACCAAGATGTCCCTCCACAGCTGAATGCTTAAACTGTGGCCCATACATAACACGGACCACTACTCAGCAGTCTAAGGGGCAGACTTCTTGGATGGCTGCACCCCCTGGGGCCAGTGTCTAGGGATTTCTGCTGCGTGAAAACAGCGATCCCTGGAAGTTACGTAGCTTACGTTTATATAACATTTTTGAAATGACAAAACTTTAGAAATGGAAACAGGTGAGTGGTGCCAGAGATGAGAGACTGGGGAGATAGCACAAGGGAGATGAGTGTTAAAAGGAACAACAAATGGGACCCTTTTGTGGCAGCCACACTGACATAAGCGATAGGACTGTGTAGAACTTAATAAACACACACACACACACACAAAGACACACACAAATGAGTCAAGCAAAGCTGGGAAAATCTGAATGAGACTGACATTTTGCATCCATGTTACTATTCTGGTTGTGATAAAATATTATTTATAGTTTAGCAAAATTTTAACCAGTGGGGGAAACTGGGTAAAATGAACGAGGGATCTTTCTGCCTTGTTTCTTAAATTGACATGTGAACATCTATTGATCTTAACTGAAAATATTTGTATGTACACCCGTACAGCATTGGCAGAGCAACAACCAAGCTAACAGCACATCCCAGCAGACCGAGCCAGGCCATTCTAAAGGTGACTCTGACCCTTCTAGAGATATTTGTATGTTCACTTTCAGGCTGTGTTCCTATCATACCTGAAGGAAAATTTTCTTTTCTTCTTTTAAATGGTTTATATTTTTATCATAAGGGTAATATTTAATTATAGGAAAATGAAAAAATATAGAAATACAAGCAAGGAAAATAAAATAAAGATCGCTTTTAATCCCACCACCTGACAATAACTTGCCGAGTATGCCTTTAAGAGATAAGCCATATAGAATTTTTTTTCCTATTTTAAATTATAATTAGTGCATCCATGCATATACTTTCATAAATATCAGAGGCTTTATTTCTTAGAATATACCCTTTTTTAAAGAATTCATATTTTCTGGATGATACCATTGCTAGACATATAAATCAGGTCCAGAGACCGCGTCAAGGTCAATACCGGGTTACAAGAGTGCACTCAGGTCTGGATTTGTGCAGACACGTAAAAAGCAGTTCATCTATTCTAGCGCAGAGCACTCATGAACGTTCCTGCTCCTTGTGTTGGTCATAACTCTGCATCCACTATCATACAGGAGGTCGGCCCCCCAGTTTCTATTCTGATCACAAGAGGCACCCGGGGGTATCTCTAGTGCTGTTACTTCGATGGTTCTGCCAAGCGTGTATATTCAAGGAGAGGCAGAAAACCCTTCAACATCTACTGAAGATGGGGAGGTTGTCCCTGCCGGGCTTCTCTGGGTTTCCCCACACCTCCCAGGTCTGAGAAACATGTGCATTCAGCAAACGTTCTTAATATAAATGGAAAGGGAGAAAAAGCCCAAAGCGCAGGCTGGCAAAGGGTCCAGTCCCACAGCCCTTGCTCCGTGTCCGTGAGTGGGTGAAGTTTTCTTTCTTGGCTCCAGTTGTGCGAGTCTGTAATGGATTTTCCTGGGCAGGAGGTAATAGACTCCTGACATTTCAGAAAGCCTCCAAAGGAGAATTCACTGGAAAGAACACCCTGCTTAATTCAGGAAACAGCAAAAGGAGTGTATGATTATATAGTTCTCAGTCTGCAGCATTGGGGTGCCCAGAAGGGCAATGGTCTTCCCCATTCTAAAAGGGGTAAACTAGGAGGCTCCGCAGGCACGAGAGTGAGTGTGCTCTGGCTCGCTTTCCAGGAGAGGGTGTTAGCACTCAGCATGGCACCTGGCAGGTCTTGCAAGCGAGCAGCCTTTCGGGGGTAATGCTGGTTGAAATGCTTTCCTTGACCTGCTGATGTGACAGCCTTGCCTGGAAACGACCTTTGATTTTATTTTTTTTTCCACACTTCACCAAATTGCATTTCATCTGGGTTTTTCCTGCGGCATTGCCGTGGGTCCTTCGGTGGTGGAGAGGGAGGAAAGAAGCGCTGACAGACTGAAGAGACGCTGTTGTCCCCCGTCTACGGCTGTCTTCGCGTTCTGGGTTTGGGTCGCTGTGAAATCAGGAGTGAAACGGCCCTTGGCAAAAAGCCTCTGGAATGAGCACCAGGACACACCGAGGCTGGCGTCCACTCGTGGAAATTCAAGGCCAGCGCGTCGGTCTCCTCCACAGAGCCGGGGCAGACACGCCAACAAATCAGTGCCAGGCTAATTAAGACATGATAGGAAACAGCTTTTAGCAAGCCCGAATGATTTTTTTTTTTTTAATTTTCTCAGACCAGAAATGAAAACAAAGAGCTAGGAAGCGACTGGGACCAGAAGCAGCAGCAAGGACATCAGAGCATCCAGGGCCGCTCCAGTGGCCACGGAAATCAAGGCTGGCGGGAGGGTGGAACTCTGGCCTTCCTACCGCCGGGGGACAGGACGCTCCAGGTGACCCCGAGGTCAGTGTGTCCACCCAGGGTAAAGCAACTCGACTGCAAGAAATGGGGCTATGTTCAAGGAACAATGGGTTCTGCTCTCTTTTCCTTTATCTGTATTCTCCTTACCGGCTCTGAATGCCCCTCCTTGGCCGTGCCGACAAGGGCACCGGGCTCAGTTTCCACTTGGGTGTGAACACAAGATCCCAGGAAGGAGACTCCAAGCCAACCCTTCAGGGCTGTTCAACACAAAAGATATTCACAGACGGTGCCCAACGTATGATGGTTTGACAGATATTTCTGGTGCCAAAGCAAAATATATTCCGCAAAAACCGTACCTCAAATTTCAAACTTGATCTCTTCCCAAGCTGGTGACCCGACCCCCCCTGCACAGTGCCCTGAGCCCCAGCTCCGGGTCAGGTCAGCCCCGGGACTGTGAGGGTAACAGCAGACGGGCTCATGTCCCCTTCTGTATCCAGACAACACAGACAATTCTGCTTTTGACGTTCAGGTCAGTGTTCAATACATTACACGAGCTGTTCTCACCGTATCACCAAAAAGGTTGGGTGTGAGCCGATTCTGCCCAACCGGAGGCTAATGCGTGTGTTCTGAGCACATTTTAAGTGGGCCAGGGTAAGCTGTGACACTTCATAGGACAGGTGTACTAGGAGCCTTTCCGACCGGCTGTATTTCAACCTATGACAGGTTTATCGAGATGTAACCCTGTCATGAGCCGAGAACATCTACAGAATTAAAGAAAGGCAGCAGCTCTATCTGACACACTCACCTTCGTGTAGTGCACTGCCCCTCTGCTTTATATTCTATTTCATTTCCAAAGACGAGGTCTTGCCTCTGGAAATGTAGATTCTCATAAAATTCACTTTGATTCAACCACAACATGGGCGAGGGTTATTTAAAAAAATTGGGTTCCAAAATCAACGATATTGCTTCAAAATTATGTAACATCTTTTCTTGAATGTTCTTAAAATAGCTTCAAGACATTACCTCACAAAACCAACACCATCAAAAATATTAGATAAAGGCAAAAGTGAGGGGCACCAACTACTCTCCCCCTTCACCTGCCTTACAGTATTACGGCATGAAGCCTGAGGAGGAGGTGGGCCGTCTCTTTTCTGCTTGCCGTTTGACCTGAGAGTGTTACCTCAGCTTTCTAATGCTCATGCTTCCCATTTAAAAAATATGGAGGCTGAGCCAAATGATTTGCACAGAACTTTCCAGTCCTGTGTGTCTGTAAAATTTTGAAATGAGGAAATGTTCTCATTAAGAGAACTGTACCAGCTTACTCTACCTTGGGGAAGTGGGTTCAACTTTAAAATCAAGCTTTATGTTCTTGAACGGAGAATGAATATACTAGGCCCAGTTTATGTGCCACCCAGATCCACTCATTCTTGCCTATTTCCTAAAGCCCAACTTCAGTCATCAGCCTTCTTCCCCGACCAGGAAGGTCCCAGCAGCTGCCCCTCCGTTCCTGGCAGTCTTCTGGGCTGGCGGCTACTGCCAGAACTCCTACTGCAAACTGAGAAGCTCCAATGGACACAGCCAACTGAGGGAAACAGACGCCGTGGCCACATGGTGCCTGGATTGGACCTTCAGAAGCTCCAGAGGCTTCTTGGAGGCAATATTGGAGCAATTTGGCTTGGGGGGAGCTTGAAAGCAGGGGTGAACTCTGCCCCACGGGAGACAAGAAATGAGAGACCCTTGGCACACAAACTGTGTGGATTGGATTATTTGTTCTTTGGGTGTTGAGTTTGCTAAGCTCTTTATAGATTTTGGATACTAGCCCTTTATCTGATATGTCGTTTGCAAATATCTTCTCCCATTCTGTCAGTTGTCTTTTGGTTTTGTTAACTGTTTACTTTGCTGTGCAAAAGCTTTTGATCTTGATGAAATCCCAATAGATCATTTTTGCCCTTGCTTCCCTTGCCTTTGGCGATGTTCCTAGGAAGAAGTTGCTGGGGCTGAGGTCAAAGAGGTTGTTGCCTGTGTTCTCCTCAAGGATTTTGATGGATTCCTTTCTCACATTGAGGTCCTTCATCCGTTTTGAGTCTATTTTTGTGTGTGGTATAAGGAAGTGGTCCAATTTCATTTTTCTGCATGTGGCTGTCCAATTTTCCCAGCAAAATTTTTGGAGAGACTGTCTTTTTTCCACTGGACATTCCTTCCTGCTTTGTCAAAGATTAGTTGACCATAGAGTTGAGGGTCTATTTCTGGGCTCTCTATTCTGTTCCATTGATCTATGTGTCTGTTTATGTGCCAGTATCACACTGTCTTTATGATGACAGCTTTGTAATAGAGCTTGAAGTCTAGAATTGTGATGCCACCAACTTTGGCTTTCTTTTGGCTCTCTGGCTATTTGAAGTCTTTCCTGGTTCCATATAAATTTTAGGATTACTTGTTCCATTTCTTTGAAAAAAAAATTGATGGGGTTTTGGTAGGGATTGCATTAAATGTGTGGATTGCTTCAGGTAGAATAGACACTTTCACAATATTTGTTCTTCCAATCCATGAGCATGGAACATTTTTCCATTTATTTGTGTCTCAGTTTCTTTCATGAGTACTTTATGGTTTTCTGAGTATGGAGTCTTTGCCTCTTTCAATAGGTTTATTCCTAGGCATCTTATGGATTTGGGTGCAATTATAAATGGGATGGACTCCTTAATTTCTCTTTCTTCTGTCTCTTTGTTGGTGTAAAGAAATGCAACTGATTTCTGTGCATTGACTTTATATCCTGACACTTTACTGAATTCCTGTACAAGTTCTAGCAGTTTTGGAGTGGAGGCTTTTGGGTTTTCCACATATAGTATCATATCATCTGTGAAGAGTGATAGTTTGACTTCTTCTTTGCCGATTTGGATGCCTTTAATTTCTTTTTGCTGTCTGATTGCTGAAACTAGGACTTCTAGTACTATGTTGAATAGCAGTGGTGATAATGGACATCCCTGCCATGTTCCTGACCTTAGCGGAAAAACTTTCAGTTTTTCTCCATTGAGAATGATATTTGCAGTGGGTTTTTCATAGATGGCTTTGATAATATTGAGGTATGTGCCCTCTATCCCTACACTTTGAAGAGTTTTAATCAGGAAAGGATGCTGTACTTTGTCAAATGCTTTTTCAGCATCTATTGAGAGTATCATATGGTTCTTGTTCTTTCTTTTATTAATTCATTATATCACATTGATTGATTTGTGGATATTGAACCAAACTTGCAGCCCTGGAATAAATCCCACTTGGTCATGGTGAATAATCCTTTTAATGTACTGTTGGATCCTATTGGCTAGTATTTTGGTGAGAATTTTTGCATCTGTGTTCATCAAGGATATTGGTCTGTAATTCTCTTTTTTGGTGGGATCCTTGTCTGTTTGGGGGATCAAGGTGATGCTGGCCTCATAAAATGAGTTTGGAAATTTTCCTTCCATTTCTATTTTTTGAAACAGTTTCAGGAGAATAGGAATTAATTCTTCTTTAAATGTTTGGTAGAATTCCCCTGAGAAGCCATCTGGCCCTGGGTTTTTGTTTGTTTGGAGATTTTTGATGACTGTTTCAATCTCCTTACTGGTTATGGGTCTGTTCAAGTTTTCTATTTCTTCCTGATTCAGTTGTGGTAGTTTATATGTTTCTAGAAATGCATCCATTTCTTCCAGATTGTCAAATTTTTTGGCGTAGAGTTGCTCAGAGTATGTTCCTATAATTATTTGTATTTCTTTGGTGTTGGTTGTGATCTCTCCTCTTTCATTCATGATTTTATTTATTTGGGTCCTTTCTCTTTTCTTTTTGATAAGTCTGGCCAGGGGTTTATCAATTTTATTAGTTCTTTCAAAGAACCAGCTCCTAGTTTCGTCGATTTGTTCTATTGTTTTTATAGTTTCTATTTCATTGATTTCTGTTCTGATCTTTATGATGTCTCTTCTCCTGCTGGGTTTAGGCTTTCTTTGTTGTTCTTTCTCCAGATCCTTTAGGTTTAGGGTTAGGTTTTGTACTTGAGACCTTTCTTGTTTCTTGAGGAAGGCTTGTACCGCTATATAGTTTCCTCTGAGGACTGCCTTTGTTGTGTCCCACAGATTTTGAACCATTGTGTTTTCATTATCATTTGTTTCCATGGTTTTTTTTTTCAACTCTTCTTTAATTTCCTGGTTGATCCATTAATTTTTTTAGAAGGATGCTGTTTAGTCTCCATGTGTTTGTGTTCTTTCCAAATTTCCTCTTGTGATTGAGTTCTAGCTTCAGCGCATTGTGGTCTGAAAATATGCAGGGAATGATCCCAATATTTTGATACAGGATGACCCAGGATGTGCTCTATTCTGGAGATTGTTCCATGAGAAGAATGTGTATTCTGTTGCCTCGGGATGGAATGTTCTGAATATATCTGTGATGTCCATCTGGTCCAGTGTGTCATTTAAGGCCTTTATTTCCTTGTTGGTCTTTTAATTGGATGATCTGTCCATTTCAGTGAGGGGAGTGTTAAAGTCCCCTACTATTGTATTATTGTTGATGTGTTTCTTTGATTTTGTTATTAATTGGTTTATGTACTTGGCTGCTCCCATGTTAGGGGCATAGATATTTTAAATTGTTAGGTTTTCTTGTTGGACAGACCCTTTGAGTATGATATAGTGTCCTTCCTCATCTTTTATTATAGTCTTTGGCTTAAAATCTAATTGGTCTGATACAAGGATTGCCACCCCAACTTTCTTCTGATGTTCATTAGCATGGTAAATTGTTTTCCACCCCCTCACTTTAAATCTGGAGGTGTCTTCAGGTCTAAAATGAGTTTTTTTTAGGCAGCATATTGATGGGTTTTGGTTTTTTATCCAATCTGATACCCTGTGTTTTTGATTGGGGCCTTTAGCCCATTAACATTCAGGGTAACTAGTGAGAGATATGAATTTAGCGCCTTTGTATTACCTGTAAGGTGACTGTAACTGTATATTGTCTCTGTTACTTTCTGATCTACTACTTTTAGAGTCTCTCTTTGCTTAGAGGACCCTTTCAATATTTGTTTGTCCTGGAAGCTTTTTATCTCTCCAGCTATTTTCAATGATAGCCTAGCTGGATTTAGTATTCCTGGCTGCATGTTTTTCTCCTTTAGTGCTCTGAATATATCATGTCAGTTCTTTCTGGCCTGCCAGGTCTCTGTGGATAAGTCTGCTGCCAATCTAATGTTTTTACCCTTGTATGTTACAGACTTCTTTTCCCGGGCTGCTTTCAGGATTTTCTCTTTGTCGCTAAGACTTGTAAATTTTACTATCAAGTGACGGGGTGTGGACCTATTTTTATTGATTTTGAGGGGCATTATTTGCATCTCCTGGATTTTGATGTTTGTTCCCTTTGCCATATTAGGGAAATTCTCTCCAATGATTCTCTCCAATAAACCTTCTGCTCCCCTCTCTCTTTCTTCTTCTTCTAGAATCCCAATTATTCTAATGTTGTTTCACCTTTTGGTGTCACTTATCTCTCAAATTCTCTCCTTGTGGTTCACTATTTGTTTGTCTCTCTTTTGCTCAAGCTTCTTTATTCTCTGTCATTTGGTCTTCTATGTCACTAATTCTTTCTTCTACCTCATTTATCCGAGCATTAAGAGCTTCCATTTTTTATTACACCTCATTAATAGCTTTTTTTTTTTTTTTTGTCAGAGACAGAGGGAGAGAGAATGAGCGAGCACAGGCAGACAGAGAGGCAGGCAGAGGCAGAGGGAGAAGCAGGCTCCCTGCTGAGCAAGGAGCCTGATGCGGGACTCGATCCCAGGACCCCGGGATCATGACCTGAGCTGAAGGCAGCTGCCTAACCAACTGAGCCACCCAGTCGTCCCAATAGCTTTTTTAAATTTCAATTTGGTTAGATTTTAGTTCCTTTATATCTCCAGTAAGGGCTTTTATCTCTCCAGAGAGGGTTTCTCTAATATCTTCCATGCCTTTTTCAAGCCTGGCTAGAACCTTGAGAATCGTCATTCTGAACTCTAGATCTGTCATATTACCAATGCCCGTATTGTTAAGTCCCTAACCTTCAGTATTGCCTCTTGTTCTTCTTTTTGTGGTGAGTTTTTCCGCCTTGTCATTTTGTCCAGATAAGACTATATAAAGGAGCAAATAAAATGTTAAAAGGGTGGCAAAGACCCCAGGGAAATGTGCTTTAACCAAATCAGAAAAGACCCCAAATCATGGGAGGGAGAAAGGGGATAAACAAGAAAAAACAAACAAACGAACAAACAAAAAAAAAAAAACAAGAAAAAAAATAAGGAAAAATATTAAAAAAAGAAAATATTAGACTGGCAACTAGAACAAGGTCACTCACTTAATTTTGGGAGTATTTTGGTCTCTTAGTAGGAACTACCTCCCAAAATTTTAAAGGAAGAAAAACATATATAAGGATAGGCACAATGAAGAGATGGGGGGAGGGGCCTGTTGTAGTGATTCTCAAGTGTCGTTGCCCCAGGCGGAATTACCCCGCCCTTACCAGGGGCCGGGCTAAGTAATCCGCTCTGGTTCGCTTTTGAGAGCTTTTGTTCCCTGAGTGCTTTCCGTAGAGTTCCGGAGGACAGGAGTGAAAATGGCGGCCTCCCAGTCTCCGGCCCTGAGGCTACGAGAGCTCGGGCCTCACTCCTCAGTGCGCCTTCAGAGAAAAGAGCCCAATCACTTCCGTCTCCCTGGCCTCTTGTCACACTTGGAGAAAAGCGCTCAGTGCTCATGTTTGGAGAAAAGTGCCCTGTCGTTCCCTCTCCCTGGCCTCCGGCCGCGCTCCGAGCTCATCCAGGCTGTGACTGGTTCAAGGTAACCCCAAGCTGAGAGCTCACTCCTCGGCTCCATCTCTGTAGCCGGCTTCTCCGCTTTACTACCTGAGAGCTCTGCGGCACTCAGACACCCCTGATCCTTCTGTGACCCCACAAGACCTGAGAACACGCTGTCCCTGCGTGGATTTCACCCCGGTTTAGCCTCTGGAGCGATGTCCCTCTGTGGAGCAGACTTTTAAAAGTCCTGATTTTGTGCTCCGTTGCTCCACAGCTTGCGGAGGGATAGACCCCTCCCAGCGCGGTCTATCTTCCCGGGCTTAGGATTCACTTCTCCACAGGTCCTACCTTTCAGAAAGTGATCTATTTTCTGTTTCTAGAATTGTTGCTCTTCTCTTCGATTTCCCATTGGATTTGCAGGTGTTTGCAATGGTTAGATAAGCTATCTAGCTGATCTCCTGCTACCTGATTTCCTCTCAGCCTGCTACTTCTCCGCCATCCTGACTCCTCCCCTCCAGACGGCTGCTTTTGACGGCATTGGAAGATTTGCAAAAAGGAATGAGCAGGCTCTGAGAAGCTAACCGTCCACTTAAAGCGTGCTGGGAAACCAGAGGGCTTCCAAGGCGGCTTTTGAAACCCTTTTGTCTCCTGCAGCTGCAGGGCAAACAAGGAAGAAAATCATGTCCAGGATCTCGTGGTCTGGGGGGCAAATCTACAAACAACACAAAAGGCAGAGCCTCCACATGTTCGATGTCAGAGGGAGGGCTCTGGGAGGGACCTGTAAGGAGGAACTATGAGGAGGACATCCGAGTAGACAGGCCTGATAGAGGTGAATGTGCAAATGTCCCTGCCCCTCCTGGCTTGCAGAATCAGCCTGCCTCCCTTCCTAGAGCAGAAAGACTCCTACTCATCCTGAGACAAGCAATGCTCTCATCTGAGGTCTCACGGGACGATACTTGTCCTCCAGATCTGCCGCATTGTCTCCAGGCTGACAATCACGGTTGACATCTCAGAACGATCTGGCCAGGGGGATGTTTGATCTACAGGGATTGCTGGTGATGGGTGGTCATGACCTTCCTAGGAGTGAGATGGATGGATAGCTGGTAGACTGTCGGATTCTCTCTCACTTGATCTAACTGTATTCATATACAGAAGGAAGGGCCAGTGTCCCTGTGGCCCAGAGAAAGAAAAGATTTGTCACCAGTCCAGGCTGCAGTGAAAGCTAACCTGCCTCTCAGGCCATAGGACTAATCTGGTTGGAAGGTTCTAAAGGTGTCTGTGGGTAAGAATATTGTGTAGCACCTCTTAAAAGTCTCATGAGAAGAATCATAATACGGATCCTGAAGATTCTGGAATAAAGCCTTAGCTTTTGTAGGAGAGAACAAGTCGCACTTAGAAAAATAGCATGATGCTGATCACACATAAACATTTAGTCCTCATCGTGGAACACCGAGTGACCATGAGACAGAGCTGCACGTCATGAGCTGAGAGCCATCAGATCCGAGTCGAAGGCCACATGGCCTTCGAAGGCCACAATCTGTTCCAAAATGGAAAGGAGACATTCCAGGATTAGACTGAAGTCAGCCCAGAACCCTTGAGTAAATTACAGAGACAAGTGGCCCTGGTTCGCTTCCCCTAACCCTGTTGTGCCAGCATCTTTCCTTTAACCTGCATTTCTGGCATCGCTGGGGAACCCTATGGCCAACTGAGAGAGGCAGAAAGGACTCGGGTGTGGCTGGTGTGATATGTTGGTTCTGGCCAGGAGCAAACCGCTGCTGTATGGTCGAAAACCCCCACTCAAGGCTGCCCTAGACAGCAAGTGGTTAAAAGAAAGCTTCCCGTGGGCAGATTTCAGAGCATACACCAACACTAGTGAAGAAGTGGCCTGCGGAAAGGGTATATACGGATTCCTGAGCAGTGGAAAGTGATTGGATAAGATGGTCAGTGCTTACGAGGAACAAGGACAAAGAGGAGGCAAGAATAGCCTCAGAACGTCCGCACATCTTGGGGGAGCGGATGGCGCCGAAAGATCCGTGATCGCATGTTAAAACCTACTAGAGATAACTATCATTTTTTCCTTTTTTCTAGAGACCCCCCATCTTATACAACGTTTTCCAGAGCCAGGCAGACACCGAATGGTGCTCAGCTTCCCTGAGTTGTCCACTGGTTTTGCGGTGGGGCAGTGAAGCCGTGGTGGCAATGATGGAAACTAAGCGCAGATCCAAACCCATGGGCTCCTCTCACCAAGGCTGGCCTAGCTGCTGCCGCTACTGAATTCCCTCCTTCTGGGATCAGAGAGTGATGCCGAGTCTTTGATCCAGCCTCAACTGGGAAGGCCTGCAGGTCCGCCGGCGCCAGGTAAGTCACATCCCACCCCTTCCACCTTAGTAAAAGCAGCAACTCACACCTGCCTAAGATGATGCCCTGGAAACAGGTTCGCCTTCCTGCTCGCGCTACCTCTGTCAGCACTGCTGTCTAAAGGACCTGCAGAATGTCTGCTCTACTCACACAGAGGTGACTTTCCCTCAGAGCAAAGGACGTATTTTACAGCAAAGGAAGTAGAGTAACAGTCTCTTGACTATATAGTGCACTAGTTTTACAATGTGGTCTGTCACTCAGAAACAACAAACTTGACAGAACAACGGAATGGCAGATAGAAGTCTCTGCTAAGACGCCAGTAAAAGGACAATAACCGTGGGCTTGGTCCTTCATGGTGTAATTGATCAGATGGATAGATAGATAGATATCCCATATGGTGCTGGATTAACCCTGTTCCACTGTCAACCCAAGTGACCCACAAGTAGAATTGTAGAGTTTGAGTTTCTCATCCCCACAAACTTAATCTCTGCTAATTTAGAGGTCTTAGGTCTCAGGGCCACAAGTTTCACTGAAATGGGGGCTACAATGGCCACCTGGCCCCAATGGGCTCCATATGTCAGTGAACCTACAGGGGACAAGAGAAGGACTTTTAAAAGAATTGTGGAGATACAAACTCAAAATCTGCAGCAGGACAGCCTGGCAGGGTGGAGATCCAGGGAAGAATTGCAACCTGAGTCCAAAGGCAGTCTATTGGCAAAATTCCTTTTTCATCAGAGGGTGTCTTTCATTTTTCTTTTAAGAACTTCAACTGATTGGATGAGGCCCACCTCCCCTCCGCCCCCGCACTATGGAGGGTAGTAAGTTTTATTCAAAGTCTACTCATTTAAATGTTAATCTCATCTAAAAAATGCCTTCCTGAAAGCACTTGAATAATGTTTGACCAAATATCTGGGTACCATGACCTAGCCAAATGAAATAGAATTAACCATCACAAAGAGTAATTAAATACTCAAACACATTTAAATGATTATAAAGTTGTCTCTTTGCATTGAGATGGTGAATGAATTTATTGAGTCTGGAACATAAATGCTTTGACTTGGTTGTTTAAGGCTATACTTAATATATATCAGAGTGATTTGTTCTTTGTGAACCCCAAAGCAGGGTCTGGCTCTAAGAATGGTCAATGAATGCCTTAAAGTTTTGTGATGCGTTGGGATTTGAAGGTGGTCAATTTGTCCTGGTTTTCCCAGGACGTTTTCAGTTTTGGTGCTAAAACTGCACTTCCTCAGAGACTCCCCAGGACACCAGTCCCCATAGTGTGCTGGGCTTAAAACTCCCTTACTTCCCAGAAGGAAGAAGGACTTAGGGGAGGCTTGTGCTGGCCATAAGATAATTGGTATCTGACAGTGTGTGAGTTACTTTACGATGCTTCCTACTTCCTCCTTAGAAAGGGGACCAGCAGTGGGACGTTGCCTCTGGGTGACTTAATCATTTATGGGGCTAACTGGGGTTGTCACGAAGGATAGTCTCTCCTCCAAAGGTTTTGCTTCTGTGGCTCTGAGGGCCTCTCTAAGGAGGTGGCTGCCCAGGTGGTGGGCATTAAACTGGACCTGTGATTGGTCCTGCCCTCCCCTAGGTCATAGGGGCCCCAGTGACCCACAGCAGTGGGTCCGTCGGGGGGGGCCAGAGCCTTGCTGCACAGACACATCATTCCACCTTGGCAAAGACACACTCTGTCACCCACCTATGGCACTTGACTGCTTCCCCGCTCTATGGGCTTGAATGGTTTGTAGAACAATATTCAAGATTCTAAAAATTACGGTGAGCCACCGGGGTCCTGCATTTGGGGCAAACAGTTGAGAGGAGCGACGGGAGGATGTTGGCTTCTCATTGATCTCCCACCTCCAGGGCCCTGAGCAACTGCCCTTTTATAGACTTTACGTTCTGGGCGCCCACACCGGGTTTTGTTTAATGACAATCGTCTCTACACCGCTAAGATGCTTGAGAAGAACAAAACTATGAGATACAGAATATTTATAACATTTACCCTTCCAGATATGATTATGAGTATTTTAAACCATTGAGCGCTGAAATGACCCTGTGAGGCAGTATCCTGAACCGCACCAATATTTGTGTCTTTTTCTCTCCTTTCTAAACACAGCATTCCTCTGTCCCCCTGCCTTGCTTACATTATAGGGCTGGGAATTTGCATGGTTAGGTTCCAGTTCCAGCTCTGCTGTTTCCTAGCTTTGGAATGTGATAAGGAGATTGAAGCTACTCGAGCCTCTGTTTCCAAGGCTGTAACACGAGCGTAATAATACCGACCCTTCGGGGACCATGAGGATCAAAGGAGGCAGAGAACATGAAGTGCTGGCTCGTAGCTGCTTCATAAATGGTAACTAGCTTTCTAATACACTGACTGTGAAGCCTCACGGTTGAGCCCTTGCATACCTCTGCAGTCTACTGTCTCACCCCCTGACAGTGCCCTCCACCCCCTGCCCCATTCTGGCTCAAACAGCCCTCCAAGTCCTGGCAGGGCCTTAACTGACTTCCAGGACAAAGAAATTAAGGAGTTGTTGGTGTTTGCTATACGTTTGAGAAGGGTGGTCAGCGATGCTCAAAGCATGACTCTATCAAGCCATTCTGCCCTAAAACCTTCTGTGCTTTGGAGGTGCAACTCTCCTCTGTTTGCGGTCCTCTGTCTCATCTTCAGCAGACTCCCCTAGGCTTCAGTGCTCCCCCAAGCTTCAACTTAGGAGTCATGTCCTTACCGCTTACTCCTCCCGTCTCAGTTAGGGGCCCCTCCTCTTCATCCTACCACAGAACCCATGAGAAGCACAGTAAATGTGTGCTTCAGCATTGGACCCCCTCACAAGCCTGTCACAGCAAGCACGTCTCCTTCATGGTACCTGTGTGACCATGGCTTAGTCCACAGACCTGTTCCTACTCACAACCCCTGGATGGCCATGTCTGTACTGTGTGACCCTCCAACCCTCCCCATTCTCCCCACCCCACTCAAAACTAGAAGAGTTATGAGCCCCTGGCCCAAGGCCAAGGTCTCTGCTATGAACTATGATCTGTGACTCGTCACCTACGGCGGTGGGATCAGGCCTATTTGTGCATCAGCATCAGCCCTGGAACGTTAAGACAAATGTGTATTCTATGCTTTTCATCCCCAGAGATTCTGATTCAGTGAGTCCGGGGTGAGCCTGTGCACTGGAACTTTTCTTTAGGTCCTTCAGGGGATTCCGATAAGCATCCAGGACAAGTGACCCTCTGCGCTGGTAGCACAGAAAGAGTAGGTCTAATTCGATACTACTGCAAATGTGAATGAGGAAAAATGGAAGGAACTTTATAACGAGCAGTGCAATGGACAGTGACAGAAGTCCATGGGATTGAGCACTGGTTATGGAAAGGCACAGGCACTGCCATCTGAAGTTCCCAGGAGTGGAGCCCATGAAGATGGTGAAGAAGCTGGTCATTCGAGAGGAGAACAGAGCTGATGTGGAGAGAGAAGCCGGCACCTCAAGAGACGAGAGACAAAGACAGAGATAGAGAGTCACAGAGGACGATGGGGGAAGACGAGAGATGGGACAGAGGTGGAGAAAGGGAGAGGCTGAGAGAGACCAACAGGAAGAGAGACAGAGAGCACGGGCACAAGATGACCCTCCTTCAGCACAGCTGTCATCACCTAGTCCCCCAGACCAGAAACCCCTCTGCACTTCTCCCTCATCATTGACCCCAGTCAGTCCCACCTCAAAAACAGCCTCTGAAATGGCTTTTCCCCACGAATCCTGTTGCCACCGCCTTAGTCCCAGCCTCCATCAGCACTTGCTGAGACCTCGGCAAAGCTGTCAATCTGGCCTCTTGCCCTCTCAAACCCGCCTGCCCAGGGCTATCCCCAAACTGTCACTAACATACCACATCCTCCTCTCTGGATGAAACCACAAGCCTTCCCTGATTCAGCCAATATGCATTCCCAGGTCTACAAGGTCCGCCTTCCTACAGATCTCACACCCCTTCCAAGCAAATCAGGCCCTTGTCTTTGTAAATGCAGTTTCCTCTCGTGTTTGCAGCAATCACCCACTCGACCTTCAAAACCCAGCTCTAGAATCACCTCCGTGATGCCTGCGAGCTTATTACAAAGCTCCTACCTTCCCCGTTAGACCATGAGCTCTTCAAAGGACTCTTTTCTTCTTCTTTTCTTTTTTTAAATATTATTTATTTATTTATTTATTTGAGAGACCGAGCAGAGTGAGTGAGAACATGAGTGGCGGGGAGAGGCAGAAGGAAAAACAGCCTCCCCACTGAACAGGAAGCCCAATGGGACTCCATCCCAGGCCCCTGGGATCATGACCTGAGCCAAAGACAGACACCTAACTGACTGCGCCACCCAGGCGCCCAGAGAAGGACTGTTTTCCACTGATCTCTGATTTCCCAGGGCACAGGAGTCACTCCAGGAGTGTGTTGTCAGTGACTGAATTTGCGGAAATGCAGGTAAAGGGAGAACAAGAGTGACAGAGCCAGCCCTGTGTAGCGCTCCGAGTCCCTGGACGGTGCTGTAGGTTTTCAGTGTCTTACCTGCGCTGACATCCACAGAGCCTTTGGAGGGCCCCATCAGGTTTTCCCCAAAGCTCCTTGGAAATCCTAGCAGAGGTGTCTCTGGAGGTGATAGTTCTGGGATGCAAAGAGCCGGTCGGGCAAAGCTGCCTTTTGTCCATATAGAGATTTGGACTGCCTAGATGCACAGAGGAGCAGTTTTCTTCCTCCCTACTTGGAATCCTAAGAAAATGCATAAAGGGAAATTGAAAGCTTGATTTGGAAAAGGGAGAAGAAGGTAATGTGAACGAACTCGTTCGGCGCGACCTGAGCCGCTCACAGGCGTCAGTAAAGCTTTCGAGGCGCTGTGGGGAGGCGATCCGAGTACCGTCGATGCTGTGAACAATCCTTCGGATGCAGAAACGCACATACAGAGTGATTTCTGGCCAGATTTTGCATGACTATATAAAATTGATTTTGCATATTTTACCCCCTCGGACAGTGATGACAGAACAAGATTTCTGCTCAGGAAAGCGGTGGCATGCATCAGGGCAATTAACTTGGAAGTTTCTAGTGGATAAGCATGACTCTGGAGCTTATTGAATGTCAATTCAAGGACTCTCATGAATCCCAGCTCTTCCACCGGCTGGAAAAAATACTTGAAGATTTTGAATTGTGTGCTAACGTTTTCAATTTGCTCATGACTCCCACTTGAGTCACTTGGCGTTCTATGGAAAATGAGTAGGGGCAGATCTCTGCCGGCTGAAACGAGAAAGGCCAGTCTGGGCAGAGCGTTCTGTAGGGAGCAGATCTGAGTGTAAGCCAACTTCTTTAAAATCCTCGTTCTTGTAAACTAGCTCATGGCCTCTCTGTAAAGGGGAGGAGACTCGAGAGGTCCATATTTGCCATCTGGAGTGGACTGCGCAATTCATCTAGAAAACTGCATGACCGTGAACTTGAAATTAATCACGGTGGTGAACAAGGAGAACATGCCAGGGCAGAGAGGTCAGTTGCATTTGATAAGAACGGGAATGTGCCGACATCCATTACCTCCCGGAAAGTCCTAGACAACTCCTCCCTCTGGAGAGGATTCCTGGGAAAGAAAAGAGCTCCTGTGACACTGTAACAATGAGAACTCCCTCCGAACCATGGCTTTGGGTGGTGGTCAGAATCACAACCATCCTAACACCATCAGATGCTGCTCTTTTCCCTTCTGGGAGAGGAGACATCGCTCCATCCACACCTAAGAGGTTTCCTGGGTTTGCTCAAAGCATGTCAGAAATAGAATGTCTAGGGGTGCCTGGGTGGCTCAGTGGGTTAAGCTCTGCCTTCAGCTCAGGTCATGATCTCAGGGTCCTGGGATCGAGCCCCACATCAGGCTCTCTGTTCAGCAGGGAGCCTGCTTCCCTTCCTCTCTCTCTCTGCCTGCCTCTCTGCCTACTTGTGATCTCTGTCTGTCAAATAAATAAAAATTAAAACAAAAAAAAACAAAAACAAAGAACTAGAATGTCTAGTGTGTTATCAAGCACCAAAGCTGGGGCTATTTACTACCCAGCGTGTGGCTTTAATGTTGCAGCTCTTTGCTCCACTGTTCTTCAGCGGCACGAAGGGCTTGTAACTCCACTAACTGCGTCTCCTGCTTTGGCTTGGGAAACTAAGAGCAGATCTGGCTTAAATGTCAAGCAGGCAGAGCCACGTTTTTTGGGTTTTGGTTGCTGCTATTATTTGTTTTTGAAAGAGGCGTGGACAGAAAAGAGTGGGGATGGCGTCTGAAGTTTGCTGCCGTGCTTTAGGGAAGTGGGCGCCTATCTCTATAAAAGACATTTCCTTCAAAATGTCCCACTGTTTCAACTTAGCTCTTGAAACTGAAATGTTTGGGGAACAGTAGAAATATGTCAAGCAATCAGAGACTGCAGGGGGTCAGGGAAGAGTTGAAGTCCTGATTGAATTCCTTGCTTTAGGAAGGCCACAGTCCGAAGTTTCCTTTTGCAGTGACGCAGCCTGGAACTAGGTATTGTGGGTGAGTCTAAGTCCTTGTACGTCCCTGCTTCTGTGTCGTAGAACCCTCAGTCACACATCCTACTCTCGTGTCTCTGAAGATGGCTTTTGAGTCTGTGTGTGCCGAGGGATTGGCACCAAACAGGACTGGGTTAAAATCACAACTTTGCCCCTTCACTGCTGTTTGACTTTGTTAAGTTACTTGAACCCTCTGACACCCAGTCTCCTCGTCTGTAATATGGGGATTGTGATAACTATCTTGCAGAGATTATTTTAAGACTAAATGGGATTATGCTACTTTCCCTATTTGGATAATACACACAACTCCCTTAAAGTAAAATAATTAGGGGGCACCTGGGTGGCTCAGTCAGCTGGGCATGCAGCTCTCGGCTTTGGCTCAGGTCATGATTTCAGGGTCGTGAGATCAAGCCTCAAGTTGGGCTCGGGGCTCAGCAGAGAGTCTGCTTGAGGTTCTGTCCCTCTCCTTCCCACGCTGCCCCTTCCCTGCTCATGCTCGTTCTCTCTCTCTCTCTCTCAAATAAAGAAATAAAGTCTTAACGTAAAATAATTATGGGAACTGCGCTTTTATCATCGTGTGACTTCAGTGTGCACATATAAAACTAGGTTAAAATTCCTTAGGATATATGCTCCTCCCTACTTTCCACCAGGTACAGCGCAAATGTTAAGAATGAAATTTAAATGAAAATATAATCTATAACATTCAAATTAACACAAATTTAATAAAATGGAGGCTTTGCTGAAATTAAATGCATTTACTGTGTGACTCTGACACAGGTGAGCAAAGGTACATTTGAGTGCAGTGAGGCCGTGTCCCAGGAATTCGGTCATGCCCGGGAAGCTCCCCCAGCCCTTTGCCATGACGTGGCAGTGGCCCGGCATTGCTCCCTCCCTGTCTGAGACTATCGTTTGGGCTAAAGGGGCTCTTGTTTAACCAGCTCTGTACCAGCTCCCTACAAGCCCAGGCAGGGCTGCCGGGGACCCTACCAGGCCAAGGGCAGCCAGTGGGAAATTTCCTCTTGGTGCTCAGGTGTGAAGAGTCTTATAGACACCCTCTCCTGAGCAAGCTGAGCAAGCTCACACCCTCTACAACGCACCAAGAACCTTCAGCAGAGGAGCTCTACGTTAGCTTTATCTTTGAGATTCACTTCAGCGGAAGTTTTGAGGATGGGTTGGAACGTCTGAGAATGAAGTTAGGGGAGCACAGTCGGGCCATCGAAGCACTCCAAACTCACAAGCTTGACATTCAGAACACAACAGCACTCACTGCTTGCTGGCTTTACCCACTTTCCTTTGCTGATAGGAAGCTTTGTTCCTGCCAGTACGCCTCACATTACCTGCTGAACACAGTGTTTTTCTGTCCATTCGGCTTGGACTCACACCTTCCTCTTCACTTAGAATGTGTTTTCCCAGTCCTCATGAGAAATCCCAACCCCACCATTTAGGGTCCATCTTCTCTGCCCAGTCTTCTCTGGATTGTTCAAATTACCTGATACTCACCACAGATTACCCATATGGAGGTATTTTGGTTCAATAGCAGCATTTGTCTCTTCCAGCAATTGGGATCAGATTTGATGTCAGGGATATGTCTTGCACATGTCGACATCTCATGTGATTTTAACTTATTACAGCTCATTGCTTACTGGTGGCTCCCAGTGATTTACTGAATTAATGGAGGTATATAAACCCACCCGCTGATTTATCTTAGGGACACCTGCATATGGTTGTAAGGAAATCACTTAGTAACTGCTAAAAATGTTTTGTGTTAAGTTCATAATGAAAAGTGAGTTCACTTAAGCTTGTCAGAGATCTTTAAATAAAGCTTATCTGATGACTTATTTTGCAAGAGAACATGGACAATAGAGAAAAGCCACAGAAAGTGTGTGAGAGAGAGATAGAAACAGCGTTGTAAGAATAACAGTTTGCTGATTTATAAGAAAAGCAAAAATAGAAGTGAACAGTGAAAAGTCTGAAATAATCTTTCCTCCATATTTTTTTTTCATGTTTGTTTTGCTCCTGATGGAAAAAAAAAATTGTGGATAAAAGAGAGCACTTTAGCTGGTAAGAGCAGGGCACTGGTTGGTGACACATTGAAACTGTATGAAGCAACATGTTTTAAAAAGTCAGAAATCTGGGATTTGCAGGCAAGGCTGGAGTGATACTTTCAACTGTAAGATTTAAAAAAAAGAAGTTAGGGGTGCCTGGGTGGCTCAGTGGGTTAACCCTCTGCCTTCGGCTCAGGTCATGATCTCAGGGTCCTGGGATCGAGTCCCGCATCGGGCTCTCTGCTCAGTGGAGAGCCTGCTTCCCTTCCTCTCTCTCTGCCTACTTGTGATCTATGTCTGTCAAATGAATAAATAAAATCTAAAAAAAAAAAAAGAAGTTAAAAAGGAGCCAAGTTGTAATTAAAAGAGCTGTTTAAGACATTGATTTTTCTTTGAATTTTTTGTCCTAGCTTATATCAGATTTTCCAAGTAATGGAAAAAGTAATGAAGACTTAGCTACATGCTAACTGTTATTCTCTTGATAATCTTTAGAATAGAATAGTCAGTACTGATGAGATCATCATCTCGTCTCCCTGATGCGGCTGGTCTTGCTGGGGAAAAACCTCACCAACCGTTTTTCATTTTTATTTTCCTTACTCATAAGATGCCTTGCAAAAACAAGGGATTTAATAAGTGTTTGTGAGTGAGTGCGTGAGTGACGAAGGAAAAAATAATAACGTGCAAAGCAGTCATCTAGCGACAGCCCTTTGTCTCAAAGGAACTGAACAATTCCCATAGACCCCTGCTTGAGTACTCAATGCTTTAAGGACATTAACTGGCATAGCATCTTTGACTGTCTTAATGCCCTTGGTTTGAGACCCCTGGCCCAAGTGTGTCCCCAGCTCCGGTCTCTACCTTCTTTACTCTGCACTTGAGAGCACGGTCTTGCCCCGGCTTCTCTGGCTTGGCTGTGGGATCTGCATCACCAGCCCCAGCTCTGGTACAAAGCTGTAATTTGCCCCATCGTTTGTCAATAGATTCAAGTATTAGATTGGTCTGGAGGAAAATGTAGTTCATGTATAGTCAATACCTCGTTCTAGTTACATTATTCACTGTGGCAATTTTTTCCCTTGCTGTACAAGTTGAGCTTACAGGTCTTTAATTTTCAGAATGAAACCTTTTCCCTTTTATTATACAACCATTTTGTGTTGGCTCTTTTTCCAGTGCACTGGCACTTCCTCAGTCCACCGCGAAATGTTAAAGAATAACAGATGTAACCCAGCAAAACTTTGGCCAATTCAGCAAGTTCACTATGAAGTAAGTCATACTCCTTGTAGCTTGGAATACAGCTTCTTTATAAACAATCTTCTGTCAGTTTCTGGTTCCTTTTCCTGGGGCTCTCTGTCATTAATTCTATATTGATATACTATCTATCTATCTATATCAATATACTATATTGATACTCTATCAATTTATTGATACTCTATTTTGATTTATTGTTTATCAAACAATTTATTGATACTCTATTTATTGCCTGATTGATACTCTATCAATCAGGCAATAAATGGTTGCTTCTGATAGAAATTCATCCGCAAGTTGCTTAAGGGGGAAAAGAAAGGAACTAGTTCCCTAGGTTAAGTGGGAGGTCCAGGGGTCGGGGGTCCAGGGCTTTGGACACATCTGGACCCAGGGATACATGTTGTCTTTATTCAGTAACATCTTCTGTAGATAGGAGAAGAGACCACTGCAAATTCCAGGCTTCCGTGGTCCTTACCACTCACCATTCCCGAGAGAGAGAGAGAGAGAGAGAGCGAGCCCTGCCTGGGGTCCCACCCTGGGTCCAAGAGCCTAGGTCGCTCTGAGGAATAGAACATTGCTGGAGGGTGACTTCTGTGTTCTTCACAACAAAGCCCCCAGGGAAGCGGGAATCTCGCAGCCAGTCTGGATAGTTCTGCCCTGCCCCCTTCCGCGGCTGTTATAAAGCCCACTTAGAGAATTTGAGTTAGCTATATATTTGAACTTAAAATATACCAGGAACAAGGCAGACTCTCCAGTTGATATAAAGACCAAAGCCTCAGGGTGAGAAACCAGGCATGTCAGCTGTGCTGTGGAGTAAACTCAGGTGAACAGACAAGGCAGAAACAATAGCCCTTCCCGAGCCGAGTTTACACAGTGCAGGTACTCAGTGAAGGGGAAAACCTGTCCGGACGGGAGGCCTCTCTAGGATCCTTCCTCTGTGCTGGGCTTGCCAACGCGTTCTGGGTGGTGACCTGACCTTGAGTTTTGCGCAGACATCATCCATAAGAGTTCAGTACCCCCCACCAGACAACATTTACGCCATTGGTTATCTCCAAAGAAAAGAGCAGCACGGGATGGGAGGCTGCCCTCAACGGAGTTAAGTTAAGGAGGCACGAGGGCAGCCAGCGACACCACCTTCGAGCTCGGTCAGGATTGCCAGAGGAGACAACGAAGTCACTGTAGCTCTTACTACTTGGCCATTTGCCTTAAATCGAGTGTTAGATTCCCCATCTGGGGATTCTGCCCTTTGCTGGAAAGACGAGTTGACTGGGTGATCTAATTGTTTTCTCTCCCTTTGCCAACCACTCTATGAAATCCATTCTTCTCCTTATTGAGCAATGCCCAGTGGCTCTTTCTGGACACGGCACAGGAAGCTGCAAATGGACGGGGAAGAGAGACTTCTGCTATGATTTCTGCTTTTATTTTAGTTTAAACATTCTTAGAGGATAGCCCAGGTTAAGCCAGACATCCTGTTTACAATGGGGCAGTACTGCAGAGTGTGGGCGGGAAGGGGACAATGCGCTCACGTCAGCTTCCTGCTCTGTCCGACGGGGCCACACACAAGCTTCCCCAGCCCGGACTGCAGACTGAATGCCGCTGAAAAGGGGGTTTGAGTGGCTCTTCGGTACCTGGATCTCCGTGTTTATGGGAATGAATGTTATTTTGTGTAATAAATGATTATGAATTATTTATATCACAACAGTCCTTGCTCAAGATGACTACTTCTCTTGTGATTTCCTTGTGAATTTTTCTACCCCTTGTCACAAATAAGGATGGGAATACGAGGCCTTGCCTTTATACACGAAATCAATGGGATTTTTAGAGAAACTTCTCTAGAGTAAACCAGCCAGCCAACCAACCACTAAGCAGCAGTGACTCTGGCATTCCCCCAAAGAGAAAACTTAGAAGTGGCAGCTAATTTGGAAGGGACAGCCAGAGGCCTTGTCTGGAAGGTGCGTGCGCATACGGAGGTCGCCGTCTTTCTTTAGATGACCCATGTCGGCAGGTGACACGGCCAGGGCTGCGGCGACGCGGGAGAGGCCGGCTACCTTGGCATTCCCGCACGGGGCCGACTTGACAAACCTAAACAAATAAAGTGCAAACAAAGGTTTTATCTCCCTTGACCAAATTCCTGGCTCAGATCTCACCTAGATAGGAACCTAACAAGGTCACCATTCAGGTATTCAGGTTAAGCAGAGCCAAGAACAAATGGCTGCGGTCCCCATCCTGCTGCGCAACGCTGCCTGACACCTTGGCCAAGCCATCGAGCAAGTCAGGAGGGTCTATTTATCAGTTCTGTAAAGCCTGTGACATCGCAGGGGCAAGACCGTTATACAATCCCAAATGACAAAAGCCTAAGAAAACCAGGTCTGTGTTTGCCGGGAGTTGGCGTCCCCACAGCGCCCTCTGGTGTCGACGGGCGGTCCCGCCGCCAAACCAAGGGGAAGAAGAGCCTCGCAACTTGGCCAACCGCGAAAGATTTATGTAATAGGACTGACTGTCCTTAGAAGAGCACTTTTCCGTTAAAAACCGTGTTGTTCCTAGCGCGTTACACTGTCCCCCTTTCCTCCAACCTAGCATAAAAGTACGCGGGAATTTGGTAGTCCACACAGAAAGATGAAGGCAGGCAGCAGCCCGACAGGTAAGACATTTCTCGCGCTCATCAGCCACGATGAGAGAAGTCAAACAATTCTTAAGAGAAAGAAAATGGCAGACCCATCATTTTTAAGACTTAGCTCATTATTTTTGCTCACTGGAGCGACATACATAGGTTCGCCTTCTGTGGGTCTATGTAGGTGTCTCACTTAGTTTAGCTTACTTTAGTGGCTTTTGGGCTGCACAGTCCTCAGTAATTTCAATCTACGGAAGAAAGGAGGATTTATCGTTCTCATGACAGTTTTTGCACAAATCACTTGTTTGTTACAGGTGGTTATTTGCTTTGGGGATTTTTTTTTTTTCTCATAACAAGGAATTCCGAGCTGGGGACGTTCTGTTAGAGACTTTTTCTGGAAAGATGAGTCCTAAGAGTCCCCCCTTCTGCCAGTTTCCAGGTAAGGACACTAGTATGAAATGTTGGTGATAAAACTAAACAAGACGCCAAAATTCCAACCAATTAAGTCTGCATCTGGTTCCCTCATTTTTTAGGAAGATCAAAGTGATGAATGAGAAGAAGAGAGAAAGTAGTGGTGTTGGTTCACACCTTCCAAAAGACTTGCGTTCATCTTCTCTTGCTATATAGAGCAATGTTTGCCTTCATTACCCTCGGACTCCCCCCTTCTCTTTCTCTCCTTTTTTGGGGGTCCCTAAGAGATCACATAGCTAGCGCGTACCAGGGTTTAGGGCTGGGAAGTAGTGCTTTAGGACAAGATGGCACATGAGGCCCATTCAGGTCTACAGATGGTCATTACTTGCTTAGGGCAGTGTACGTTGACACTGTGTTTTATGAGATGTAGATGGAGACGTGAGTTAAATTTTTTAAATTATGCCAACAATTGAGATTCAGTTTTTCCTTAAAAATCTTGATTTTCAGCTTCTCCTGAAAGATTTTCCAGAGGAAAAAGATTTTCAGGTACCTGTTAGAAAAGTTCTCCACAAGCCCCTTGTCTGCCTGTTCCAGGAGGCCTCTAGTCGCCAGCACCGGCTTAAGTCATCCTTCATTGGACGGTGTCTGTTAACAAAGAGATGACTTAATGCTGATGTTGAACTTCAGAGAGGTTCTATCCAAAGCCTTATCTGCTCTGGCTTTCTCACCTACTTTGCTCCCCCAAACCATAAAATTAAATTTCATTCTGTCTCTCCCCAGTCTTTTTTTTTTCTTTTTCTGCTAATTACAAACAAAGTACTACTTTTATTTGGCTCACGTCTCCATTTATTAGAATTACCACATTTGGAGAGGCACAAAGCACTTTAAGTTTTACATGACTACAAAGTTATCACAAATCCCAAACTTTTTAGCCACGGATATTTCACTTACTCCGTTTAAAGAAAAAGCTTTCAAAACATCTGAGTTAGTTCAGAGACTCTGAATATATGGGAACTACAGGTTTTTAAATGTTTGTGCTTCCTGTTCTAACAATGTCTTCTTTAAATGGAATCCAGCATAAAAGGGATTGAAATACATAAGGTCATGATGCAAATGCCTTGGAGAGACAGACATCTGTACAACGCGGTAGAAGCTGTCACGCGCTCACTGAGCCATCTGCCCCTCCATGGCCTGTGCTGTCCACTCTGGCGCCGTCTGACTGATCTTCTCCAGCAGGTTATTCACTTGGAAACAAAGGGACTGGATCTGTTTGTCCCACGTTGGCAGGGCTTCCCATGTTTCAAAATGAACTATTCCATCAATCTGATCAATAAATCCGTTCATACGTCCTTCTGTTATCATTTGTGATGCTACTTTTTCTGCCTTAGCTGCAGGGATCTCTAAAAGAGCTCCAAGTTCTTCAAAGGTGATATTATATAATTTGTTTGCAGACAACAAATTATGTTCAATTAACAGCTCTGTCCAAGATGCTAGAACCATCAGTGGTAGTTGCTTTTTGGTGAGACATGAGCATGGCCACAAACTCTTGAAGTTGATTTCCTCTGATGATCCTGTCTAGGTCCATTTTCTCTATGATCCCATAAGCAGCAAGTTGCTGGCACCTTTCATCCTTAAAAAGAGTGGCTAGCATCCGCTGCTGTCCTGCTGATGCCAAGATGGTACAGTACAAAGCATGTTTCAAGGCCTCTAGTCTTGTAAGACTTATTGTCTTGTAAGAGAGCTCATTGTACCTTGTGCAGCCTCTAATCGAGAACAGGTGCATAGCATACCTTATAGTGTATCTGTAGCTGCCCATTGGTGGATTCATTCTGAAGCAATGATGCTCGATTTATGTAAGCCTCTACCTGGACGGGATCGTCCTCTTCCAGCTATAGCCACGCAATCTTCAGGTGAGTCTCCAGTTTATAATCTACATTGTACTGCTTTTGTCCTGTTTCCAAAGGAATTCCCACCAACACTTGGGCTGCATTTCTCCAAGCTTCTTCTTTCTCATATATGGATGCAAGATGCTGTCTTATCGACGCAACCTGCTCCTCAAATGAAATGACTCTAGGCTGGATCTTTTCCAAGGTGAAATGATAGATTTCTTTGGCTGTGCTGTCAGGCATGTTAGGGAGATGTGTACAGAAATCAGTTAGCAACTGTCGAGAGATCACGAGACTGACATTCTCACTTACCATTGCTTCCACAAAAGCTTTCAAAGCTTCTAGTTGTTCTGCCCCAGATAACGGAACGGCTTTTTCCGGGATCTGACAGTACTTGCCCGCCGGATCTTTGTGAGAGCCGCTCGAGTTCAGGAGCTGGGCTAAGTCCTGCCGCACGGCCGCTGCCCTCTTTCTTCCCCTCAGCAGAGGATGCTGGGCCTCGCGCCGCCACCCAGAAACGAGTGCCTCTCCCCAGTCTTTTTTCCACAGCAGCCCAGTAGAGCAATGTCTGTAGCTCGGATGCTGCACCTTCTAAGATCTCCCCCGATTTTTTTCCCTAGTGATGCCAACACTGCAGAATCTGAGTCAGAGGTATAGAAGTAGTTGCATCGTGACTCCTCAGAAGGGAGATACGAAGCTCCCAGCCAGGACCTCAGATGTCCCACAAAGCGACTTAGAATTAGGAGAAAGCATCTTTTCCTCCAATTGGATGAGGCCCTGCATAGACCTCATGTCCTTGGAACGGGAGCAGTTTAAACTTCCCTCCTCACTCATTCTCCCAACCAGGCACCTTTGTTTGTTTTGTTTTGTTTTTGTTTTTGTTTTTTAATTTTTTTAAAAATGTTTTATTTATTTATTTGACAGACAGAGATCACAAGCAGGCAGAGAGGCAGGAAGAGAGAGAGGGGGAAGCAGGCTCCCCGCTGAGTAGAGAGCCCGATGCAGGACTCGATCCCAGGACCCTGAGATCATGATCTGAGCTGAAGGCAGAGGCTTCACCCACTGAGCCACCCAGGCACCCCAACCAGGCACCTTTGTGCAGTGAAGAAACTGAACAACTGTTCCCAGATGTAGGGTAACAACTAACCTTGTTTATCATGACCTGCCCAAGGCATCTTTTCTCTTGTTCAGGTTATTTTCCTACCTGTCTGAAAGGATGCCAGTCTTAGTTCTCTATCAGTTTCTTAGCTTCTTTAAGCAGGCAGAACATACTGTTCTCCTTACCCCAAACAATTCTTTCACTCTTCACTCTTTCTGTGAACCATATCGCCTTTATTTTCTGACTTCAACTCATTTTGGCCTTTAACACTTCTGAATTCCTGTGACATTTACACTTAGTACTATAGGTTAGCTGAGCATGTATAGTTTCATATGCTTATCTTCCCTGTCAATTTGGTATATCCTCAGGAAGATTCTTTCCTAAATCTTTATTGTGATCAGCACATGGTAGGAGCTCGGTAAATATTTCATACTGGATTGAGTAGATTTCCAAACAAATATATAGCTCTGGCACTTAAAAGAGTGTCTGGGGACTTCTGCTTTGAACATGATGGATTTAACAGGGGTTAGAGTTGCCAGATACAATCCAAGAAGCCCCACTCAGTTTGAATGTCAGACACATTTATGCTGTAAGTATGGGTCATCTACACGCTAATAAATACTTGCTGTTGACTCAATGTTCAGATTTAGCTGGGAGTCTTGTTTTATTTCTTGAAATCTGGCAGGCCTCCCAGGGGTGGATTTACCCTTCTATATTAAACAAGTTAAAAAAAGAAAACATAAAAATATATGAAACAATGGTTTTCAGGCATCGGCAAACAGAGTTAGTGTAAGAGAATGATCTCTGAGAGAAGTAAAGAAATAAGTCCATCTTTCTGCTCCATCTTACGTTCTGGAGAAAGTTTCCATGATTCAGCACCGAAGGAGGGAACTCAAGCATTGCCTGGCAGTGTCCCACAATGAGAAGACAGACTTGAAAGTTTGGGGAAGCCACGTCAGCTAAAATTCACAGGGCAGAGCACCAGAGAAGAGACAGAGGAAGACGAGGGGAGTCCCTCGATTCTTCTGCTGAGTGTTGATGAGTGCATGTGTGTGAGGGAACTATCCAAAGTTAGGGGGATAAAACCACTAGAAAAGAGTGGGTAGAACATCTAGAGCCCATGTAGACCTAAATATAGTACATATTTTCAACAACCAGAGTACAGGAAGCTTATTATACACAAGGAAGGCAGAAATCATCAAATTGGGTGAAAAAGTAAGACCCAATTAATTATATGCTTCTATGGGAAGCCCACATCAAATATAAAATAAATAAAGTGAAAAATAAAATATTGGGAAAATGATATACCATTCTAACATGAATCGAAAAAAGCTGAAATGAATATATAAGTGTAAAACAAAATTGACTTTAGAACAAAAAAAAATTATCATAGTTAAAAAGGGTCATTTCATAATCACACACATTGATGAAAAATCATCAATTAGACAAAGAAATCCTAATGTTTATGCACTTAAACATAAAGCCTCAAAATACATGAAAAAAAAGTGATGGAAGTGAATAAAAATTCAGAATTATAGCTGAAGATGTCAACACTCCTTTGATAATAATAATTGAATAAATAACCTAAAAATCCAGAGTGAAACAAAAAACCTGAATAACACTTTCAACCAACTTTATCTAAATATTGACAGAACACACTACCCAACGGCCAGAGAGAACATATTCTTTTAGGTGCATCATAAACATTGACCAAGATAGGCCATATTCTGTATCATAAAACAAGACTCAATAAATTTAAAGTAATTCAAATAATAAAAAAAAGTATATTTTCCAACCACAGTAGAGTTAAGTTAAATAAAAAGATAGCTAGAAAAGTCTCCAAATACTTGGACACTAATTGACACACTTCTAAAACAAAAGCCATGCCCATACATCATAGAAGGAATCACAAGGGAAATCAGAAAAGATTTGGAAGAAAATGAATGAAAATTAAACTCTAATATATCAAAATTTGTGGGATACAGCTAACTCTATGCTAAAGAGGAAATATAGACATGCTTATGTTAGAAAAATCAATGACCTAAGCTTCTATCTTAAACCACATGAAAAAGAAAAACAAATTGAAACCAAAGTTAGCAGAAGGAAATAATAAAGGCAAGAGCAGAAATCAATGACACAAAAAGCAGAAAAACAATAGAGAAAATCAATGAAACCAAAAGCTTGTTCTTTCAGAAGATCAATAAAATTGATAAACTTCTAGTCAGATTGTCCTGGAAAAAAGAAAGCAACAAATGACCAGTATCAGACTGAGAGGGTTGACATTACTACAGATAATTAAAAGAATAAAAAGAATTAAAATGATAAAAATAGAATACTATTATCAACTTTATGCCTACAAATATAACTACTTAGATGAAGTGGATAAATTCTTTGAATGAAACAAACCATCAAGCTCACTCAAGGGGAAATGGGTAACCAAAATAGTTTTCTATCAAATAAAGAAATTAAGAGAGTGGATCCTAATAGTCCTCATTGCAAGAAAAAAAAATCATAACTATGCATGGGGATGGATGTTAACTAGACTTATTATGAAGATCATTTTAGCAATATATACAAATATAAAATCATTATGTTATATACCTGACACTAAGATAATGTTATATGTCAATTATAACTCAGTAAGAAAAAAGAAATTGAATTTGCAAGGATAAAATTCCCCATTAAGAAAATTTCAAGCAAAGATTGCTTTATTGGTGAATTCTTCCAAATTTAAGGGGGAAGTAATACTAATTCTACACAGTCTCTTCTAGAAAATTGAAGAGGAAGAAACACTTCTCAACATATTCTGAGATCAACATTGCTCTAATAACAAAATAAAACAGACATTATAGGAAAAGAAAGCTATAGACCAGTATCTCTCATAAAAATAGAGCTGAAAATCCTTTTTAAAATAATAGCAAATTAAATCTGGCAATACATACAAAGGAATATACATTGCAACAAAATGGGGTTTATTCCAAGGATCTAAGACTAGTTTAACACTTGAATTCAATGTAATTAATTATATTACGAGGCTAAATAAGAAAAAACATATGGTTATATCAACAGATGTAAAAAACCAAAAAACAACTACAAAAAACCCCCCTGTATTTCCATACTTGTTCATGATGAAAATTCTAAAAAACCCCACAAACAAGCAAAAAGTAAGGAATAGAAGTGACCTTCCTTTACCTAATAAAGAGTAAGTTTGAAAAACTTATAGTTAATGTACTTAAGGGTGAGAGACTGAATGCTTTCCTCTCAAGATCGAGAACAAGGCAAAGAGGTCTTCTCTCATCACTCCTATTCAACATTGCACTGGAAGACCTAGCTAGTGTAATAAGACAAGAAAGAGAAATAAAGGGTATACAGACTGGAAAGGAAGAAATAAAACAGTTTCACAGAAATAAAACAGTTTCACAGAAATAAAACGTGTTCACAGATATATGCTGATAATCTCAAAGAATCTACTAAAATCCTCTGGAACTAAGAGGGGAGTTTAGCAAGGTCACAAAATATACTGTCAACATACAAAAGTTCATTGCAACGAACAATTAGAATTTGCAGTTTAAAAAAAAAAAACATAAAAAATAATTTGATATGGATCTAACAAAAATGTTTAGGACTTATATACAAAATATTAATGAAAGAAACCAAAGAAGACCTAAGTAAATGGAAAGATACACCACACCTCTTTCTTTCATTTCCTTCAATATGACCACAATAAAAACCATACCTTTCATTCTGAAGCCTGAGAAAGAGGAGGTATACAACAGAGACAAGAGATCATTTGATACAGATCATTAAACAGGGGCCATTTGAGTCCACCAGTAGAAATTTTTCACTGAGCCCCATTGTTCTTCACAAGTTTTGTGCCATGTTTTTTTCTATATCCTATTTTCTCCTCCTCTTTAGCTCCCTTTGTAGCTTTCTCTTTCGCTTCCATTCTTCTTTTCTCTGCTATCTGCTCCACATTCCTGGTTTCTATATATGTCTTTAAATGGAGCCCTTTAGCTGTCTTTTTCACTTTCTCTTACTACCTCAAACAGCTTAACCAAGGTTTTTTCCTAAGCAAAGATAGTTCTTTCCCTAAAATATTTGAGACAGAGAGAGACAGAAAGGGAGAAAGATGGAAAGAAAATCTCCTTTACCCTCTTCAACTTGGTGTTCAGATAGAGTTGATGTACATTAAATCATTATATCGACTTTATATAACCATTTATAAACCTATAAATGTGAGATATTATTATAATTATCAAGGGTAGTGACAATCTTAGTGAGAATGAAGTGCCTGGACAAGGCAAGTCATTTAATAGAGCCCTCCTCAGTGCTGGATACAGTAATGAGGCACTCTGTCAGCCCTCTGTCAGTTCCATAAACATTTTTTAATTAATATATAATGTATTATTTGTTCAGGGGTCCAGGTCTGTGATTCATCATTCTTACACAGTTCACAGCACTCACCAAAGCATGTACCCTCCTCAATGTCCATCACCCAGCCATGCTGTCCCCCCCACCTGCCTCTCCTCCAGCAACCCTCAGTTTGTTTCCTGAGATGAAGATTCTCTTATGGTTTGTCTCCCTCCTCAGTCCCATCTTGTTTCACTTTTCCCTCCCTTCCCCATATAGCCCCCTGCCCTGTCTCTTAAGTTCCTCATATCAGAGAGATCATATGATAGTTCTCTTTCTCTGATTGACTTATTTCGCTTAGCATAATACCCTATAGTTCCATCCACATCATTGCAAATGGCAAGATTTCGTTTTTATGGCTTCATAGTATTCCATTATATATATGTCACATATTCTTAGCCATTCATCTGTTGATGTACATCTAGGTTCTTTCCATAGTTTG
The DNA here is from genome assembly GCF_964662115.1 of Mustela nivalis. Taxonomy (NCBI): domain Eukaryota; kingdom Metazoa; phylum Chordata; class Mammalia; order Carnivora; family Mustelidae; genus Mustela; species Mustela nivalis. The sequence goes on from NC_139030.1 coordinate 110,364,531, forward strand.
GCTACTGTGGACATTGCTGCTACAAACATTCAGGTGCATATGCCCTTTCGCATCACTACATTTTTATCTTTAGGATAGACACCCAGTAGTGCGATTGCTGGGTAACAGGGTAGCTCTGTTTTCACCTTTTTGAGGAACTTCCATACTGTTTTCCAGAGTGGCTGCACCAGCTTGCATTCCCACCAACAGTGTAGGAGGGTTTCGCTTTCTCCACATTCTTGTCAACCACTGTCATTTTGACTGGTTAATTTTAGCCATTCTGACTGGTGTGAGGTGGTATGTCACTATGGTTTTGATTTATATTTCCCTGATGCTGAGTGATGTGGAGCAATTTTTCATGTGTCTGTTGGCCATCTGGATGTTTTCTTTGCAGAAATGTCATTCTTCCCATTTATTGATTGGATTATTTGTTTTTAGGTGTTGAGTTTGGTAAGGTCTTTAAAGATTTTGGATACTAGCCCTTTATCTCCCATTCTGCCTGTTATCTTTTGGTTTTGTTGACTGTTTCCTTTGCCATGCAAAAGCTTTTGATGTTGATGAAGTCCCAATAGTTCATTTTTGCCCTTGCTTCCCTTGCTTTTGATGACGTTTCTAGGCAGAAGTTGTTCCCACTAAGGTCAAAGAGGTTGCTGCCTGTGTTCTCCTCAAGGATTTTGATGGTTTCCTGTCTCACACTGGGGTCTATCATTCCTTTTAGGTCTGTTTTTGTGTGTGGTATAAGGAATTGGTCCAATTTCATTTGTCTTCATGTGGCTGTCCAATCTTCCCAACACCATTTGTTGAAGAAGCTGTCTTTTTTCCATTGGACTTTCTTTTCTGCTTTGAGGAAGATTAGTGGACCGTAGAGTTGAGGGTCTATTTCTGGGCTATGTGTCCATTTTGTGCCAGTACCATACTGTCTTGATGATTACAGCTTTGTAATAGAGCTTGACGTCTGGAATTGTAATGTCACCAACTTTGGTTTTCTTTTTCAACATTCTTCTGGCTATTTGGGGTCTTTTCTGGTTCCATATAAATTGTAGGATTATTTGTTCCATTTCCTTGAAAAGAGTTGATGGTATTTTGATACAGATTACATTAAATGCATAAATTGCTCTAGGTAGCATAGACATTTTCACAGTATTTGTTCTTCTAATCCATGAGCATGGAACGTTTTTCCATTTCTTTGTGTCTTCCTCAGTTTCTTTTATGAGTACTTTATAGTTTTCTGAGTGCAGATTCTTTGCCTCTTTGGTTAGGTTTATTCCTAGGTATCTTATGGTTTTGGGTGCAATTGTAAATGGGATCAACTCCTTAGTTTCTCTTTCTTCTGTCTTGTTGTTGGTGTATAGAAATGCAACTGATTTCTGTGCACTGATTTTATATTCTGATGCTTTACTGATTTCCTGTATGAGTTCTTGCAGTTTTGGTGTGGTCTTTTGGGTTTTCTATATAAAGTACCATATCATCTGCAAAGAGTGAGAGTTGACTTCTTTTTTGTCTGTTCAGATGCTCTTTATTTCTTTTTGTTGTCTGATTGCTGAGGCTAGGATTTCTAGTACTATGTTGAATAGCAGTGGTGATCGTGGACATCCCTGCCATGTTCCTGACCTTAGGGGGAAAGCTCTCAGTTTTTCCTCATTGAGAATGATATTCGCTGTGGGTTTTTCATAGATGGTTTTAATGATATTGAGGTATGTACCCTCTATCCCTATACTTTGAAGGGTTTTGATCAAGAAAGGATACTGTACTTTGTCAAATGTTTTTTAGTGACTATTGAGAGTATCATATGGTTCTTGTTCTTTCTTTTATTAATTATTGTATCACATTGATTGATTTGCAGATGTTGAACTAACCTTGCATCCCAGGAATAAATCCCTCTTGGTCATGATGAATAATCTTCTTAATGTATTGTTGGATCCTATTGGCTAGTATTTTGGTGAAAGTTTTTGCATCCATGTTCATCAGGAATATTGGTTTGTAATTTTTTTTTTTTTTTTGATGGGGTCTTTGGTTTTGGGATCAAAGTAATGCTGGCCTCATAAAATGAGTTTGGAAGTTTTCCTTCCATTTCCATTTTTTGGAACAGTTTTGAAAAACAGGTATTAATTCTTCTTCAAATTTTTGGTAGAATTCCCCTGGGAAGCCATCTGGCCCTGGGTTCTTGTTTGTTGGGAGATTTTTAATGACTGCTTCAATCTCCATACCAGTTTCGGGTCTGTTCAGGTTTTCTATTTCTTCTTGGCTCAGTTTTGGTAGTTTATATGTCTCTAGAAATGCATCAATTTCTTCCAGATTGTCAAATTTGCTGGCATATAATTGCTCATAATATGTTCTTAAAATTGTTTGTATTTCTTTGGTGTTGGTTGTGATCTCTTCTCTTGCATTCATGAATATATTTATTTGGGTCCTTTGTCTTTTCTTTTTGATAATCTTGCCAGGGGTTTGTCAATCTTATTAATTCTTTCAAAGAACCAGCTCCTAGTTTCGTCGATCTGTTCTACTGTTCTTTGGTTTCTATTTCATTGATTTCTGCTCTGATCTTTATTCTCTTCTCCTTCCAGGTTTAGGCTTTCATTGCTGTTCTTTCTCCAGCTCCTTTAGGTGTAGGGTTAGGTTGTGTATTGACCTTTCTTGTTTCTTGAGAAAGCTTGTATTGCTATATACTTTCCTCTCAGGACCGCCTTTGCTGTGTCCCAAAGATTTTGAACAGTTGTGTCTTAATTTTCACTTGTTACATGAATTTTTTAAAGTCTTTAGTTTCTGGTTGATCCATTCATTCTTCAGTAAGATGCTCTTTAGTCTCCATGTATTTGAGTTCTTTCCAACTTTCCTCTTGTGGTCGAGGTCTAGTTTCAAAGCATTGTGGTCTGAAAATATGCATGGAATGATCCCAATCTTTTGGTACTGGCTGAGACCTGATTTGTGGCCCAGGATGTGATTTATTCTGAAGAATGTTCCATGAGCACTAGAGAAGAATGTGTATTCTGTTGCTTTGGGATGGAATGTTCTAAATTGATCTGTGATGTCCATCTGGTCCAGTGTGTCATTTAAAGCCTTTATTTCCTTGTTGATCTTGTGCTTGGATGATCTGTCCATTTTAGTGAGGGGATATGTTAAAGTCCCCTACTACTATTGTATTATTGTCTATGTGTTTCTTTGATTTTGTTATTGATTTATAGTTGGCTGCTCCCATGTTAGGGGCATAGATATTTAAAATTGTTATATCTTCTTGTTAGACAGGTCTTTTAAGTATGATATAGTGTCCTTCCTCATCTCTTATTATAGTTTTTGGCTTAAAATCTAATTTATCTGATATAAGGATTGCCACCCCAGGTTTCTTTTGATGTCCATTAGCATGGTAAATATTTTTCCACCCCCTCACTTTAAATCTGGAGGTTTCTTTGGGTCTAAAATGAATTTCTTGCAGACAGCATATTGATGGGTCTTGTTTTTTAATCCATTCTGATACCTATGTTTTTTGATTGGGGCATTTAGCCCATTTACATTCAGTGTAACTACTGAAAGATATGAATTTAGTGCCATTGTATTACCTGTAAGGTGACTGTTACTGTATATTGACTCTATTCCTTTCTTATCTATGTTGCCTTTAAGTTTTCTTTTCACTTAAAGGGCCCCTTTCAATATTTCCCGTAGGGCTTCTTTGGTGTTTGCATATTCTTTTAGTTTTTGTTTGTCCTGGAAGCTTTTTATCTCTTCTATTTTCAGTGACAGCCCAGCTGGATATAGTATTCGTGGCTGCATGTTTTTCTCTTTTAGTACTCTGAATATATCTTGCCAGTCCTTTCTAACCTACCAGGTCCCTGTGTATAGGTCTGCTGACAATATAATATTTCTACCATTGTATGTTACAGTGCTCTTGTCCTGAGCTGCTTTCAAGATTTTTTTTTTGTCACTGAGACTTGTAAGTTTTACTATTAAATGACAGGGTGTTTATCTATTTTTATTGATTTTGAGGGGGATTCTCTGTGCCTCCTGGATTTTGATACTTGTTCCCTTCCCCAAAATAGGAAAGTTCTCTACTATAATTTGTTCCAATATGCCTTCTGACCCCCTCTCTCTTTTTTATTCTGGGATCCCAATTCTGACCTCTAGTTCTGACATCTTACTAATGTCCATATTGCTTAGGTTTTGTTCTTTTTCTTTTGAGGTGAGTTTTTTAGCCATGTCATTTTATCCAGAGAAGAAGTGATGAATGAGAGGAGAAAATACTGACAGGGTAGCAACAACCCCAGAAAAATATACAGTAACCAAATCAGAAGAACCCAAAATTGGGGGAGAAGAAAGGGAAAAAGTATAGATAGATAGATGATTAGACTGGTGAATAGAACAGAGACACACAGTTGTTTGGGGTGTATTTTGTACCATTAGAAGAAACTGCCTCCCAAAATTTAAAAAAAAGAAAAACTTATATATATTAAAAAATAAGGGTAACCATGATGGGAGTATGGAATATGACTGTAAAGATAAAAATGTAAAAAGATTTTCTAAAAAAAATTGATAAGAAGTTGGTTGAAAAAAGAAAAAGGGAAAAAAGGAGAGACTTTGATCAGGTTGGAGACTAGAACAAAGCCATATGCTAGATTTAGGGCATATTTTGATCTGTTAGAAGAAACTCTATCCCAAAATTTTAAACAAAGAAAACTTATATGTATACCAAAAAATAAGTTTAAATGCAATGAAGGGATAGAATATGACCATAACAATGAAAATTTTAAAAAGATTTTTAAAAAGGCATTGATAAGATAAAATAGTTTAAAAAAAGGTTAAAATAGGAAATAGGAAAAATTTTTAAAAATAGAATAAGAAAAATAAAATTTAAAAAAATTTAACTTTGAAAGACTAAAGAATCATGGGGAAATAAATCCATGAATTCTATGTGCTATATTCCCCTAGCTCTGAAGTTTTGCAGTTCTTATTGATTGGTGAACTTGGTCCTGGATGGCTGTTCTTGCTGATTTTCTGGGGGAAGGGCCTGTTGCAGTGATTCTTAAATGTCTTTGCCGGAGATGGAATTGCACTGCCCTTGCCAGGGGCCAAGCTAAGTAATCTGCTCGGTTTGGGTATTGGGAACTTTTGTTCTCTGAACGCTTTCATACAGCTTTGGAGGACAGGAATGAAGATGGCGGCCTCCCAGTCTCCAGCCCTAGAGAAGCTGAGAGCTCGGGGCCTCACTCCTCAGTGCAGCCTCAGAGAAAAGCAGTCAATCCCTCCCCTCTCCCTGGTCTTTGGTCATGCTCCGAGCTCACCCAGCCTGTGGCCAAGTGTTTCTATATCTGGTGCATGGCCCTGTTTTGAGTCTTCTAACCCAGCAGATTCCTGCAGTACGCTACTGTGCCACTCACACCCCCCCCCCCCCGCCAGGGGAAGAAGATGAGTCTCCCCAGATCTGCCACTTGTGGGATCCCTGTTTGAAGAGCAGTGGCCCGACTATGCGGGGGATCACAGTTTCTGGCAACCCTGAGTTGAGAGCCCACTCCTCGACTCTGTCTTTAGAGTCAGCTTCCCACTGTGCTACCTGGGAGCTCAGCCACACTCAGAAACCTCCAGTCCTGCTGTGACCCCAAGGGACCTGAGACCACACTGTCCCTGTGAAGGCTCCACCCCTCACTTAGCCTCCAGAGGGATGTCCCACAGTGGAGCAGACTTCTATATGTTTCGATTTTGTGCTCCACTGCTCCACTGCTTGCCGGGACCCAACCCCTCCCCCTACCATCTCTCTTCCCATCTATACCCTTGGATTCACCTCTCCACACGTCTGACCTTCCAGAAAGTGGTTGCTTATCTCTTCCTAGAATGGCTGCTCTTCTTCTCTTAGATCTCCTGTTGTGTTTGTGGGTGTTCGAAATGGTTTGAGAACTATCTAGCTGAACTCCTGGGACCCCACAATGTTTAGGTCTCCTACTCCTAGGCCATCTTGCTCCTCCACCTCTCCAAATATTTCTTGAATGGCTATTGTACTGAAATACAAAGAAAAATAACATTCAGTTCTGACCCACTAAATATTCAATTCTGAAAGAGACCAACATATGAAAAATACATAAATGGAATAGGGTGGTTAACTGACCAGAGACATGGAATTTTTTCTTGGAAGAGTCTACAATTCAATATCCTAGCCTGCTGTGGAACCTCATTTCCTAATTTGTGGCTCAGCGGAAACAGCCATCTTATACACAGTATAAGCAAGATGCTATAAACCACAGAATTTGCTAAATGGTCTGGAACTCTGTTGGCCATGTGGCCACCATCACAACATGTGCCAGACTTCTAAATTCATGGCTAACTGTCCATACGTCTCAAGGGAAAGCTGAAAAATTGGAGTATATCATCATCTTGAATTAATAGACTATACAGTGAGTCTCTCTATTTTGGAATTCATGTTTAGATCATTAAACTTATTTATTCCATAGCTCTCTTGAGACATTTATTGCTTTTCTTATATAAGAGATAAGATTTTTAGTAAAGTCAAAAGGTTCCAAGTGTTTCTGGAGCCAGATGGTCCTGAATTTGACTCTGAACCTGCTCCTGACCATCTGGTTGCCCCTGTAGCCTCATTAAGCCCAATCTCCTTTCTGTCAGTTAGAAATAAGAGTGATACTGAATGCTATGGAGCATGGTGAAGAGTAAGTAAAACACTGCACTTAAATCCCAGCACTTTGTCTGGCATGGAGCTAGAGGGGGAAAAGTGCTATGGTTATTAGGAAGAATGTTGTTTTATAAGTTGCAGTTATCCTGGGGCGGCAGTAGAGGGAGCACAGTCATTGGAAACTGGACCTGAGGATACTAACAAAATAGATATTTAAAGCCATTTGTAGAAGACGTTGACCCTGTTCTGCTGGGCTGGAGGGACCCGCACTCAGATGAGCTAAGACCCACACCAGACTGTCTTGTCCCAAGTATCCTTTCTAGTATAGAATCTAGCATACACTACTGTAAAATTCAGTGCGCCTTTCTGTATGGCCAGGTTCCCTCCATCCAGCACCAAACTCTAACTCCCCCTAGTTTCCGTAGGACACATTAGAGAGGAAGCCCGCATGGGATAGGTAAGGTGCTTCCATCAAAACGAAAATGAACAAAAGTTTACACTCTTTGTACAAGAGTTGGGAGAAAGTGGAGCTGGCTTACAGCGGGCATCAGGGAAACTGATAGCCCCTTGTCTTCTCTCGCTGACTCCCACACAGCAGCTGGGCTTAGACACGGTGAAAAAGCAGTCAAGATCTGCCTGAATCCTCACTGCCTCACAGACGTGAACCTGCCTGTCTCACTTGACTCTCTTCGTCCACTTGAAGCCCCATCTGTGTTCACTGAGGAGAGAAGGTCAAAGTTCCTCACAACTGGTTATTATTCTTCTATTAATAGCAGCTATTACTGAATATTTTCCTTGATCTCATTCCTTACTTTAGCTCTTGGAATCTTCCCAGCAGTTTCATGTGGGATGTAATATCCCATTTTGACAGAATTAGGGACTCTGAGAGGTTCGGTAGCTGATCCGACTTTGTACAGCTAGAAAGTGGCATGATCAGACTTAGAATCTATATTTCTGCCAGTCTATGATCTGATATTTCTGTTAAGATGAAGGAAAAAAATTAGAAATAAGGATTTAACAGGGCAAATAGGGCATCAATTATAGGAAGAGAAGACTCTGTTGTAGACTTTTGAGTTTGGCAAACTGGGGATTTTGCCTCAGCTTGCTTTCTCTTGTTTTCTCTCTCTACCTTCCCTTCTCCTGCTTCCTCCTTCTTCTCTATCTGCCAACGCTTCTTCTTTGGTTTTGACTCTAAGGTTGACTTCTGAGGGACTCAGGAAGCCAAGGTCAATGTAGGGTCAAGAAATTGGGGACCTGGCTATTTAGACTTGATTCTAAAACAGAAAAGTAAAGTGGACATCGAGATACTTGTTCTTAGAAGCCTGACTTAGTTCAAGAATCAGGAAGGTGGGCAGAGGTTTAAGGGAGATGTTTCAACCAAGAAAAAAGTGTTCATTTGGGCACAAAATCCTTCATGATATACCACTGCATAAACTGATTATGGTGGATAGGATATGGCAGACAAAACAGAGGTTACAAAAATGTCTGCAGATTTTCGGGGGTAGCCTCCAAGACTTTTTTTTTTTAAGGAAAGGCCCTCTGTCTGTGAAAATAAAACTATTTTTATAATAATGTCTTGCCTTTTCACTCTGTTGACATTTGCACTGATGGTACCAAAGCCATGATGGGTAATGTTGGTGCCTCAGTGTGAACCAAGGCAGTGAGGCCAGATTATTCTAGAAGTCATTGTACTCTTCACCACCCACACGTTAAACTGTTTAAATGCCAGTTTAACTTAATAATGTTCTCAATGAAGCAGGGAAATTAATTTTATTAAAATTTAAATTAATGTCCCTGTAATATTCTGTCATGAGAACAAGAAGTAGATGAGAAGAAAATGAGAAAACTGAGGAATGATGACTGCTTCAAAGAAAACCCGTGTGTGACTGAGTGTCACAGAACATCTTCTTACTAAGAAGAATGACTTGACAAATGGTGGTTATCCAAGTCTGGATATCTGGAAGACAAAATGAACAGGGAATGACTGTAATTTCAGGGAAAACACTTGGCAAAGTCCAATAATAATATTGACGTTTTCCAGCAAAAATCAGAATTTGCAAAACTTGCATCCTCCTTCTGAGCTTAACAATTTCCCAATACTTAAAAATACTTTTCTAATGAGATCCATGGTGATATTAGCTGATAGGATTTTCTGGTTTGTATGGTGAAGGGTGTCAGCGTTTAGAAGATCTGCGTAATCTAGTGGATTCATGTTTTCCAAATGACCAATGCGTGATAATATAAAATCATGTGTGGGTAAAATTTCCATTTAAAATACAAGATATGCCCACAGATTTTAATGTAACACTGTAAAGTTTGCCGATGGAGTTTCACATTCCACGGTGCACCAATCCTTAAAAAACTACCACTTGTTGAATTTTGCTGTTGTGCTGAAGGATATCCACATTACCTGCAGAGGCTATTAAAATGCTCCTCCTTTTCCAATTCTGTATCTGTGTGAGTCCAGATTTTCTTCAAATACTTCAAATATTTCTTCAAAAACCAAACAATTGCAAAAGATAAATGCAGAAGCAGATATAAGAATCCAGCTGTCTTTTCTCAACGTATCCATTAGAGATTTTTAAAAATGTAAATCTATGCCACCTATTCTGGCTTTTTAAATTTTACAAAATTTTTAACAAAAAAATTGTTTAAGATTTATTTACTTAAGTTATCTTTACACCCAACAGGGGGCTCAAACTCACAACTCTGAGATCAAAAGTCACGTGCTCCACCAACAGAGCCGGCCAGGTGCCCCTTCACTAATTTTTTATGTTAGAAATACATTTTTTTTCACTTAAAAAGGTTTATTTAAACACATATGGGTTTATGATTATAATTTTTAATGAATAAATATTTCCATTCTTCTCTTCAGATTTAGTTTTAATACAGTAAATATGAATTTAATATAGAATAATAATACACAAAAATTCTTCAAAGGTGTCAACAATTTTTAAGAGGATAAAGGTGTCATGAGATCAGTTTGAACACTGCTGAGGGAGTTCCGAGGTGAGGGCCTTAAAAGGCAGAAGTGGGGCGCCTGGGTGGCTCAGTGGATTAAGCCGCTGCCTTCGGCTCAGGTCATGATCCCAGGGTCCTGGGATCGAGCCCCGCATCGGGCCCTCTGCTCAGCAGGGAGCCTGCTTCCTCCTCTGTCTCTGCCTACTTGTGATCTCTCTCTCTGTCAAATAAAATAAATAAAATCTTAAAAAAAAAAAAAAAAGGCAGAAGTGAAGGAAGTCTCTACTTTGTACAACCGGCTCTCAACAGTTGAGTACAATGATGATAAAGACAGGCAAAACCAGTATGACTAACACTAGAAGGCAGGAAGTGAAGTGCTAAATGAGTGGTCTAGATGTGCGCTAGTAGGGTAGCCACCCGCCACATGAGGCTGCTGGGCATCTGAAATGCGGCTGGTCCAAATAGAGATTTCCTGAAAGTGTCAATGACACACCAGACTTCAGAGATTACGTATGAAATAAGGAAAGCAAAGCATCCCATTAAGAATTTTATATTGATTATATGCTGAAATATTAATATTCTATATTATTGGGTTATTGATAGTATTGAAATTAATTTTACCCTTTCTCTTTACCTTTTTTGATGCAGCTGCTGGAAAATTTAAACCTGGGGCTTGCATTTTATTTTTCTTAGCTCTAGTTTGGATGGGAAGTGTGATGAGAATTCAGAGCAGGCAAATTTGCTGTAGGTTGGGGTCATCAGTGAAATCTTCACCAAGGATTAGGAATTCAAAAATATAAACACAAATTGGAAAACAGAGTCTTAACTATCGAGAACAAACAGAGTAGCCAGAAGGAAGGTGGGGGTGGGGTGTGAAACAGAGGAAGGGGATTCAGAGTGCAGTTATCTCACTGAGCACCGAGTGATACACACACTTGTTGCCTTGTTGAATCACTCACTGTATTCTGTACCTGAAACCAGGGTAATGCTGTATGTTAACTACATTGGAATTGAAATTAAGTTCAATTTAGAAAAAAAGAGGGATAGGATTTCAGTAAATAGACGGGGGGGGGCACTGCAGTTGAAGGGGGCATCAATACTAAAATAGGAGACGTTCCTCCAGGGAGCAGGACAAGTGGGTCTGCCTGGGATGCGGCTCTTGGGTAGGGAGTGGGGTGGCCGGAGGGGGCTGTGAGGAGAGATTTCAGGATAGGTTGGAGCCAGATCGTACACAAGTTTGAGTGCCGAGAATTTGGACTTTTTCAGGACAGACTGCTTCCCCAGAGAAATCCAGACTCAGTTTCCTTTAGGTAGGGACGGAGCAGCAGAAGCGCCTGGAAACTGCCCAGAAAGCAGGCAGCTGAGACCAGGCCTGCCTGACCCGGAGGAGAGAGATGCGGAGTGCGACTCTGGAGCGGACAGACGTCCTGTGCACCCGAGGGACGGGGCGGCGACGTGAGCCCGGGATCGTGGTACTGATGTTGGGAGCGGGCGAGCCCCGGGGCAGCGCGGGGCAGGGCGGCCGCGCCGGGAGCGGGGAAGCCTTCGCCGGGGCTGGGCTGTGGACTCCCGCACGAGCAGGTCGGGTCGTTGTCTCTGCCCCGCTCAGTCTATCGTCCTTTGTTTTTATCTCTATTTTCCCGAACATTCCGTAGAAGTCGTGTGTCCGGGCTAGGGTCGAGCTCGGAGGAGATACACCAGCGAGACCAGCGGGGAGGGCGCGCGAACCGCCGCCTCCGGCCCGCGCTGAGGCCACGACGCGCGGCGGACTCCGGCCTCCTCGCCGGGCCTCCGCGTCCTCAGGCCTGACAGAGGCGCTCGGACGGCGGAGACGACGGCTCCCTCGGCCCCGGGGTTCCCGAACTGGCCCGCGTCACAGCGGAAGCGCGGCCCGCGGCCGCCAGGTGCGTGGGACGGAGCGCGGGGCGCGCGGGGTGCGCGGGGGTCGGCGTGGCGCGCGCAGCGGCCCGACCCTCCCGCGACCGGTCCTGCGCCCCGCGAGCCGCCCCTGCAGGACCGCGAGCCCCGGGAGGTCGGAAGTTTGGGACTTGGGTCCCGGCGCCGCGTCCCTCCAGCGGGACAGGCCTGGGAGCAGGAGGCGGGAAGCTCCGGGCACGGGAGTCCCAGGGGTGGTCTCAGCGGCTGCGGGAGGGAGGGCCGGAGTCCCCCGTCGCCCACCGCCCGCGCGTCCGGCTCGGGGAGTGGGCGGGACCCGACCCCGCGAAGTCCCGGCCGGGGGCGCTGACGCACAGGAAAGCCTCCCGTGGGCGGGGACATGCAAATGCCACCACGGCCATGGCGTCAGCGGCTCCGTCCCGGGGACGGTGAGGGCCACTCCGACTCGGGGCCGGACGCCGACGGGACGGCGCGGAGCCAGGTAAGGGGCGGCCCCCGCCTGCCGTCGCTTCCCGGGCCGCGGGCCGGACGCGCTGTGCGGGCCGCGGGGCTGCGCCGGGACGGTCGCTGCGCCCTGGGTCTCCGCGCGCGGCGGGTCGTCCGCGGCCCCGAGGGCACGAGGTCACGGACGCCCGGCGCAGGCGGCGCAGGTGCCGCAGGGGGCGCAGGTGTCGCGGACACTCGCGCTCAGAGCCCGCATCCGCGGCGGGAGGGACGCCCGTGGCGGTGCGGACGCGTGTCCCCGGGAAGGGACCCCGCGTCTCAGGCGGCTCCTGGGAGCCGCGGGCCGGGCAGCGGACGGGGCGCCTGGGTCCGGAGAACCCCGGAGCTGGGGTGGCCGGTGGCTGCGGCTCGGATGAGGAGGAGGGACGCTGAGGGCAGGTCCGCTCCCGCGCACGTCAGAGCCGCGTGGCGCTGTCCGCTCCCCGACGGCAGGACGAAATGCCGCTTTACCTAGGCCGGACGTTCAGCGACGACAGACAGGCACCCGGTGTCCGGAGACACGCGCTGTCGCCGTCCGGGGGTGGGAGAAGTGGCCCCGGAGGGCGGGCCCCGCAGAGCGCGAGGAAGGGAGAGGAAGGACTAAGGCCTTTCTAGAGGCTTCAACAGAGAGGAGGGTGCCCTGGGGTGCCCTGGGCCGCACCCCTTACCCTTCCGGTCTTCAGCCTCAAGTTCCGCTCTCTGGGAGGTGGACCCAGGTCCTGGGAGTAATGAACCGAACTCGGGGACAGGTTCCGTCCAGTTACTTCTCAGTGGGAAAATAGATTTTCAACCGAATCACAGCAAGGATTTAAGAAAAATAGCAATAATGACTGTAATGGTGTTTTCAGCTCATGTGCTCTCACCGTTGTGGAGAGCAAGTGGACAGGAGACAGCAGGACAATGTCACGGTAGCATGGGGGCAAATGGTCCAATTCTGTGTGATCTGCAGGTACAGGCAGATACCCGTGTAGACAGGTGGATACAGATATCCAGCATCTGCAAAGACAGCTGTGTCTGGTTTCGGGAGACCTCAGATCGGTCTTTAGGAGCGATGCATCTTGGGTACGAGTCCTTTTGTTTACTGGTCCCTCGGATTTTTTCTCATTTTTTAAAGTTGGAGTAAAACTAACTCTCCGCCTGCCCTACGCACAGCCACATCAGAATTGCCACTCATTTAACAAGCACTTGCTGAGAAAAACACAATATGCCAAGAATGCGGCGTGTACAGGTCTTCAAGATATATAGCGAAATGAAAATAAAATTTTCTTTTCCCGGTTTCTTTCTTTTAGCAAAACGTTCCTCTATAGATTTAGAGCAGGGAGACTGTGCCCCAGAGTGGTTCCCTTTGAAACCTGAGGATGTGAACTACACAAAATCGGTTATCATGCCCTTCTGTAGGCAAAGGGAAATCTTAACTTACCTACAAGACAGGCCGAGGTATTATGGTGATTCATCATGTAAAAGTTTTGTCCTTTTATCTAAAATTGCTGATAAAATTATCAGAACTTCGACTTTGGAAAAAGTAAAATACTCTAACTTCAAGATGTTGTATTCATCTCCCCGAGTTCGGAAATGTCTAAAGCTTCTAACTGGCGAGAGAAGGATAAGGTGGGGAAACACATAATTTTGTTTTTTTGTGGCTGCCTCTGCCAAACACGTACCTATTGTGGTTTCCTCCTCAGTTAACCTGAGGGTTTAACTGCTGTCAGTCACACACCAGACACTAATTAAAAGTCGACCTTAAAAGTTCTGCCCAGTCATAGTGGACCATCCCATAGAGAAACATAGATATGTATGGTTTCAGAGAGATTTCAAGCTGAAAGAATTAGAGCCCACAGAAATGCATGCACGAAACTCTTCATAAAGCTAAGACCAAATTTGACTGGAGGTCTAGGAATAGAAGTATGACTCGGGAAGCCAGGCAACTCTGAAACAGAGAAAAACGTTGGGCAGTTGGACAGGTAAGGTGCTCCTCACACAGAAAGTCTACTGCAGGTCTGAGAAGGCACAGTTTGCCTTCAGGCTGCTCAAAGTCAAGAGTGCAGAGGGAACAAGGGGTAAGAAAGGAGTTTGTTGAGAACACAGATTTGTGCGACAGATCGGAGGTGTTGGGGGATGAACGCATTCTGCAGTCAAATGCTCTACCCCTGAGCTATACCCCGGGATGAACGCTTTCTGGAGAAAGTTCTGGAGTTCCTGTTAGAGCAAAGCAGGACATGCTTTGGGGATACAGAACTTTTTCCCCCTTGATTAATTATGACTTACAAAAAAGCTGAGGATGCTTTCTCTTTGGATTGAAAACATCTTCTCTTTACTGTTTTCTTATATAAGGTGACTATAAAATAAATTTTTTTTTAGTTATTTAACTAATAGACAACACTGTCTTTGTTTGAAACCTAAGGGAGGGGCGCCTGGGTGGCCTAGTCAGTCAAGAGTCTGCCTCAGGCTCAGAACATGATCCCAGGTTCCTGGGATCGAACCCCACATCTGGCTCCTTGCTCAGTGGGGAGTCTGGTTCTCCCTCTCCCTCTGCCTCTCCCCTGCTTGTGCTCACTCTTGCTCTCTCTCTCTCTCTCCCTCCCTCACTATCTATCAAACAAATAAAATCTTTCAAAAAAAATATATGGGAGAAAAACATGTACCACCGTTATTAACATTATTTTTAAACTCTAATTCTATGTCTTCATTTATAGCATGTCTCAGTGGAATCAAGTCCAACAATTAGAAATCAAATTTTTGGAGCAAGTAGATCAATTCTATGATGACAACTTTCCTATGGAAATTCGACATCTGTTGGCTCAATGGATTGAAAATCAAGACTGGTAGGATCAAGCATTATTGTATTTTCCCTAGAGGTTGATGTACAAGTGCTTTATGCTCTCTCTTTGTGAATTCATTCTTTCATTTGCCTTTGACTCCGGAGATGCATTCTTTCAGATAATTTTCTTCAAGCATTTGGAAAACTTCCTCAAAGGAAGAGAATCATTGTTCTTTCTGGTTTCATCTGTTGTAGATGAAAACTAAATGCTTCTAGGGCCTTGGTTTTTTGGTAAACCCAATCCCAGTAATTTCTAAATATTAAAAAGCCATGAGGCACCTGTGTGGCTCAGTGGGTTAAGCCTCTGCCTTCGGCTCAGGTCATGATCTCAGGGTCCTGAGATCGAGCCCCACATCAGGCTCTCTGCTCAGCGGGGAGCCTGCTTCCCCCTCTTTCTCTGCCTGCCTCTCTGCCTATTTGTGATCTCTGTCAAATAAATAAATACAATCTTATAAAAAAAAAAGCCACAAAATGAACCTATGGTTTATCTCAATTTTCAATTTACAGTCTCAGTGTAAATATTTTTTCTTACTATGTTTTAAAATCATTCTTTAAAGCTCTGTTTATCTTGTACAATTAATTTGTTTTGAGTGGTCCTATGTCTTACTGTGATAAAATGTCCATAACATAACATTTACCATTTTAACCATTTGTCATAAACTGTGTACAGTTTGGGGGCATCATGCACATTTCCCCTGCCGCACAACCATCACCACCGTCTGTCTCCAGAACTGTTTCACCTCCGCAAACTGAAATTCTGCTCTCATTAGCCAAGAGCTCTTCACTCCCTCTACCCCAGGCCTGGCAACCCCCTTCTCTTTTCTGTCTCTCTGCCTGTGACTACTCCAGGCACTTCACGTCCATGTAAGCACACAGTATGTGTGCTTCTGTGGCTGAAGTATTTCACTTACCATGTTTTTTCAAGATTCATTCATGTAGCTTGAATCAGAATTTCCTTCTCTTTTTAAGGCCAAATGATATTCTATTATAGATGTGCCACATTTTGTTTATTCATCTGCCTATTAACATTGGACTATTCCTACCTTGTGGCTATTGTGAATAAAGCTAATATGAACGCTGATGTACAAATATCCGTTCAAGGTCTTGCCTTTAATTCTTTCGAGGATCTACCCAGAAGGGGAATTGCTGTGTATAATTTTCTGCTTATATTTTGAAAAATCTCCATCCTGTTTTCTACAGTGGCTGTGGAAGGGGTCCCAGTCTCTCCACACCCTCACCAACACTTGTCGTGTAGGGTTTTCAGTAAAAGCCATTTGAAGGAGTAGGAAGTGGTAGCTCACATTTTGACTCGCACTTCCCCAATGATTAGTGCTGTTGAGTCTACTTTGATGTGTACAACTTAATTTGTAAAAGCCTTTAAATGCTTGTCACTGTGGAATAGATCGATCTCTTTTAAAATTTATATGGTAAAATAGTAGATATTTTACCAAGTTGTTTCCTGCTGTGCAATAACACTTTTGTTTTTTAGGGAGGCGGCTTCCAACAATGAAACCATGGCAACAATTCTTCTTCAAAACTTGCTAATACAACTGGACGAACAGTTAGGTCGCGTTTCCAAAGAGAAAAATCTGCTCTTAATACACAATCTGAAAAGAATTAGGAAAGTTCTTCAGGTGAGAATCCATTCTATTTTTTCAAAAATGTTTTGATTTATGTGTCTTAAACTCAGCTAAAAAATCAAATATGTACCCTTATATTATTTTCAGTTCAGATTTAAGAGGGAAAATGTGAATTCTCTTATCGTTTTATGCTCTATTTTGTCTGATTAAGTCATGTTTGTTTTTCACAAAATTTTGAACTGAAATACACTGTACATGGGAGGAATGAGAGGACATGTGTGATTTTCTTGTGACCGTTGACTAGTTGTGTTCAAATCTGACAATGCTGGAACAAGGATTTCAAAGGTTGTATGTTCACGGCTCGTCCTCTCTTGCCTTTCTCTCTCGAGTAACAACTTAGTTGGTATTGCCCTATCTTGGACGGAGGCCCCACTGTTGTATGTATCTTTCCGGATTTGGCTCACATCTTACCTCCTCCAAAAGATTCCTTGGTACTCTCTGGCCCCTAGCTCTAGGTCTCCAGCCTCTAACTCCCCAAAAGTTTGCCCAGGCACAGCTCTTCTGCCTGCGGTCTGTGTTCTCGCAACATCTGCAACACATCTGTACTGTGGCACTTAGTATAGCCTTTATGGGTGAAATTTCTATGTGTTTGTCTTCTCCCCCAAACTGGGGACTTTAATATTCAGCTTTGAATTCCCAGCGCCCGCCACAAGACTGGATACGTAGCAGAGTGTAATATTCATTGATTACAGGGATGAATGAATGAATGGGAGTGAAACGAGGATCTAGAGAATTAAGGGCAGGCTAATACTGAGTTAAACTCAGAGGCGCTAGCATACATACTGAAGTCTGAACGTGAATTGCTGTGTTATTTCCCGAGTGTCTGTCCAATGTATTAGACAGCATGGAAAGCGCATGTGCCATCTCTCAGTGAGGCATTCTTAAAACCCCAAAGTTATAATGAACACATTTTTAGAAAATTTTACCTAGACTATCATAGAAGTGTGCTGGGAGTTACTAGCATTTGTGGAAGGGAAATATATGTTGTTTTTCCTGCTGTATGAATTGCACTGAGCTGTCTTTGCCCTTGTAATCCCCTACAGATTTGCAAAACACATGGCCCAGCTGGGAGAATAGCTTGTTGACAACATAACAGGATTTTTCACAGCATAAAGCAAGCAGTCTCTTACAGAGATAAGACATTTAACCTTGGCTTCATTAGCTTAGGGCTCCCATCAATAAACTTAGAACAATGGTGGGCTATTGCTCCTCACAAGTCAAATGTGAGTAAGTCCCTGCCTGTTTGAGGGCCCATGACTAAGAATGGTTGTTACAGTTTTACCTGGTTGAAAAAGAATAAAAATAAAATAAATAAGTCTGTGACATGAAAATTCCACAAAATTCAAATTTTTGTATTTTAGCGGAATGCAGCCATGCCCCTTCATTTACATATTGACTCGGGCTGCTTTTGCGCTTTAGTGGCAGAGATTGGCCCCCAAAGCCTAAAATAAAAATGTGTGTATGTGTATTATGTGTGTGTTTGTGTGTCTGTGTGTCTGTATGTATTGTGTATTGTGTGTGTGTGTGTGCGTATCAGTCATAGTTATCTGGCCTAGAAGCAAAGGTCCTAAGGTCACTTGGCTGGAGGGACACAGATGGGTAAAATGAATGACTCATGGTATCTGGAAAATCTGAAGTTTAAAATTCTCAAAATGTGACCTTGGGCAATCCCTTAATCTTTCTCAATGTCACATCTTTTCGTGTAAGTGGGAATGAACCGTATTTATTTTTTAGAAGGAAATAAATAAATTAAAAAATAATAAATAAATAAATAAGTAAGTAAATTTATTTATTTATTATTCTAAGGAAGGCTGGAGTTTTTTTTTTTTTTTTTTTTTTTTTTTAAAGATTTTATTTATTTGTCAGAGAGAGAGAGGGAGAGAGCAAGCACAGGCAGACGGAAAGGCGGCAGAGGCAGAGGGAGAAGCAGGCTCCCTGCTGAGCAAGGAGCCCGATGTGGGACTCGATCCCAGGACACTGGGATCATGACCTGAGCCGAAGGCAGCTGCTTAACCAACTGAGCCACCCAGGCGTCCCAAGGAAGGCTGGAGTTTTTATTCTGGCAAAAAAAAAAAAAAAAGTAGGCTTCCAATAAATGGTTTTTGCTATTGATGGGTAAAAGAACAGGATTTTCTTAGGTGAAATCAAGGATAAACTTACAGCCCATTTTGGTTGGGGGGATTGGAGATAAGATTTTGAGGGAGTTCAAGAACCTGCATTCACAGGGCGCCTGGGTGGCTCAGTGGGTTGGGCCTCTGCCTTCAGCTCAGGTCATGGTCTCAGGGTCCTGGGATCGGGCCCCGCGTTGGGCTCTCTGCTCAGTGGGGAGCCTGTTTCCCCTTCTCTCTCTCTCTGCCTGCCTCTCTGCCTACTTGTGATTTCTGTCTGTCAAAATAAGTAAAATTAAAAAAAAAAAAAAAAAGAAGAACCTGCATTCACATTTTGGCTCAAGCAAAAGCTCTTCTGTGTTTGTCACTGACTCTCCAGCGTCTTACCTCTGTAGACCCTTCCCAACAAACTGCCCCAGGCTCCTCGACATCCTTGCCCCAGAAGAATAGACCTCCTAGTCCCAAACTACCAAACTCACTCTTCAAAGGCTCTGAGCCTCTCTGCGTGGCTAAGGATGCAATGCCATCCCTCTCACGCCAGCCCAGCTCCCAGTCTTTCCTGGAGAACCTGTGGATGTCCCAGTCCCTCAAGGAAATCTGCATCCTCCTTCACGGGGCGTGGGTTGCAAGATAACCTGCTTCTCCTTTGTGCTGGGTATATCTAAGCAGGTCACAAGCTCTTTGAAGTGAAAGCCTGACCTCCTTTTTTGACCTCCCTACTCCCTCCGGTACCCACTGTGGTTTTCCTGCAAACGAGGAACTCAGAAAAACAGTTTGGTTGCTTAAGA
Source organism: Mustela nivalis (assembly GCF_964662115.1). Lineage (NCBI taxonomy): Eukaryota > Metazoa > Chordata > Mammalia > Carnivora > Mustelidae > Mustela > Mustela nivalis. Next base: position 110,383,811 of record NC_139030.1, read on the forward strand.
TATTTTGAACTGACCAAAGAGTTGCTCTTCCCTTCATTTTATAAGCTATATTTCTCGGGTATTTGTATTAATTCAGAATACAGTAAAAAAATAGTAATAGAGAACATTGTCAACTATGGTTGTAGACCTAAACAACCTGCATTGTATGTTTCTTTTTAATATATCATATTCCCACTATTGTTTATTTTGGTTTTTTTTAAATGTCTTTTTGATAAAACAACATCTGCTTCCCCAAGAATTAAAAGAGAAAAACAACCTCCTATCAAAAGACGTGACACTGTGCTTGTCTGGTTTGAATGTTTCCATCCTCTGAGATTTTAAATGCAGTGCATGTTAACTATTATAGCACAAAAGAGCAAACAATAAAGTTCCAGGGGAATTAAACCAGCGTAAAGCAGATTTGTTTTAGTTCTTTACAGAGCAGCTGAGGTCTTCAGTTTCAACATCCAGTTGAACACTGATGTCCAGCTCACCTTTGCACCTTTAAGAGGAGGCAGGGTCAGGTCAAGGCCGGAAGCAAGGACTACTTCGGGCTGAATCCTGACTCTTGGAAGCACTTGCCATACAGCCCAGGGCAAGATGTGTACACTCTCTTGCCTCAGTTTCCTCAGCAGTGGGAGGAAAATCACACTCGTATATTACCCCAGGGGTGTTAGAAGCATTAAAAAATTCTAAAAATGTGGTAAGCTTAGAATTTACTAAAAAGAAACACCTGCACTAGATATTGCAAGAATGCTATGCCTTATTCTTGGGCTTTTTTTTCTTTTTTAAACCAATAGACAATTTTTCTTTTTTTTTTTTTTAAGATTTATTTATTTATTTATCTTTGGACAGAGAGAGACACAGAGAGGGAAGAAACACAAGTAGGGGGAGTGGGAGCGGAAGAAGCAGGCTTCCTGCTGAGCAGGGAGCCCTATGTGGGGCTCGTTCCCAGGATCCTGGGATCATGGCCTGAGCTGAAGGCAGATGCTTACCAACTGAGCCACCCAGGCACACCTAAACCAATAGACTATTTTTTTTAGAGCAGTTTTGGATTTATAGAAAAGCTGAGCAAGGGTACAGAAAGTTTCCTTATACTCTCACTCCACCTGCCTCTCGCCAGTGTCCCCTATTAGAAACATCTTGCATTACTGTAGTACATCTGTTACAATTGATGAACCTGTTGTGATTCATTATTATTAACTTATTACATGAAGGCTTTCTCTTGGTGCTGTCTACTTCTATGGTTTTGACAAATGCATGATGTCATATATCCACCACTTCAGGTTTACTGCCCTAAAATCTCCTCTGTTCTACTAGTTCATCCTTCCCTTCCTTACCCCAAACTCCTGGCAACCACTGATCTTTTTAGTTTTTCTCTATTCTGCTTTTTCCAGACTGTCATATAGTTGGAACCATATAGTCTAGAGACTTTTCAGATTGGCTTTTTTCACTTAATAATATGCTTTTAAGCATGTCTCTTTGTAACTTGAGAGCTCATTTCTTATTATCAGTGAACAATATTCTCCTGTATGTATGTACTATAGTTTGTTGATCCATTTTTAGCAATTATGAATAAAACTGATATTAACATTCATGTGCAGATTTTTGGATGGGCACGAGTTTTCAACCCATTTAGGTAAATACGTAGGGGCTTGATTGCTAGATCTTTGTTCTTGGGCTTTCTATCACAAGACTCCTCCTTACTCATCTTCCTCACTGTATCTTTCCTGCTGAGGCTGCTGTAAATACAATTGATTAGGTAGATTTGAAATAAGAGACATTTACTTCTCACAGTTCTGGAGGCAAGGAGGTTCAAGGTGCTGGCAGATTCGGTGTCTGATTCAGCTTTCTGGTTCAGAGACAGCTGTCTTTCCACAGGACCTCACATGGCACAGTGGGGAGGGAACTCTCTAGGTTATCTTCTATAAAGATGCTAATCCCAGTCATGAGGGCTCTACCCTTAGGACTTAATCACCTCCCAGAGGTTTCACCTCCTAATAGCATCACATTAGGGGTTAGGACTTCAACATATGAATTAAGGAGACACAGATATGCAGTTTACAAGAACTTTCTTCTTTCTCCCTCAGAATGACATTTAGAAAATTAACATGGGGGCACCTGGGTGGCTCAACTGGTTAAGTGTCTGACTCTTGATTTTGGCTCAGATCATGATCTCAGGGTCATGGGCTTGAGCCCTGTGTTGTGGAGTCTGCTTAAAATTTTCTCTCTTCTCTTTCTGTTCCTCCCTCCTCATGTATGTATGTAGGCACTCTCTCTAAATAATAATAATAATAATAATAATTAAAATGGCACATATTCATAATAAAAAATTAAAGTAATACAGAAAAAAAGGCAAAGACCATATGAGATAATCCAAAATCTACTGCCTACATATAACAACATTAATATTTGGTGAGTGTCATTCCAGATATCTATCCATACATATGCAAATGAAAGACTGGCTGTTGACACTTCGTACTCAGTGGTTACCAGAATCTTAGAGTCTCCTGTGCCCCCTCTCTCCAACTCCACTCTGCTTTCTTCCCATCCAGAGTAACCACAAATCTTATTTTTGCATTTATCCATCTCTTTGTTTTTGTTATAGTTTTACCACATATGTGGGTATCCTTAGTAAACATAGTGTATACATTTGCAAGTTACTGAATCTTACATAAATGGGATCAAAGTATATTTATTCTTGATAATTTTCTTTCTTCACTTAATCTTGTTCCTAATATTGATCTGGGTTGATGTGTACAGCTGCAATTTATTCATTTTAATTGCTACATAGTATTCCATTGTGTGAAGATATAGTGACTTATCCATTGTACTGTCAATGTGTATGTGGGTTACTTCTAGTATTCATTCACTATTTGAAACAATGTTGGACTGATGTTGGACTGAACTGTGTGTGCTGCCTGGTGCCTGAAACATGCATAAAATTCTCTAGGATCAATACCTAGGAGTGGAATTGCTGAATCATGGAGTATGTACATCTCTACTTGCGCTAGGTAATGCCAAGATTGTTTTCCAAAATGGTGATACCAGTTTACACTCTCCTATTTGGGTAAGAGCCCTGGCTCCATATCTTTGTACACACTTGTAGTGGTCATATATCACATACCAATCTGGGGGTGTATCTGTCTTACTTCTTCAGTTTAATTTTTTCTTCTTTTTCTAACTACTTTATTCAAGTGCTTTATTTCTCTTGAGCCTTTCTCTTTTTTTCTTATAAATGAATTTATATACTTTTGAGAAGTACTTAATATACTTTAATATGTAGTATTTTTACTGTTCATTTTGAAATAGTCCATAATTTCAGTATTGACTTATAATTTCTAGATAAATTTAAAAATTGTTCAAACAAAAATGCATAGAAATGCTAGATAAAATAGAACAGACTTAATATGTAGTCTTTTTATTGTTCATTTTGAAATAGTCCATAATTTCAGTATTGACTTATAATTTCTAGATAAATTTAAAAACTGTTCAAACAAAAATGCATAGAAATGCTAGGTAAAATAGAACAGACATTTAATTGCATAGGTAAGCTCATCACATTAGAAGAAATTATAGAATCACAAAAAAATTTTTAACTGCAAGTATGAGCTGCACTGGGGACTGTCATACATTCTTGTATTCTAGAAATACAGATCTCAAGCATGAAGGACACCAGAGGAAAGAAAAGATCCAAAAAGTAACAAGAGAGAACAAATTTATTACCTACACAGAAATGAGAGGCAAACAAAGCCAAATTTAAAACAGAAATGAGAGAAGAGTAAATTTCTTCACAGAGCTGGCATAAAATATCCCTCAACTTAAAATTCTATACCCAGCTAAACTATTATGCAAAATTGAAAATTCACCACATAGATGCTACTGAGGGAAATTGAACACAGATGTTATGCATGCATGGTAAAATTTCAAAAGTACCACTACAAGTGAAAATAGAGTGCAGAAGAAATTAAAAGAATAAAAAAAAATTAGAATCTGTAAAAAAAATTGAAAGCATAAAATGAGGTATCAGAAAAAAATCCAAATAATGTCTCCTAAGTGGACAAAACTCAACAGTTATTAGACAAATTGTGGATTGCATCTAAAATATGAAATAACAAGAGATGAAGAGATCAAAGAGGTGTGTGAGAGCTGTCTTGTAGAGAAGCTTGGGGGAGACTTGGCAAGGAATCCAAATCTTATTCTGAGTGTAATGGGAAGCCATTGACAGGTTTGAGCAGGGGTATAACATCAACTTCTCTGATTTAAAAAGCTCACTCCAGGGGCACCTGGGTGGCTCAGTGGGTTGGGCCTCTGCCTTTGGCTCGGGTCATGATCCTGGGGTCCTGGAATCAAGCCCCGCATTGGGTGCTCTGCTCGGCAGGGAGCCTGCTTCTTGTTCTCTCTCTGCCTGCCTCTCTGCCTACTTCTGCCTACTTGAGATTTCTCTGTCTGTCAAATAAATAAATAAATAAATATTTACTATGTCAAAGGGAATATGGATGCAAGACAATGTTGGTGAACCAAATTTTTAAAAAAACAATTTAAAATATCCTTCTTCAATCCACTTATTGTTTTTCATCTTGAAATTTGTGGTGTGGTATTCTTTTGCTACCATTTTCCAAGTGGTAAATGAATTCATCTATCCATTTGCATACTTTGTGTCACTTTGTGCTGGGCTTGTCTTTTATAAATATTACATAGCAATCTGATTATTCAGTCAGCAAATATTGAATAAGTCTTTGCTCCATTACTGGTCACATTTTAAGCACTAGTGATGTTATTGGAGGAAGTCATGAAGCTTACAGTCTAAACAATTCACACCTCCTGTCTTCTGGTTTTTAACTTAGAGGAACTTCTGTGGCCATTCCTCAAAAACTAGTGTTTGGGAAGTAAGGGAAAGCAGGCATCAGCAAGATTGTCTGATAATAGAAAAAAATTCTCCATCAGTTAGAAGGCTGTGTTCAGGGTTTTGGCGTTAACTCTGTGGTTAACAATCCCACAACCCATGAGGCTTTTTTCACCAACCAGGGTAACTATTCTGTTAATAAGTGGTTTAGGCCCCGTGGGTGTGGGGGCGCTTGCAAGTGTAGCCACATCTCACAAGTTCTGTTCTCTGCTTTGCCATGGCCTCCTCCTCAAAGTGTTTCTTGTCTGGGTTTGCCTGAGCAAAAATATGGGCTAGAGCTGAAAGCTCCTCAAAAGTTGAGAGGATGGTGAGTTCCTTCTCACCCGGGCTGCAAAAATTCTGTAGTTGGCCCTGAGTATCAGGTGGAGTGAGATTTTTGACATGACAAGGTAGAGGATTAGAAAAGTTTTTGCAGTAGGAAGAGAGGGGGAAGAAAACTGCTTTAACTGCTGATCTGCTCTGAATTTGCCAGATCTTACCTTCTCCTGCTACTTTCTCAGTTCACTCCTCTTCCTTCCCCTCTGTATACCACACGTAAAGAGACATGAAGGGGTGACCTCAACCTCTGACCTGAAAACAACCTGGTGTCACCGGTTGGTGTTAACTCAGAAAGAGCTGAGTGGAGGGTTCAACCATGCACGTCATCTGCTGCCCATGGTGAGAGCCAGTTGGGCATTCACTCAGTTCTTTTCCCCAAGCCCCCTGCACACACACCTCATATCTGTTTTCATCTGAGCTAATGACTGCATGCCAGTGTCACAATGCTTCTATCTCAGAAACTTGGAGACCTGCAGATTGTGCTGTTGAAGATGGAGAGGGAATTATTTGTCGAGGTTTTGTTGGTTGCGGAAGTTGGAATAGACAACAGAAGGTGGACGGTGTGCATCACCATCCCTTGTCCCGTGCGCTTGGCACTAAAATGGAATCCAGCATTATCAACCCAAGATCCCAACCACGGAAAGTCCATTCATGAATCCTTTTGTGTGTGTTCCTCCAAGCCTTTCTCTTCTCTTATCCAAGGCTGCCCAGATTGGTCTCCCTCCTTACTGTCTTCTCTACCAGTTTATTACTTGAGTCCATAGTGATTCGTCCTTTCTCTGAATTCTACTTCTCTTTGAAGTGTATTCCAGAGCTTCTTTATATAATAATGACTTTGTGTCTAGTGCACATATGAAGGTTTTTTTTTTTTTATTCTGAATGACAATTTGGGTTTTTGAGAGTGAGGTTCATATAATTTGCTTTGGGGTATACTGTATCTATTCCATAGATGTTTGTTGACTGAACATTGGCTTCGTCCTATGAATTTGAACATCAGGCTCTATTGGTTGCTGAACATACAAGATGAGGAGGGTATAGATGTTCAAAAAGCTTGCAATTTAGAGTGGGGACAAAAGTACAAATAAATATTTATAATGTAGTGGGGTAAGCACCATGAGAGGAGTGTCTACAATCATAATTGGCAAAGTTGGGAACATTTAAGCTTTTTCTAGAAGGATGATTCAGGACTGTGAGGAGAAGAGAAGGGAAGAAAGGTAATCATATATGGAGAAGGAAAAAAAAAACCGTGTAGGAACATGAGAGAATGCCTGTTTTCAAACTAGCTAGGCACTCAAAGTATTAAGAGGAGGTTATATGAGGGTCTTGAGAGCCATGCTGAGCTTTTTGGACTTCTGCAATGGGGAGCAATCCAAGGTTTTTAAGCCAAAAGGTGGTGTAAATATATGTTTTCACTGAAAACCTATCTGGATATGTTCAGAGCTAGTTTTCTGTCTAGGACAACCTGAGAGGAGGTTCTAATATACGCAAAGAAATATTAGATAATTCTCCTAAGGTTGAAAGTATTTAATTTTCTCATTCCTGCCCCTTTATTTCCTTTCCTCAAATCATTTGAATTTAGAGAACTGAGCTAGAGACTGGAAACATTTTATTTTTCTTAACACCCAAACTAGCTGTCATGTGCCAAAGGTAAAAAAAGCTAAACTGTTTGGATGATGAGAGGTCAAGTTCAATGCTTGGTTTGGAAAACTGCCGCATAATCATCCATGTCCAGGAGCTGACATGGGAACTCCATGTGGCTTGTGACTCCACTGGCCTGGGACGATGGCAGAAGTTTAGAGAGGAGCTGCCAATCCCAGTGTAAGCAGCCGCGACCAGGAAGGAAGATGGATTCCTACAGCTTATAGTGTGATGACTAACCATGCCACTGGGAAAGTGGTGGAGACACAGATGTTAGCTGAGAAAGAGGATATCAGGATGTCTTGAGTCACATGTAGACTTTCATTATCCCATGGTTTGCTGAACATACAAGATGAGGAGGGAATAGGGCGTGTCATGGTGGTTGTAAAGAAAAAATTGGGCAGATATTCATTTTAAAAGTAGGAGAATTGTGTCATTCTGCCAACAGGTTTTGTGGGTTTTTTGTTTTTTGTTTGTTTGTTTGTTTTTCTATTTTAGTTAGTTGTCCCTATCACATGAAGATGAATGCCCACAGGGAAGCCGTCGCTTCTGGTCTAAATCCAGTGTGATCTGGAAGCTTTCCCAAAAGATACTTAACCAAAACCAAGACAGTTCATGAAACTTGTTACTGCAAACATTTGCTTTTTGAAACACTTTTACGTACATTCTGCAGAAGATGGTGTCATAAACAAAAGCATGCAGATTGGAACAAAACAAATCCACTTTTCAGCAGTTAGACACCAATTGTGCTTGAAACCAATTCATGTTTATATTTTAAATTGTGGTTTGAGTAATGATCAAGTAGATATCTGAACTTAGTAGATAACTCATTTTAGTTCACAGACATTGAGTGATTGCCTTTTACTGATCCAAGCCACCTCACAGGCATCCATTTTAACTTACCAATGAGATGTTCATAATTGGAAAAGAAGTTGGTTTTCACACTAAGCCACCACACGCTGTCTAGGCTTCCATTACTGCCTTTTCCAGAGATGACTGAAAGACAAAAGATTTGCCCAAATGATACCTATCTCTCCCTCTATTTTTTCCCCAAAAATGAGGATCCAGAGCCAAGTACTGGCACGTGGTTGGTCTTCAGCACTCTCTTACCATAATCTTCTGGTTGGCTACTTTCAACGAGAACATAGATCTTACTCTCAGCTGCTGAGTGGGCTCCTAAGTGGGTATGGATAGCCAAGAAGTATGTTGGTGGCTAAAAAATGAGAAGAGTCTTTGTCTGGTTTCAAGAAAGTTCTATTTTCTTTCATCTAATCTGTGATCTCCGCCTCAGTGGAAAGATATGGGAGTGAGAAACAGAAATAGTTAGCAGCAGCCTTTCAAACTTACCAGGTCCTTATAACTTGCCTCATATCTGTGGGGTTTACTTCGGAAAAAAATTAATATCTCATTAGTTCTCTGTGGCTCAACACACCATCAGCTCATCACATCATCTCCTTTAGATCCTTGTATTTCTTTCCCAGGACAATAAAAAGTCTTTCCAGAGAAAGAGGTAGAGATAGAGACAGACAGAGAGAGAGACTTGATGGGAACAATGTGGAGGATGGTGAGGGAGAGGTGGAAACTGAGGCATGGGGACATTTAGACATTATTGCAGCCGGTGAAACAGGCTGCTGGGCTGTGACAGAAAGAAAATGGGGTGGAGTTGTGAGGTCATTTGGCCAAAGAACTGACAGGTAATGAGTGAACAGATATGAAATAAGTGAGAAAAAAGAGATGACTCAGGGTGTTAGTTTGGGTTATTATGTGGATATTGATGTGTAATAAAGATTGGGCTTGGGAAGGGATTTGGGAAAGCAAGATAAGTTTGGTCAATTCTAAGTGGAGTACAGTAGGAAGTTAGTGGGAAGTGACTGGAAGTAATGCGTCTACCTCCTTAACTGCTTCTTCCACAAGACTGAGAGCTGCTTAAGCACATCCATCTTCTCATCTCTAGTGCTTAACACAGAGCCCAAGACATCGTAGGGGTCAGTGTCTCATTTAATAAATGAAGAGTTGAGCTGACATTGAAAAATGACTATTGCCTATTGCAATGAGTATCCCTAACGAAATGTCACAAATGTCATGTCATTATTGGAAATGTAATTTAGAGCCCATACGTGAAATTCAGATGATAAGATTTTCTTGTTGAAATCAGCACTTTCTAAAAGTGCTTTATCTTAATTTCTCACATACTTTTAGGTTATGTGGTTCATCTGTGAGTTTTTTCAAATTGCTACAAATCTCCAAAAAATTTTCCAATATATTTATAGAAAAAAATTCATGTAAGTGGGCCCATGCAGCTCAAACTTATGTTTTTCAAGGGCCAATGATACATTTATTCGGTCTTCCATGTTCTTCAGTGCTGCTTTTAAGCTTCCCATAAAATTACAGCATATCTTTCCCTAAATTTATCCCTGGAGATATATGCACCCCTGTGTTTATTGCAGCATTTTCTAAATAGCCTAACTATGGAAGCAGTCCTAGTGTCCACTGATAGATGCATGAATAAAGAAGATGTGGCAAATATATATACATTATATAAATATGTGCTATGTTTATATAATTTATATATAATTTATTAAATATAATAATTTATGTTGTGTTATAAGTTATATATATAATATATAAATATAAATTTATATTATATATACCATATACACTACATAAATTATGTATAAATTTATACTGTATACACACAATGAAATATTATGCAGCCATAAAAAAGAATGAAATCTTGCCATTTGCAACATGATAGATGAAGCTAGAGAGTATAATGCTAAGCCAGATAAGCCAGTCAGAGAAAGAAACCCATATGATTTTCACTCGTATGTGGAATTTAAAAAACAAAGCAAAGGGGAAACAAAGAGAAAGACAAAACACACTCTTAACTGTAGAGAACAAACAGATGGTTACCAGAGAGGAGGTGAGGGTGAGTGGAAGAAGCAGGTGAGCGGGATTAGGAGGACACTTGCGGTGGGCACTGGGTGACGTATGGAAATGCTGAATTGCTGCATTGTACACCTGACACGAACATAGCCCTGTATGTTAACTATCCTGGAATTTTTTTAAAAATCAGTAATGGGGGGCGCCTGGGTGGCTCAGTGGGTTAAGTCTCTGCCTTCTGCTCTGGTCATAATCCCAGCGTCATGGGATCGAGCCCGCGAGGCAGGCTCAGCGAAGAGCCTGCTTCCCCCCTCTCTCTCTGCCTGCCTCTCTCTCTGCCTACTTGTGATCTCTGTCAAATAAAGAAATAAAATCTTTAAAAAAAATCAGTAATGGGGGTCAAAAGATAGAAACTTCCTACAAAATAAATGAATAAATGCGAGTTCTTATAAATTAAGCCACGGTATGTAAAAAAGCTTTTTGCATTTTAGTGCTGTTCTGAGAGATATTTTTTCTATTATGTTTACGATATGGTTATTGCTTGTCAATAGGAATACTACTGATGTCTGAATACAGATCTTCCTGAACTCTCTTATTGATTCCAGCTTCATGCAGACTCTCTTTTATTTTCTCCAGACTATCATATCTGCAATAAGAAGAGATTTATTCTCTTCCAAGGTTCATGCTTATTTCTTTTTCTTCTGTTACCTATTAAGAATTCCATTACAATATTGAAGTGAAACAGTTAACAGGTAAAATGTTTTACTAAGGTAATGCTTGCTGTAGGTTTGTGATCTTACGGAAATTCCCTTATAATCCTGGTTTACAGAGATTTTTTAGAACTCTTGATGAATATCACATTTTATCCAGTGATTTTCCTGCATCCATTAAGATAATTACATACTTATCTCTTTTAATCTACACTTAATGTGTGTGACATAGATTTTCTTCTATTGAACCATTGTTCTGTTCCTGAGATAAACTCTTTGGCTTTTATACACTGTCAAATTACTTGTTAATATTTTATATCAGATTCATATCTAATTGCAGATACATCCTTTTTTTTTTTTCCTCTCGTCTGGTTTTGCTTTCAAGGTTACACTAACGTTATAAAATGAGTTGGAAGCATTACCTCTTTTGTTCTCCAAAACCAAGTTACCAGATGGATACAAAACAGAACCTAGTTTTTTCTTTATATATTGTAAGAAATGTAGATATATTTTAAATTATGTACATTTAAGGTGTACAGCCTGATGATTTGATATACCTGCACATAATGGAATGAAATTCTATGTCAAGCTAATTAATGTATCATTTCCTTACATAGTTAACATTTTTGCGTGTGTGACAAGAGCACCTGAAATTTACTCTTAGTGTATCTCCAACATTCAGTACAGTATTACTAGCTATAGTCCTCCTGCCGCGCATTAGATCTCTAGTCTAGTTCATCCCCCACGGTGCAAGTTCACACCCGTCACCAGCATCTCTCATTCCCTGTTAGCCATGCCCTAGTCTCTGGTAACCACATGAAACATCCATTTATTTAGGTCTTTAATTTCTCTCAGCATGTTTTACAGTGTTCTTATGTAGATCATTCACTTCTTAGAGGTATACCATAATTTAACCAGTCCTGTAGCCATGGGCCTTTAGTTTCCAATGCTTACTCCATTTCATCTTATAAGCGCAATGAAATCCAAAACCCCACATCTAACTTCCGTTTGTCGTGTTGAAGTGCTGTAACTGGAATTTAACACACTCATTCTCAAAGAGCAAAGAAGGGCCCCCAGAGTATCCCATCTTTTGGGTTTTGAAACCACAGATGAACCACCTCAATCTGTTTCCTGTTATTTAAAGTCTCCAGGGAAGGGTATTCTATGCACAGACTTCAGTCTTTCCAAAGCCTTGACAACGTGGTCATCAGGAAAGGGTTCCTTTTGTCGCTCTGGTGTTAATTACACCCATTTCCCCATTGCTCATGTACTAGCCAATGGAAGAACTTCGCAGTGAATGGAAGAATATCTGGTTCTCATTTTTTTTAAAATTTTATTTAATTATTTGACAGAGAGAAATCACAAGTAGATGGAGAGGCAGGCAGAGAGAGAGAGAGAGAGAGAGAAGCAGGCTCCCTGCTGAGCAGAGAGCCCGATGCGGGACTTGATCCCAGGACCCTGAGATCATGACCTGAGCTGAAGGCAGCGGCTTAACCCACTGAGCCACCCAGGCGTCCCTCTGGTTCTCATTTTTAAAAAACTAGTTCTTCCTGCATTAGAAGAGAAAATCTGTATTTGGGGGACTATTAATATCCTATGTCTATGGCTGTTTAGAACTCTTTTTAGCTTTACATACAGGTCCTAGTCTCCAACCTTGCCAGTCAATTATTAAGGATGTGTTGTTGGTAAACTGCTCTGTAAAGACCTTGTCGTAAGTGGTGTTTCAGACTCCTCTCGGAGCCAACTTTCGTAAGCTGCCGAACCTAAACCACACAAATCCAGAGCCATGCAGATCGTTATCTCTGAGTTCCTTAGATTGTTTTTTTGCTAATGCAGGTTAAAATCATACCAACCAATTTTTTGAAAAGATTTATTTATTTACTGGAGGGAGAGAACGTGCAAGTGGGGAGGGGCCAAGGGAAAGAATCTCAAGCAGACCCCCACTGAGGACAGAGACAGACTCTGGGGCTGGATCTCATGACCCTGACATGGTGACCCTGAGATCACCACCCAGGAGATCATGACCTGAGCCGAAACCAAGACTCAGACGCTCGACACATTGAGCCCCCCAGCTGCCCCATACTAACCAATTTTTAAAGAACTTAATTTATTACTACAAAGGTGATCTAATAAAGTTTAGAAAGTCAAAGATAAATAAAAAGGAAAATAATTCATCTGTAATCCCATCTTTAACTGCTAACCACTGTTAACACTGTATATCCTGCTGATATTTCTACTTATATATATATTTTAACTTATTTTAAAAATTAATATTGTTTTACTCACCTCCTTCTGAAGCTTAATGCATTCACTTAAATGATCAAACAACCATGGAATGACATTCTATGCCATTAAATATTCTTTTTTTAAAAAATTTTTTATTTTTTATAAACATATATTTTTATCCCCAGGGGTACAGGTCTGTAAATCACCAGGTTTACACACTTCACAGCACTCACCAAAGGACATACCCTCCCCAATGTCCATAATCCCACCCCCTTCTCCCAAACCCCCTCCCCCCAGCAATCCTCAGTTTGTTTTGTGAGATTAAGAGTCACTTATGGTTTGTCTCCCTCCCATCCCATCTTGTTTCATTGATTCTTCTCCTATCCACTTAAGCCCCCATGTTGCATCACCACTTCCTCATATCAGGAAGATCACATGACAGTTGTCTTTCTCTGCTTGACTTATTTCACTAAGCGTGGTACGCTCTAGTTCCATCCATGTTGTCGCAAATGGCAAGATTTCATTTCTTTTGATGGCTGCATAGTATTCCATTGTGTATATATACCACATCTTCTTGATCCATTCATCTCTTGATGGACATCTAGGTTCTTTCCATAGTTTGGCTATTGTGGACATTGCTGCTATAAACATTCGGGTGCACGTGCCCCTTTGGATCACTACGTTTGTATCTTTAGGGTAAATACCCAATAGTGCAATTGCTGGGTCATAGGGCAGTTCTATTTTCAACATTTTGAGGAACCTCCATGTTGTTTTCCAGAGTGGCTGCACCAGCTTGCATTCCCACCAACAGTGTAGGAGGGTTCCCCTTTCTCCGCATCCTCGCCAGCATCTGTCATTTCCTGACTTGTTGATTTTAGCCATTCTGTCTGGTGTGAGGTGATATCTCATTGTGGTTTTGATTTGTATTTCCCTGATGCCGAGTGATATGGAGCACTTTTCCATGTGTCTGTTGGCCATCTATCTGGATGTCTTCTTTGCAGAAATGTCTGTTCATGTACTCTGCCCATTTCTTGATTGGATTATTTGTTCTTTGGGTGTTGAGTTTGCTAAGTTCTTTATAGATTCTGGACACTAGTCCTTTATCTGATATGTCATTTGCAAATAACTTCTCCCCTTCTGTCAGTTGTGTCTTGATTTTGTTAACCGTTTCCTTTGCTGTGCAAAAGCATTTGATCTTGATGAAATCCCAATAGTTCATTTTTGCCCATGCTTCCCTTGCCTTTGGCGTTGTTCCTAGGAAGATGTTGCTGCGGCTGAGGTCAAAGAGGTTGCTGCCTGTGTTCTCCTCAAGGATTTTGATGGATTCCTTTCGCACATTGAGGTCCTTCATCCATTTTGAGTCTATTTTTGTGTGTGGTGTAAGGAAATGGTCCAATTTCATTTTTCTGCATGTGGCTGTCCAATTTTCCCAGCACCATTTATTGAAGAGGCTGTCTTTTTTCCATTGGACATTCTTTCCTGGTTTGTCGAAGATTAGTTGACTGTAGAGTTGAGGGTCTATTTCTGGGCTCTCTATTCTGTTCCATTGATCTATGTGTCTGTTTTTGTGCCAGTACCATGCTGTCTTGATGATGACAGCTTTGTAATAGAGCTTGAAGTCTGGAATTGTGATGCCACCAACTTTGGCTTTCTTTTTCAATATCCCTTTGGCTATTCGAGGTCTTTTCTGGTTCCATATAAATTTTAGAATTATTTGTTCCATTTCTTTGAAAAAGATGGATGGTACTTTGATAGGCATTGCATTAAATGTGTAGATTGCTTTAGGTAGCATAGACATTTTCACAATATTTATTCTTCCAATCCAGGAGCATGGAACATTTTTCCATTTCTTTGTGTCTTTCTCAATTTCTTTCATGAGTACTTTATAGTTTTCTGAGAATAGATTCTGTGCCTCTTTGGTTAGGTTTATTCCAAGGTATCTTATGGTTTTGGGTGCAATTGTAAATGGGATGGACTCCTTAATTTCTCTTTCTTCTGTCTTGCTATTGGTGTAGAGAAATGCAACTGATTTCTGTGCATTGATTTTATATCCTGACACTTTTATGAATTCCTGTATAAGTTCTAGCAGTTTTGGAGTGGAGTCTTTTGGGTTTTCCACATATAGTATCATATCATCTATGAAGAGTGATAATTTGACTTCTTCTTTGCCGATTTGGATGCCTTTAATTTCCTTTTGTTGTCTTGTGATTGCTGAGGCTAGGACCTCTAGTACTATGTTGAATAGCAGTGGTGATAATGGACATCCCTGCCATGTTCCTGACCTTAGCGGAAAAGCTTTCAGTTTTTCTCCATTGAGAATGATATTTGCGGTGGGTTTTTCATAGATGGCTTTGATGATATTGAGGTATGTGCCCTCTATCCCTACACTTTGAAGAGTTTTGATCAGGAAGGGATGCTGTACTTTGTCAAATGCTTTTTCAGCATCTATTGAGAGTATCATGTGGTTCTTGTTCTTTTATTGATGTGTTGTATCACATTGACTGATTTGCGGATGTTGAACCAACCTTGCAACCCTGGAATAAATCCCACTTGGTCGTGGTGAATAATCCTTTTAATGTACTGTTGAATCCTATTGGCTAGTATTTTGTTGAGTATTTTCGCAACTGTGTTCATCAAGGATATTGGTCTATAGCTCTCTTTTTTGATGGGATCCTTGTCTTGTTTTGGGATCAAGGTGATGCTGGCCTCATAAAATGATTTTGGAAGTTTTCCTTCCATTTCTATATTTTGGAACAGTTTCAGGAGAATAGGAATTAGTTCTTCTTTAAATGTTTGGTAGAATTCCCCCGGGAAGCCGTCTGGCCCTGGGCTTTTGTTTGTTTGGAGATTTTTGATGACTGTTTCAATCTCCTTACTGGTTATGGGTCTGTTCAGGCTTTCTATTTCTTCCTGGTTCAGTTTTGGTAGTTTATATGTTTCTAGGAATGCATCCATTTCTTCCAGATTGTCAAATTTATTGGCGTAGAGTTGCTCAGAGTATGTTCTTATGATAGTTTGTATTTCTTTGGTGTTAGTTGTGATCTCTCCTCTTTCATTCATGATTTTATTTATTTGGGTCCTTTCTCTTTTCTTTTTGATAAGTCGGGCCAGGGGTTTATCAATTTTATTAATTCTTTCAAAGAACCAGCTCCTAGTTTCGTTGATTTGTTCTATTGTTTTTTTGGTTTCTATTTCATTGATTTCTGCTCTGATCTTTATGATTTCTCTTCTCCTGCTGGGCTTAGGGTTTCTTTCTTGTTCTTTCTCCAGCTCCTTTAGGTGTACGGTTAGGTTGTGTACCTGAGACCTTTCTTGTTTCTTGAGAAAGGCTTGTACCGCTATATATTTTCCTCTCAGGACTGCCTTTGTTGTGTCCCACAGATTTTGAACCATTGTATTTTCATTATCATTTGTTTCCATGATTTTTTTCAATTCTTCTTTAATTTCCCGGTTGACCCATTCATTCTTTAGAAGGATGCTGTTTAGTCTCCATGTATTTTGGTTCTTTTCAAACTTCCTTTTGTGGTTGAGTTCTAGCTTTAGAGCATTGTGGTCTGAAAATATGCAGGGAATGATCCCAATCTTTTGATACCGGTTGAGTCCTGATGTAGGACCGAGGATGTGATCTATTCTGGAGAATGTTCCATGTGCACTAGAGAAGAATGTGTATTCTGTTGCTTTGAGATGAAATGTTCTGAATATATCTGTGATGTCCATCTGGTCCAGTGTGTCGTTTAAGGCCTTTATTTCCTTGCTGATCTTTTGCTTGGATGATCTGTCCATTTCAGTGAGGGGAGTGTTAAAGTCCCCTACTATTATTGTATTATTGTTGATGTGTTTCTTTGATTTTGTTATTAATTGGTTTATATAGTTGGCTGCTCCCACGTTGGGGGCATAGACATTTAAAATTGTTAGATCTTCTTGTTGGACAGACCCTTTGAGTATGATATAGTGTCCTTCCTCATCTCTTATTATAGTCTTTGGCTTAAAATCTAATTGATCTGATAGAAGGATTGCCACTCCTGCTTTCTTCTGATGTCCATTAGCATGGTAAATTCTTTTCCACCCCCTCACTTTAAATCTGGAGGTGTCTTCGGGCTTAAAATGAGTTTCTTGGAGGCAACATATAGATAGGTTTTGTGTTTTTATCCATTCTGATACCCTGTGTTTTCTGACAGGGGCATTTAGCCCATTAACATTCAGGGTAACTATTGAGAGATATGAATTTAGTGCCATTGTATTGCCTGTAAGGTGACTGTTACTGTATATGGTCTCTGTTCCTTTCTGATCTACCACTTGTAGGCTCTCTCTTTGCTTAGAGGACCCCTTTCAATATTTCCTGTAGAGCTGGTTTGGTGTTTGCAAAATCTTTCAGTTTTTGTTTGTCCTGGAAGCTTTTAATCTCTCCTCCTATTTTCAATGATAGCCTAGCTGGATATAGTATTCTTGGCTGCATGTTTTTCTCGTTTATTGCTCTGAAAATATCATGCCAGTTCTTTCTGGCCTGCCAGGTCTCTGTGGATAAGTCTGTTCCCAATCTAATATTTTTACCATTGTATGTTACAGACTTCTTTTCCCGGGCTGCTTTCAGGATTTTCTCTTTGTCACTGAGACTTGTAAATTTTACTATTAGGTGACAGGGTATGGGCCTATTCTTATTGATTTTGAGGGGCGTTCTCTGAACCTCCTGAATTTTGATGCTCGTCCCCTTTGCCATATTGGGGAAATTCTCCCCAATAATTCTCTCCAGTATACCTTCTGCTCCCCTCTCTTTCTTCTTCTTCTGGAATCCCAATTATTCTAATGTTGTTTCATCTTATGGTGTCACTTATCTTTCGAATTCTCCCCTCATGGTCCAGTAGCTGTTTGTCCCTCTTTTGCTCAGCTTCTTTATTCTCTGTCATTTGGTCTTCTATATCACTAATTCTTTCTTCTGCCTCATTTATCCTAGCAGTGAGAGCCTCCATTTTTTATTGCACCTCATTAATATCTTTTTTGATTTCAACTTGGTTAGATTTTAGTTCTTTTATTTCTCCAGAAAGGGCTTTTATATCTCTCGAGAGGGTTTCTCTAATATCTTCCATGCCTTTTTCGAGCCCGGCTAGAATCCTGAGAATTGTCATTCTGAACTCTAGATCTGACATATTACCAATGTCTGTATTGATTAGGTCCCTAGCCTTCGGTTCTGCCTCTTGTTCTTTTTTTGTGGTGAATTTTTCCTTCTTGTCATTTTGTTCAGATAAGAGTATATGAAGGAGCAAGTAAAATACTAAAAGGGTGGTTACAACCCCAGGAAAATATGCTTTAACCAAATTAGAAGAGATCCCAAATCGTGAGGGGGGAGAAAGGGGATAAAAAGAGGTTCAAAAAGGAAGAAAGAAAAAAAAAGAAAAAAGAAAAAGAAAAGAAAAGAATTAAAAAAAAGAAAACAAATAAGAAAAACATAAAAAAGAAAAAATATATATATTAGATAAACTAGTTAAAAAACGTTAAAAAAGAAAAGGTAAAAGTTAAAAAAAAATTTTACCAGAAGGTGAGAAAAAAAAATGAAAAAGAAAAAAATTAAATTAACTGCAAGACTAAAAAAAAATCACAGGGAAAAAGCCATGAGTGCTTTGCTTTCTCCTCCTCTGGAATTCTGCTGCTCTCCTTGGTATTGAAACCGCACTCCTTGGTAGGTGAACTTGGTCTCGGCTGGATTTCTTGTTGATCTTCTGTGGGAGGGGCCTGTTGTAGTGATTCTCAAGTGTCTTTGCCCCAGGCGGAATTGCACCGCCCTTAGCAGGGGCCGGGGTGAGTAATCCGCTCGGGTTTGCTTTCAGGAGCTTTTGTTCCCTGAGCGCTTTCCGTAGAGTTCCGGAGGACGGGAATACAAATGGCGGCCTCCTGGTCTCCCGCCCGGAGGAGCCGAGAGCTCAGGGCCGCACTCCTCAGTGCGCGCCCAGAGAACCGTGCTCAGTCACTCCCGTCTGCCTGACCTCCGGCCGCGCTCCGAGCTCACCGAGCCTGCGACCGGTTCAAGGTCACCCCGAGCTGCGAGCTCACTGTCGGCTCTGTCTCTGCAGCCGGCTTTCCTGTTCCAGTACCCGCAAGCTCTGCGACACTCAGACACCCCCGATCCTTCTGTGACCCTGCGGGACCTGAGGCCACGCTGACCCCGCGTGGGCTTCGCCCCGGTTTAGCCTCTGGAGCGATGTCCCTCAGCGGAACAGACTTTTAAAAGTCCCGATTTTGTGCGCGGTTGCTCCGCCGCTTGCCGGGAGCCGGCCCCTCCCCCCGGGGTCTCTCTTCCCGGCGCTTTGGATTCACTTCTCCGCTGGTCCTACCTTTCAGAAAGTGGTTGTTTTTCTGTTTCCAGAATTGCTGTTCTTCTCTTCGATTTGCCGATGGATCTTCAGGTGTTTGCAATCTTTAGATAAGCTATCTAGCTGATCTCCGGCTAGCTGAAGCAGTCTCAGCCTGCTACTTCTCCGCCATCTTGACTCCTCCGGCTGCCATTAAATATTCTTTTTCAACATCATTTGTATTCACCTATTAATTGGACACTTATTTTTTCCAGTTTTTCATTAATATAAACAATTGAAGGACACCTACCTCTTGTCAAAGGCCATTCATGTTTATGAGTATTCTGTCAGGACAGTGGTTTTTTTTTTTTTTTTTTTTAGGACACTGGGTCTTAACTCCATGCATTAAAATCACCTATAGAGTTGTTTTTATTTTAAGATTTTATTTATTTATTTACTTATTTGAGAGAGAGCCAGAGAGAGAGCGTGAGCTGGGAGAGGGGCAGAGGGAGGAGCAGGCTCCCCGCTGAATGCGGCGCTCAGCACGGGGTCTCAGGACCCTGAGAGCACGACCAGAGCTGAAGTCGGACGCCTAACTGACTCAGCCACCGAGGGGACCCTGTAGACTTCTTTCAGTACTGGTGTCCGCTGTCGACATGAGTGTAAACTGATGTGTTAGTGAGGAGAACACTGGTTACCAGATTAAAAAACAGACAACAGGATTTTATTTATCATGCAGATTACAGTCTAATGTTTGATTATTGTGTGGATAAGAATATCTTATTCTTTGCCTTTTCGTTGAGATTCAAGGATCCGAGTTCCTTCCATAGTGTAGCTCGGCTTTTCCAAAGGGGACTGGCTGTCTTTGTAGGTAGACAGGAGATAAAGAGAAAGAGCATGAAGTCACGGCCATATCTGGGGTTCCTTGGCCTAGAAATGACGGGCTCTATCTGCTTTTCATTAGGAAGAACTAGACGTGTGCCTCCTGTCACATGCAAGGAATGGTAAAAAATTTAATTTCTGAACAGGCTGCCATTTCTCACTTCCAAGGGCTTACTGCACATCCTGTCAGAAAAAGGAGTTTTCGTGGACAGTTAGGTTTGTCTGCTACATTTGGTAAAAACAATTTTGGAAAGCAGTTTGTTAATATCAAAGTTTGATGGGACTCAGCAGTTCCATTTCTGAATGTTTATCCTACAGAAATTCTCACACGGGCAAAGAGAAGGATATCCACACAAGAATGTTTATGTTTTTGTTATTTATAATAAGAAAAATGAGAAAATTATCTCAGATGTCCATCTTGAAATGTCCACAACGGTTAAATGCATTGAATTATTTCCATGCATGCAGTAACTATTAAAACATTAGATCTGTATATCCTGAAATGGAAGGTTGACAATGATGTATGTTATTGAGTGGAAAAACAAAAAATATGTCCAAGGGGATTGCCCACGGGGAGTGAGGGAGGAAAGCAGAGGGTGGGAGCTCTCACCAATTTTTAAAAACTTTTTTATTACTTGAAATTAAAAAAAAAAAAGCCCGAATTACATCAACATTTTCAAAACCCAGATTCCCAGACCTTACTTAAATCTACAGAATCAGCATCTCCAAGGAGTGGAACCCAGAAATGTGTATGTAGTTCATAAAAGCCTCACAATTCTGATCAATTGCCAGGGTTTCGACCACTGCCTTAGGAGAGATTTCTAGAAGTGGAATTACTATGTTAAAGGATATGAAAAATGTGAAAGCTTTGATAAGAATTGCCAGATTGTCCTTTAGTAATTTACCGATTCACATTCCCACCAGCAGTGTGTAAAAGCTCATTCCATCATCAACACTGAGTGGTACAAAATGTTTTAGTCCTTGCCAGTTTGATAAATGAAAAATGGTTTATCTGATTTATTTAGACATAAGCACTAGTTTCTGCATTTGGTTCTCTTTGGGGGACATGCTATCCCATCTGTCTTCCTCTTGAATTGTGTTAATGTTAACACAAGTTAATGTCTTAATGTCTCATTATAAGTAAGTTAATGTTTCATTATAACAATTATTTAGGGAACTGGTACAAATGTAGATTTTGAGCTTCCTACCTCCAGTTCTGACGGAGCAGGTCAAGGGTAAGGTTTGGGAATATGGGCAGGAGACTTTGGATCGGAAAGTTGACAAAGGAGAGATGCACCCCAAGCAGGAACATCAGAAGAAAAGGGACTAATGGTGCACTTAGAATATGGGTGATTCATATCCCTAGAATCAACCCTTCACTCATGGCTTGCCCTGCCCTCTGCCCAGGACCAGGCTCCCCTGACTTCCCCACATCCACCAAGCTCCAGCCCTATTCTCTCTATGTGTTATTAAAATTCACATCGATTTCTCTGCCTCTGCACTCCCCCAGCCCTGGGTGTCCAAACAGCTCATCCGGACACTTAATCACAGACTGTAATTACTTTCGATAGATGAGAATCGACGTACAGTAATAAAGATACAGTCTGATGAAAGCCGGAGAAGTATTATTTCAAGACAGAAAGAAATGCCCCAGGATAGGCTGGAAAATGATCCTACAATGAATTACTTTTGTGTTGACACTAAATTAGAAGCAATAGCAACTCCATAGAAGTTGTCGTTGAAGTCACAGAGCCTGAAAGAATTAGAAACAAGTGCTTCTCTGTCAAACGAGGCAGGGGCCACTTTTTATCTTCCAAACTGGCAGAGATAAAAAACCTTTGATACCACTCAGGGATGGTTGTGGATTGAGCAACCCAGGCGATTCTTGTGATCAGACCAGTTTGGGAACGAACACCCCTCCGCCAGTGTTCTCAGCTTTGTCTGCTTATTAGAATCATGATACATAGGGGCGCCTGGGTGGCTCAGTGGGTTAAGCTTCTGCCTTCAGCTCAGGTCATGATCTCAGGGTCCTGGGATCCAGCCCCGCATTGGGCTCTCTACTTGGAGGGGAGCCTGCTTCCCCCTCTGTTGTGGCCTGCTGCTTTGCCTACTTGTGATCTCTCTTTCTCTTTGTCAAATAAATAAATAAAATCATGAGACACGCATTGAAAAATTAGCCATGCTAATTAGCTAATTAGCCCCATCCCAGAGATTCTGTTTCAATTGGGATTTTTTTTTAAAAGCTTCTCTGGTGATTATAATGTGTAGCTAAGACTGAGTCTCATTGTCCAAAATAATGCCAAAAAAAAAAAATCTTGTGTATATCTCGCATCGAGTTCATTATTCTTTGCCACTTTAAGAGGAGGGGATATAGGAATTGCTTTTCTAGAGGAAGTAACAGATTTCCAAACACTTATTTACTATCTCCCTCAAATCTCTTGTCGTTTGTGAGAAGTTTGAGTAGATTTATTTTCATTTATTCAGTCATTCAATCACTCAGCAAGTGTGCATTGAGGAAATTCTCTGGCAGGAGCACTGCTGATGCTGGGGATACTACCCTCATGATGTGTGTGATCTACCCAAGTGGAAATTCAGTAATTGCAAGTAATTACACCGGAGCCTGCTCTGTGAGTAGGCGCCCATGGTGTCCTGCTTTCACCATGAAAGTTAACCATTATGGACTGTTTTTAAAACATGCCACCTTTGTCTAAGTTGAATACCGTGAGCTTGAAAAAAAAACTTTCCTATGAGGATATTCCTTCTAATTTAATGTAAATCTGCAATCATTTTATTAGAAGATAATTTTCTAGGCTACTCAGGGGTATTTGTTTCAAACCTGAAGTAACATTTCTGAATCTATATTTTTTATAAAGACTGAGCTGATTTTTCTTTATGTAAGCTTTAGATCTCAGAGTAATTCTACGGCAACAAAACTGACGCCCAAGGGGCTTGTGAATCCAGTTTGGAATGTAATTGGTGCTATGATCCTATAGAGAAGGGTGGGGCCAGGTCAGAGGTCTAAAAGCGTTGTGTCATCGAACGGTTTCCTTCTTGTCGGCACCGTTGGACCATGGGCATCTGTCATCTTCACCTCGGAACTGAAATCAGTGAAAGGAAAACGTCGAGATTTCCATTCTGTCAGTTACGGCCCTTACCGAAGGGTTCGGAGCAGAATACATTCCAAGCACATGAGGTTTTTCTGATGCTCCAACAATATTCAGACTCTTTTCCATGACCATACATTCATTTGAACCAGAGGTTTCACGAACACAGGTTCATTAGTCCCATTTGACTAATCCCGTACTCCTGTAAGAACTAAGCAGCCCTGGAGAATGGACGCAATCTTATCTGACCTTTTCATGTAGCAGTGCTTCACTTAGCAATACGGGACCTGGCAGAAAGACAGAGGACGTTTTTAGACCCTCCCCAGCCCGCCCCCAGGACTGGTGTATGTTGCTGACTATATTTCTAGCATAACATATGTAAGAAAACACCGAATTCATCAAGAGCTTCTTTGCTCTCTGTGCGTTGGTAGGACGTTGTTATTTCTGAGGACGGAGATCATGTACTCGCCCAGACTCCGAAATACTAAAGCGGGCTAAAATCGTTGTTGGGAACATGGAGCTGGAGGCCGCTGAACCGCTGCTCCTCTGGGAGCACCATTGCATGTGCAGATGAATAAGGACCACATGAGACACGGTAGAAATGGCCTGTAGGCTCCTGGGGAGTCCGATAAAGTGTCATCAAGCCCAAATCCAAAGCAGGTGTTTCAAAAACAGTAGAACTTCCAAGGTGTTGAAGCAGGGTGGACAGGTTCCAGCCTGCGCAAATGCACCAGGCAGAGGGACGTGTGGGGGACGCGCCTTTTAGAAAACTATGCGTCCAGCCGCTAGACTGCCTCAGTTGCTTTCCGGGAGTCACACTGAGTCATTACACGGACTAACCGCTGCCTTGGTTTTCTTTAATTTCCTGTCTGCCTGGGAGCCCAACAAGCTTTCTTCCTCAGCTGAGATACATCCAGTTTCTTGATCCCTTGGCTCAGGATAGTTTATAAACCTGACCTCCATCGTGAGGCACAACATGGCCACCAGCTAGGAAGCTAGGAAGAAGGGAGAGTCCCGTGTACCAGCAGCTACTCCAGAGGCCGACTGAGTTCTGACTGAGGTCAGAACTTTAAGCCCATCCGACTTCTGGCCTGCGTATGCATCTCTGCGAAATGGCTTCCCCAACAGACTGAAAGCTGGCAGATGGAGATGCTGTTTTTACCTCAGGTGGTGGAGGAGGCTGTGTTCAGATGCTTTTAGGAATTCAAATAACCACTAGGTGAAAACACATAAGTAAAAGGAAGACCTCCTTTGTGCTTGGTTTGGCAGGAAATCTAGAGTTCAATCTGACCTTTAAAAAAAATACCCTTTCTGTCATTCTGCTTGAAGTCATGAAAAAAACAAAACAAAACAAAACAAACCAAGGACACAACACAGATTAAATCCAACTCCACCTTCAGAGCCCAGATCAAATCACACTTTCTCACTGAATCAATTCCTAACCTCGAAGAAGAATCATTTTCTTCCCTGAGCTTTGAACAAAAGGTTTGTTCACACCACTCATAAAGCAGACATCTCATGGCTGCTTACACATCTACGTTTTGTATTAGACTGCGAGTTTTTGAGAGCCAACAGCCAGGAATCACTTTGACAAATGGGCTCTTTGTGAACCGATTTTTGATGAATTCACCTGCAGGTAGAATTTTATTTCATTCAACTTCGGCTCCCTAATACCTAGCAAAATCTCTGGCCTATAGCAGAGGCTCCATAAGTGTTGGTAGAATTGAAAAACAGATAAATATTTTTCTTTTTATAAAAGTAATGCATTTTCATGTTTGTTGACAAAAATAAAATCAAAGTATGGAGTCTAGAGGGGAAAAATCAATAAATTTACCTTTTCAAACACACAGACTAATGTACATCAGCATATCAGTTCTGAGAACAAAAAAGTAACAAAGTAACAGTAGCAACTAAGACAACACAGAAACCAAGACAGGAAATTTAGCCCGTGAGAGAGGGAACCTACATTTCACCCACCCAACAAAACAGTATGGCTGCCCAACTGAATTGGACGTATAATTGCATCCTCTTGCATTTTTGTATTTTCTGTCTCCCTAAGAAATCCCCTAATCTCTGTATCCCTTAATGCCAGTGACCCTATGGCAGGTGAAAGATTGTGGCGGGAGAGCCCTGGGGCATTGACTGCAAATGGAAATGACGTCACATGTGATGAGGTATGTCAGGATGGCGTTCTCACTAGAACTGACTTCATATTTCTAATAAATGTTAGCTGAAAAATATGCAGAGAATGGAAAACACGAATTATGCAACTGAAAGTTGTGATTTCCTGTACAACTTTAGGGAGGAGGTGAGAATAGAACAGTAAGAGAGAAACTACTCTTAAATACTTCTTTTTTGATGTATTGTTTCTTCTTTTAGTCTCCCCACTATCTCTACTGTCCGCAGAGTCTACTTCATGGTCTGTTTGTTACATTGTGTGTTTAAGCATCTTAGAGAAGCAACCTTTTAGATATGGAAAGGACCTTAGACAAAAAGAATGTGTGTGTGTGTGTGTGTGTGTGTGTGTGTTGTGTTTAGGGAAAAGCACATCTTCTTGGTATATAGTCTCATTACCATGACTTTGATTAAGACTTCAGGCTATACATTTTTCTAAGTTTTATGTCTTACCCAACTTTAAAAATTGTATTAGCAGCTCAGCATTGAGCACACCACTTAAGGCTTGAGGTTTTCATGACTTTCACTGAGAAATATTCACCCATGTAATTCTGTTTGGTAAACTAAGTCTGAAGTGCTAAGTTGTAAAACAATTGTGGCCTGAACTAAATCAGTAACAGCAGCTTCCTCTCTGTATGTCACACCTTTACTCATACCACAGCTTTCTTAAGAAATTATGTATTTTAAACACCAGGTTTGATAACTAGAACCTCTAGAGGAACCTCCTCCTGTCTATGGTAGTTTTGAACAGAAGGGAGAAGCATGTCAGAAATGGTGTGCATGACAACATTTTCTCTATATAAATCACTTTCTCTATTTTAAAAGACCTGTAACATTCTCTGCTGCTCTTGAGTAAACTTCCTCTGTGAAATAGTTACTTTCTAAAAAATTTAAAAATTTCCACAGATTTTTCATGATACAGGTTTTTGTGGTTATTTTTCTCTATACTATTTCTCTGGTCATTTTGCTGAAATTCCAATTTTGGAGCACTCTGTAAATTTTATCTATAGCTTATTTGATCTCTTTGCAAACAACAAAATACCAAAAGTGGCACCTCTTGCCTTCCTCCGTCTCCCTGTGGAGCCAAAAGTTTGCTAGATTTTCTTAAACCAATTCAGCCTCACTCAGATCTGGCTACCTTGCACAAGCTTCTGCGTATTGTTTATATTTAAAGACTTCTTTATTGTACAAATTCAACACTTTCCCTTAAGTTCAATAAATTTTGAATGAGTTTTTGTCTCCCATGCCTCAGGCCCCTACCATAGTTCTCAAGGGTAAAGGAACAACTACAATATAGGTTCTCCAAAAGAAGCTCAGGTTCAAAAAAGGGAAAGATGGAGGAGATGGTGCTTGTTTGTTTCTCAGCAGCCAGGTCAGCGCCTGGCAATAGCTGCTGTCCAGGGCAAACTGACGGACGAAGGAATGAATGAAGGAGCGGCCATCGGCGGTAGCTCTGAGTGTTTGGATAGGATCTCCAGAAACATAGGTGTGGGCACGTGTTACATGTGGGCAAAACCATGTATGCAAAGGCACAGAGATGGGACAGCAGTTGGGGGACACATAAAAACCTGGGTCAGGTGATTGTGGGCATCCTTGGCCCACTCCCTTGGTCGTGGGAAAATGGGCCCGAACAATGGAGACTCATGGGAGCTGGCGGTGGGGCGCAGGCAAAAGATTGTTTTCCTTACTCTTCGTTCTGCTACGGGACTAGAAATTATGTGTTGAATCGGGGTTACAGAGTAATTATTAACTACTCTTAAGAAATGTCCTTAAGTTTTCCTTCTGTAGTCTGTGCAAAGAGCCCTAGGTCTGAAGCCAAGTGTCTGCTTCCACTTTCAATGCCACCTTCATTAGCTGTTGACCTTGTTCTCCCTCGGCCTCAGTTCTCTTAGCTGAAGAATGGGGGTAAGAGCAAGACTTACCTCACCTGGTTGTTAAAAATAAGACGGAAAAGTGACAACAGTAATAACAAAAGTTTCATTTTTCATAGATAGATGCCTTGTTTCTTTTGAGTTCATCATTATCCTGCATGTACATGCAGTGATCCGTGTGATCTGTTTATATAAAATACATATCTCCATACATGTGCACGTGTGTGTCTCAGAATAATGGTGAGCACTCAGTGTATGCGGGGCTTACTGTGCTCACACTTTCTTTAGATCATTCAATCCTCACAACTCTGTGAGGTCATTACTGCTGTTTCCTCCATTTTACAGGTGAGAAAATTGAGGCTGACAAAGGTCATGTAGCTAAGAGGTGAGATAAGATACAATCTCAGTTTTTCTGAATCTAGATGCTGTCTTGAGTCTTGACTCAAGTCAAGAGTTACACATGTAGATGATTTCTCCAAATTTTGTCTTTATATTTCTCTGAAAAAAATACAGTCTATGATCATTTTAAGGACTTTATCAAGATATGATGATTTACAATAAACACTTATTCAAAGTGTGCAAGTTAACAAGTTTTGACATAAGTATCCACCCATGGAACCATTACCACAATCAAGGTAACGGACATATCCATCGCTCCTAAAAGTTTCCTTGGACCCTTTGGGAATCCGTCCCTCCTGTTCCTCCTTGCCCTGTGCCCCACCCCCAGGCCACCATTTTGCTCATTAGAGATGAGTTCGCATTTTCTAGAATTTTAATGTAAATAGAAGCCCACATTTTTGGAACTTTTATAACAGGCTCCTTCACTCATCATTTTTTGGAGATTTATTCATATTTCTTCATGTATTAAGAGTTCATTCCTTTTTGTTACTGAGTAGTGCTCCATTGTATGGATGTACTGAAACTTGTTTGTTTATGAAAATTTTTATTAATTCTCTATACCCTAGAATATGCAAGAAGTAAAAACACCAATTACTTCCTTAAACAGTATTCTGTTACTTTGTTTATATTTATTTTAATACTTACTGTGCATGTTTCCCTGAAATACTAAGTAAGTATCTGAATGGAAAACGAATGAGATGGGCAGTTAAGATAGGAGAGACGGGGGGGGGGGTGGATAAAAAGTATATCCTGGGGGTGCCGGGGGGCTCAGTGGGTGAAGCCTCTGCCTTTAGCTCAGGTCATGATCTCAGGGTCCTGGGATCGAGCCCCGAGTCAGGGTCTCTGCTCAGCGGGGAGCGTGCTTCCTCCTCTCTCTCTGCCTGCCTCTCTGCCTGCTTGTGATCTCTCTCCCTGTCACATAAATTAAAAATATAAAAAAAGTATATCCCAGTTGTAATATCACTGCAGTCTTTATATATAGATATATATATATATATATGTACATATATATATATATAAATATAAACATATATATATAAGATTTTATTTATTTGACAGAGAGAGAGAGAGAGAGAGAGAGAGCATGAGTGGGGGGGCGGGGGCAGCAGGCAGAGGCAGAAGGAGAATCAGGCTCCCAACTGAGCAGGGCATCCGACTGTGGGGCTCCATCCCAGGACCCTGGGATCAGGACCTGAGCTGAAGGCAGACGCTTAACTGACTGAGCCACCCGGGCACCCCTCACTGCAGTTTTTTTTTTTAAATCATAGGTTAATTTTGTAATTTTCCTCTTATACAAATGCATATAAAATCTGTATTTTTGCATTCTGTGTGTAAAGTGCTATAAGTGAAATGTTATATTTAAAATTAAAGTAACCCAATCTGGTGCTAGAAACTATAAAAACTCACTCGGTGATATGCGGCTTCAGAGCTGTGTCCAGTGGCACTCGTGTGTCTTGTCTTCAGCAGCATCGTTTTAAGGGGTCAGTAAACTCTTGCAGCTTAGGTACATCCCAGTATTACCCATTCCTGTTTTAACACTTTCCTTTTTTTTGTTTGTTTGTTTTGTTTTATGTGTGTATGGCTTTTGTTTGTTTGCTTTAGCACTTTCTTCCCAGCATCTATCCCAGAGTCAAGCGCAGAAGGGGCCCTGGGACGTTTGTTAAATACATGCCCGCAGGGGCTTTTTCTTCCTAGCACTGGTATCGAGCCAAATCCATGGCTGTGCAGACAGAGGAAGAGACCCAGGGATTGTGTCACGGCCTTGTTCCCATGAGAAGAGGAAGGAGTGTCTCCCTGGGGGCCCAGGCTGTGGTGTGGCTGGTGTTAGACAGTGCAGTGGTTAGATCCTCTGTGGGAGGTGACAGCACAGATTGGAAACCGAGGGTTTGATGATTGTGGGCTTTCTTTGTGAATGGGACCCCTTGGGGAATGTAACATGTTATTAAGGACCACTTAGTAGCTAGAGTATGGCACACCCTCAGTTAGTAAACCCAATACCTTGCCACTGTGAGAAGCCCAAGGCAGTTTCCAGGGAGTCCATCAAGAGACCCTGTGAGACTTGAAATGCACAGAAACCTGGCCATGTTGAGTGAGAAAGAGAAAATGGCAGAGTTGTTTCCAACATCAGCAGGTTCGCTTTGGCACCGTTCCTGGGTCTGCACTGGGGCCATCTTCCACCAGTGGTTTGTTCTGGGAGCGGCACCCATGCGCTGTGTGCCCTGGGCCTCCACTATCTGTACTGCCTCCCACGCCTCCTGCCCTCACAGAGGTGGGGGCCAAAAACAAAAGCCAGAGTGGGAACTCTCAGTGACCCCGTAAGGCCAACAGTGGGGTTGTTTCTGAGAGATGGAGTGAGACGTGGGCAAGAACAGGACGGAAACATTTTAAGAACCCCTGGAAGAAGAGGAATCCAGTGCCATCGAAAAGTTAAACAACAGAGAGTGTGTTTAAATGTCTCCCTCCACTGTTACAGAGAGACTTCTGGAGGGGCACGGAAGCCTGGTTGGAGTTCCGAGTCAGGCTCTGACCAGGTGAATGACCCAGGCGACCCAGGGAGGCCCTCTGCCTGGAGAACGCGCAGTTCTCCTATCCGCGAGCTCGCGCTTCACAGTACCTGTCGGCCCCAAAACTGCTTGGAAGAGAACTAACTGCGATCAGTGAGGACAGATCCAGAACTTCACACAAAGACCGTTTTCAGTAGATCTTTGTGGCGTGAGCGCCTGACGGAGGACTCTTCTCTTTGACAAGCAAAGGGAAAATATTCTGGCTTCCCTCCTTCTCTTTCAAAAAATATTTAATCATACTACATGTTTCTATGAAAAGCTCGAAGAATTTTCATCAAAGCTACTAGAATTCCCTTTCAGCCTCTGTTCTTTATTCATAAGATGGAGACAGTTCCCCGTGCCACCCAGGAACGCGTCCCCAGGCCGAGGAACCCCGGGAAGTCCGTGGAAGGGCTCGGCACACACCGGGTGCTCCGGTGCTCACGAGCGCTCCTTTTCTCAGCTCTCACGTTGCTGATACTCGTCAGTGTGTGAATAATTTAGATAGGTGGAGTGTCTTTGATAAATAGGCAAGTAAACAAAGCTAATATTTTTGTGATTTTTCCATTTGAAACCCAGAGGCTTCTGTTTTTGCCAAATGGAAAAAGATGTGTCATGCATGCAATTGTATTTTTCCACATAGTTTAGTAGACATGGAAAATTCAATTAAGAAAAATGGTTTTGTTAGCAAGTCTCTATCAAATTTTTAAGGGCAACTACCCCCTGTTTTAGAACTTTAGGGGAGTTTCCATCAGTGAATCGTGCTTGTTTTGGCTGTGACCTTTTGGCTGGTTGAAACCTGTCAGGTCTGACCACAGAATCATGGTCCCAGGGCACATGTTTTCTCCCTCTAACCTATTCATCACCCGTATTTTGCTGATGCTGCCCAAAAGATTTCCTTTTTTTTAAGTGAGAAAAATTCATCTGCTTAGCTTTAAATAACTTGCACGCATGAATTTAAGTGAAACAAACCATAATTCACCTGCCCCTCGTCTTCTTCCCCCGCTGCCTCCTGCTTTTCATTCCACAATGACTGACTTGTCCCAATTCCAAAATCAGTCCCTGCGCCTGTTTCTCAAAGTAACATGTGAGTGAAAAACATACATTTCCCAAAGGATATTCATCTAGAACAATACCATAACTACCATTACATTTATGGCTATGTGTTCTCCGTCTTCCCAAATCAGTTCCCTGAGGTCTGGTTGTGCCTCTTTAAGTTCAGCAATGAACAATCTCTTTATTTCATCCTTGGTATGGCTGTATAAGTTGAAGGATTACTTTTCAGGGAACATGGAAATGACCTCTTTTTGTAAAGTATGGTCATTAACAAAGAAACGTTCTACAGAAACTGGGGCTCTTCAGCCTATAGAAATTAGGGGGATTTCCCCACAGAATAAACATTTGCTGGAAAACCAGAGCTGTCGTTGTGATTCTCTTCCTGAGACCATACAGTAGAACAGCAGGAAGGGACGGTAACACCTGGATTGAAACCTTGAAAAACAAAGAAATCGTGTTTTGAACGCTTCCACTTAGCCTGGGTAAACTGAAGCCACACACAGTGACCTTGAGAAAAAATACCACATCAAAACCACAATGTAGAAAAAGAATTTAAAAGCAATAGCATGATGTTTACGTGCACATGTGTTCATGAGTCAGATTGCCCAGGTTGCCTCCTGGGGCTGGTTGACCAGCTAAGTCCCTCTTAGTCCCTCTGCTCCTTGCTGTCTTTATCTTCCCCATCAAATGGGAGAGCGAAGTGCTGTGCCCTCATCACTGGGCTGTTGGATAGCTAGAGGACAAAATGCCTGTAGGGCACGGTTCCCAGCATCCAGAAAGCCCTCAGTAAATATTCCTTCATATACGGCATCTAGACCTGAAGATAAGTGACATGTTTCTTTAAGATTGGGAGCAGGCAGGCACCTGCGTGGCTCAGTTGGTTAAGCGACTGCCTTCGGCTCAGGTCATGATCCTGGAGTCCCAGGATCGAGTCCCAAGATCGAGTCTCATCGGGCTCCTTGCTCGGCAGGGAGTCTGCTTCTCCCGCTCACCTCTCTCCTCCCATGCTCTCTCTCTCTCTCTCTCTTTCAAATTTAAAAAAAAAAAAAAAAGATTGGTAGCAGGCAGGAAAATTACAAAGAATAAGGATGATTTGATGGGTTTCAGCCCATAAACTGGTTTCCAACATATATTGAGGCCAACACACCAGGTTTAGCCCTGGGGATAAGAGGATGACCATCACACCAAAGAGATCACAAGAACAAGAAGGTAAATCTCTGAAGCTTTTAAACATTTTTCATCTTAGTGACCTCCCTGGACACTACATTAAAAAAGCATATATTTTGTCCAATCGCAAGTTTCTACTGATGAGGTTAAATGTAGAGAAGTATTTGAACTCAGTAAATACACCAATCAGTATCAACTCCAGGATCGCTTGGCCGACACACACTGGGTATGTCCCCGAGCACTGACATGTCACCTTTTCAGACAGCAGCATCCTTGCGCAGTTCAGTTCTCTAGACCTTTCTCACCGGGAGGGTTCCAGGAGTGCCCCCACAGAAAAGTGAGAGTTTCCCACATACCATGCTTTGCTTCACGGGATGGGGCCTCATTCGAATGCGGAGCGCAGGTTCGCGCTGGCCTTGAAGGATGTGTGTGTGCTTTGCCTAAAATGATTTGTTGACTTGTGTGTACTTTTCTTCAGAAAGCTCCTTGAATTGGACACATTTTAATTTTTTTTCTAAGCAGCCAGTAAACCATGAAACTTAAACAGAATTAGGCATGTGTTTTGATTTGTCTTCTGCTCTGCCAAGTTGGAAGAGTTCCCAGTACCAAGTGATTTATTTGCCAGCAAAACCGCAAAAGCACAAATGAGACCCCAGGGGTTATGAGTTCTTTTGTAATATCTGTGTTCTGATGGATGGCTAATTACTTTTGGCTTGAGACAGGTTGATAGCAAAACAAAAATTAAGAGAGCTAGCATTCTGACGCCATTTAATCCAGCTCCGAATGTTACCAATGATTCCATTGA
The DNA here is from genome assembly GCF_964662115.1 of Mustela nivalis. Classification (NCBI taxonomy): domain Eukaryota; kingdom Metazoa; phylum Chordata; class Mammalia; order Carnivora; family Mustelidae; genus Mustela; species Mustela nivalis. The sequence goes on from NC_139030.1 coordinate 110,416,757, forward strand.
GGCCACAGGAACCTGACTGAAATCCTCTCCCAGTAACAGAAAGCTGATCAATCGACCATCTTCCTCCTGCTCTTTCTCCCACGATTTTCACAGGAAACACCAATGATACACCCACAGACTCAGACCATCACAAGCCCCCCATGCTGATGCCAACACTACCCCTCTCCAGAAGTTAGCGGAGATTTATTGTTCATTCATGTCCACTAGCGAGGTTCATTAAATACTATATTTAGAAACAAGGAACAACCTAAATGTCTGTAAGAGGGAAATGGTTCCACAGATTTCGCCTGGGGAGATGATCTAGTAGTTTAACCTTATTTAACACCATGTTTTTGAAGACTATTTAATGACATGGAAAAATAATCCTGGTGTGTTATTTACTAAGTGAAAACTGTAGAATACACACTTACATCTCAATTTTACATCATACTACACATATTTTTTAAATAATTTTAAAAATCTGGAAGGAAAAACAAAAATGTTAATGATGCTTATCTTTAGTGGGTAAAATTTGGGATGATTTTTATATCTCTATGTATACTTTCCCTGTGTTTTGTATATTTTATTCATTGGATATGGTTATATTTATAATCTGGAAGATGAAGAGTGCTATCTCAAGAAATCCAATGTATTCATAATCAACTGGAAGAAGGGAGCTGTACAAACTATACTTTTTTCTTTTAAAGAATATGTCAGCATGAATATGATGCATAATCTATGTGCCATCCACTCATAGCTTTGGCTTCGGTAGGAAAGTGTGATGGCTTTGGTTTTTATTTTGAAGTGAGAACCACTGGACAGCTTTGATAGATGAGTGGCTTGAACCAACTTAGATTTTAACAAGATTACTCCGGTGGCCATGTTTAGCCAGGCCAACCAAGGATGGTCGTGGTAGACAAGGTAGTGAGAGGAGTGGGATTTCAGCTAGTTATACCTTACAGTATTAGATCTTAGATTTTAAAAAGTATTTTCGCACAACTATTCTTTATTATGTGGTGATTTAAATATGTCTTTTATATATATATTTCATAAATCAAGTCTGTTTTACCTTTCCTTTTCTGACACCTGCTCCCTACTAATAGTTGCTCTGTCTCTATGGAGAGTAACCAAGGTTTCAGACTATGAATTTCAAAGATTCATCAAGGCAAATAGATTGAAATTAAAAATTCAAAAGCATAATATGAAAAGAAGGAGATGGTACCTAAGATCAGATGTGTTTCTCAGGAGAGAAAAAGAGAAACTGGGGTAGAATTAAATTTGTGTTGGACACAGGAAAGGATAGAATTGATACCACATATAATAAATGGGCAACGTGGAAGGCATACTTGAAGCACACAGTATAGGGAAGTGAAGGAAAATAGTATATGAAAATCAGAGGTGGAAGGCCCAACACACATATAATTAAAGAGACCAAAACAAATGGAACAAAAATAACAATCAAAAATATATTCTGGAGGCATCTGGCTGGCTCAGTCGGTAGGGCATGCAACTCTTGATCTCTTGATCTCAGGGCTATGAGTTTAGACGGACTATGGTTAGAGGGACCACTTAAAACAAAACAAAACTATATATATATATATATATATGTGTGTATATAAATATGTGTGTGTGTGTGTGTATACACATACATACATACAGAAGAATACTTTTCTGGGTTGCCAAAAAACAAAACAAAACATCTGGAGGTAGAGTTGGGAGATTTAATGAAGTTATGCTACATTCCCTATTCTGACATGGAATTTCAAAAGCTTGCCTTTTACTCCAGAACTAGAAATGAGGTCTCAATCACAATGTCATGCAGCTGTGGTGTCTTGTGATGAGTGCAAGTGAAACTGACAGAATTAGAGAAGGAGCCCCTGGGAATTGTGCATAACCCAGCCCATGCTCTCGACGCTGCAGCACATAGGGAGAGAGCAGATCTGAAGGTGAACCCACCCACCAGGTGGCTACTGTGGAAACACAGTGGAGAACCACTATGTGCAAAAATAACTTCTGATAAAATCAAAGGTTATCGCTAGAAGCATGCCAAACTATCTTGTCACCTTCCAAAAATAGTGGAGAAGGTTAAAGGAAAGAAGTGTGGATTGCATAGTGCAAGACAGGCAAAAGAAGTAGAAATGCAGGTGGCAAAATAAAACGAAATCTATTAAATGCAGCAATGAATTCAACTGGGTTAAGCTCTCTTTCAAAAAGAAGATTTTCACTTCGAATCCAAACAGAAAATTCAGTAACATACTATTTACAAGCAACCCCTAAAATGAGGCTCCAGGAGAGTTAAAAGTAAAAGGCAAGGCAAAGATCTATCCAGCAAATGCAGACAAAAGGAAAGCACGGCCACTATGTATGATGTGATAATACCATTATAAAATAGAAATAAGACCAAATAGCTGACATTTCTTTAGCATTAAGGACCTTATGACATCTCATTTAATCCTCACGATGGTTAGGAGGTTGTTAGGCAGTGTCAAATTCCAGTCCAAAAGCAGTCATCAGGACAAATATGATATGACTGTAAGAGACAATTTTAAATGAGCATCTACCATTCACAGAGCAGTATGCAACAAAGCATTCTGAATCAACACGTGAAGCAGAAGTTATAATAAATGCAAGATGTGAGATAAGTCAAGTAGTCATGGGACACTTTAAGACCATTTTTTCCACTTCTGACTTATGAAGTAGGCAAAAACAAGTGAACAAGATCTAAGTGCTATTATTTAATGAAGTCAGTTTAATGATATATCACAGCATTTTAATGGTGAAAATTGCAAATAATCTAAATGCCAACAGTGGAGAATTTATTAAAAGAATCAGACGAGAACTAAGATAACCATCTAACAGCTATTAAAATGATATTATAGATGGTTATTACACAGTTAAAATGCTAAAAAAATATTATAGATGTTTAATAACATTATTATCAATTAAATGGTAAAGCAGATACATAATGGGATGTGCTCTGAATTTTATTTTTTTAAAGTGTGTGTAAACGTATGTAAATGTACACACAGAGAAAATAAACTAAATGGGTACATCAAAATATTGACATCAATTATCTCTGGATGTTGTGATTATGGGTGATTGTATTTTCTCACTGGTTTTTCCCACTTGAAAATTTTCTTCAAAGGGTATTTTGCCTCTGCAATCAGAGAAAAACATAAATGACCTTTGCTTAATGATTGTGATCTTACAAACATCCCACTTGATTTCCACAACCTAGGAGAGAAAGGGTACAGATTTTACAGGGGATGAAATCAAGGCTCAGAGAGGTAATGTAGCTTTTTTTTTTTTTTTTAAATGTCATAGTAAGTGGCTGTACTGGGGTAAAACCCTGACTTCTGACCTCAAATTCTGAGGACTTTCCAGGACATTCTTCTGGGTAAACCATGTCCCCACAAAGGCCTTGTACAAATGTGCTGGTTCAGCATGTCAAATGACTGAGATACTGAGGTAATAAAATAGAGAAACCTATACAGCTTAATAGGATCTTGCATCCAAGCTGATAGGAGAGAGTGGCTGTATTTAATTAGCTCTATGTGAGCAAGAAACTAAGGGAGTGAGATCCTACGTATTGGTGGAAGCCGAAAGTGGAAATAATCATGGAAGCCAGGTCAGCTTCACAGTCTTTGTCACCAAGGGACAAATTCACCTGGTTAGCATCTTTTCTAGAGGTGCCCTGATAGAAAAAGATACTTTAGACATAAAGATGTTAGTGTGGCTTGCGTTTTAGGCCAGTCTAAAGACCAATTTGAAGTGTCACCCTGGGTACCTGGAAGCCAAAAGTAGTATTCATTGGTATAGAACTGGGTCTGTGACCGGGCTTTCTGTTCACGGTTTAGTGATAGGTCATTTGTGTCACTTGCCATTATTTATTGACTACTAGCAATTTTTCAATTTCCCTTTCTCTCAGTCGCTGGATAGGTTGTATTGATACTTCTGCTGCAGTTCAAAATACATTGCATATTTTTGTTCAAAGTATACCTTACAGGGACACTTTGAGGGTTGCTTTGTACATGTCAACAATCTTCAGAGAATGGTTACATTTCTTCATATTGGAATGATTTTTCCACTTTTGCTTTAGGAGTTCTAATTTTCACCCAATATGTAAATTAATAAAAGTTTTTACTAATGGAATTTTTGTTGTGAGACTAGTTTTTACATTTTTTTCAACTGCTTAATACAAATCTTTGTAAATATTCAAACAATGAAAAGTCTAACACTAAAAATCTCCTGAAATTCCATCAAAATAAGATAACCACAATGAACATTTTAGTCATTGCCTTCTCATACCTTTACCGAGTAATCACTTTTATAATTTATCATAAATTAGGTATTAAATATATACTGCTTTTTTATTGTAAACTTTTTTTCTTTTTTCCCCTTTCCTCCATCCATGCCATCACCTCCAAAGATACCATTGATAACCAATGGGTGTTCCTCCATACCTATCCCTGATTACTTAAATAAAACAGGAAAATGTACAATGTATCCCCATTTATATCATGTGTATGTCTATGGAATTTTGTAAATGGGGAAGTCGAGATTTTGTCCTTTACAAAAATGAAGTTTTATTACTCATTTCTCTGCTTTCCAAAGTTTACCTAAAGAAATCTCTACATTTTAATGGTAACAAATTTTCCGTGGCATGGATGTGCCCCAGGTTATTGAGCCATTCCTGTTAGGTGGGCAAACACTTTACCTCCAGGTTTTCTCGATCATATACAGTGTTGTAACAAATAACCTTGTGCATGCATTCTTACGGGCTAATGCTCTTCTTTTTGTGGGCTAGATTCCTAGAAATGGGCTTGCTAGTGAAAGGCATAAGTATTTTAAATTGCAGGAGGTAGCGTCAGATTGCTTTCCAAATAGGTCGTAAAATTTACATTTCCATCAGTACAGTGTATGAGGCCCCTCTGCTCCATATCTCTATTAACAGTAGGTATTTCCTTTTTTTTTTTTTTTCCATTTTTGCCTACCTGATGGCTGAGAAATAATATATCTCTTTCTATCTTAAATTTGCTTCTCTCTGACTGAGGCTGGGCATTCTTTCTCACGTTTATTGGTTATTTGGATGTCTTTTCTGTCATTCTCCTATTTACTTTGTTCTCTTGGGCTTTCTCATCAATTTCAAAGGATTCTTGATATATTAGGAATAAACCCATGCTTATATGGTCAATTCATCTATGACAAAGGAGGCAAAACTATACAGTGGAGAAAAGACAGTATTTTCAATAAATGTTGGGAAAACTGGACAGCTGCATACAAAAGAATGAAACTGAACCGCTTTCTTACACAATACACAAAAATACAAAATGTATGAAAGACCTAAATGTGAGACCTGAAACCATAAAATTCTGAGAAGTAAACAGGCAGTAATTTCTTTGACATCAACTGTAAAAAAAATTTTTAGTTATGTCTCTTGCGGTGAGAGAAACAAAAGCAAAACTAAACTATTAGGACTACATCACAATAAAAAGCTTTTTGCAGCAAAGGAAACCTTCAACATGACAATGTACTGAATAGAAGAAGATACTTGCAAATGATAAATCTGATACTGGGTTAGCAGCCAAAATATATAAAGGGCTTACAGAACTCAACACTGAAAAAACAAATAAATAAATCCAATTTGAAAACGGGCAGAGGACCCTAGTAGACATGTTTCCAAAGAAGACATAGAGAAGGCCAACAGACGCATGAAAAGATGCTCAGCATCACTAGTTATTGGGGAAATGGAAATCAAAACCACAATGAGGTATTATCTCACACCTGTCAAGAATCAAGTGTTGGTGAGGATGTGGAGAAAAAGGAAGCCTTGTGCAGTATTATGGGAATGTGATTTGGTGCAGCCACAATGAGAAACAGTGTGGAGGTTCTTCAAAAAATGAAAATGAGAAGTACAATCCAATCCAGTAACTTCACTACAAAGAGAATGAGAACACTAATTCAAAAGGATGTATGAACCTCTGTGTACTACAGCGTTGGTCATAAATGCCAAGATATAGAAGCAACCGGAGTGTCCATCCATAGATGAACAGATAAAGAAGATGTGGTATGAATAGACAATGGAATATTATGCAGCCATTAAAAAAAGAATGAGATCTTGTCACCTGCCACAACGTGGATGGACCTAGGCTAAGTGAAACAAGTCAGAGAAAGAAAGTTAAATACCACATGATTTCAGTCACATGTGAAATTTAAGAAACAAAACAAATGAACAAAGTAAAAAAAAAGACAAAAAACCTCAGACTGTTAAATAGAGAGTAAACTGGTGGTTGCCAAAGGTGTGTGTGTGGGTGGGATAGGGTGGAAGTAGATCCATCCATACATACACACTCTTGTGATGAGTGCTGAAAAATGCATAGAATCATTGAAGCATTATACTGTACACTTGAAACTAATACAACATTATGCTAATTATACATCAATAAAAAATGTTTAGTATTTTTAAAAGTATCTTTCAGGGTAAATAGCTCTTTCATATGAGTTACTGATATTTTCCTCAGTCTATCATGTGTCTTTTGGTTTTTTGATATCTTTTTCCATACAAAAAGTATTCAAATGTACTGAAAAACCCATGAATATTTATGATTTAGAAATACAGTACACTTCCTAGTATATGGGAAGTCCTCCTCCTCCTCCCAACTTGGAGACAATGGCCTGGTGGTTAATTGATTGGAAGCACACACTGGTGTCGGACTGAATCCTGGCTCCAAGTTACTTCACATCTCTCAGTTAACCTATCTGTAAGTTGGGATGATAATATTTATTACAAACAGTTGTCATGAGGATTAAATGAAGCAAAACAAAAAAACACTTAGAAAACTTCCTGACATATTTTAAGCACTAAAAAATTAGCCTTTGCAGTTTCTCTTAACTGTTGTGCAACATTTCTTTCGTATGAACGTTATTGACTCTTCCCTTCAACCCAAACCCTCTGAAAGTGACTCTTGCGAGTCTAACTTCAATTGCATTAAATGTATTTTGAGACATCTAACATTTTGGGACAATTAACATTTTTAAGATACTGTGTATCACATCCTGGAATTCTGGTATGTTTATCCTGTTATGTTTTTAATTTATGCACTCTTAGATCTCATTGATCTTTTTTCATTTTTATTTTTTAAAGATTTTAGTTATTTGAGAGAATGCATACACAAGCAGGGGGAACAGCCAGCAGAGGGAGAGGGAGAAGCAGGCTCCCTGCTGAGCAAGGAGCCTGACCTGGTCTTGATTCCAGGACCCTGGGATCATGACCTGAGTCAAAGGCAGACATTTAACTGACTGAGCTATCCAGGAACCCCTTTGATCTCATTTAAAATCTTCAATATGATGCTAGTTTATTTCAGATGACTTGAACATTTCTTGTTAAATTTATTCCTAAGTTTTAAAAATTATTTTTCTTATTAGTCTGATTGTAACATTTCCCCCATTTCCAGTTCTAGAGGGCTATTGCCAGTGTAGGAAAAAAAACATGGCAGCTTGTTTATTCATTCTAGAATATTTTGACAGTCTCGTTTCTGCTGTACATACAGTTATATCATCAGCACAGAGATGTGTGTTTACCTTCTTTACCAAGATTGACATTCAATGTTCCATTTTCCTGTCTTTATAGTCTTGTCTTAATACTCTGTAATTGTGACAATGATGTATCCTTGTTATCACAAGAGAAGAAGTGGCAGGGTGACCGAAGGATCTCACCAGACATTAGCCCAGGACACTGATTCCTTTACCATCAATAAAAGATGTGTCTTACCATACAGAAAACAGGAGATTCAGCTTGGGTATGAATTCATGGAAAATCCTCACGGTTCATGTCTCTCCAGGGCAGCCTCACTCCCAATGATACTGGACCAGGATGGGGATCCCATCAGACCTTTGAGAAGCAAATTTGCCATCTCCTGAAGTATTTCATACCTGCTGTCCTCTTCCAAGTACTCTCAAGACTCTGGTTTCATCTTCCTGGCTACTGGGGACACAGGACTAATAAACTCAGTTAGGAGTTTAATTTATTCACCGCATCATTTGATCATTCAACATACGTTTACAAAGTTCCTGGAAAGGGACACCTGTTTCAGGATTAGTCTTGAAGAAGACCAAGCCCTACTTTTGAAAGATACGGAGTCTAGATGGGGGAATCAGATACAGAACTAAATAACGGAACTGCCTTGTGAGAGGCTTTACAATACAAGTAGATGTCAAGATGTGTGCAGGGTCTGGAATTTTATCCTCCTTTCAAGCTAACAAGTGAGCTTGTTGTTTTCATAGGTGCTAAAAAAAAAGACATGTCTCTGGACCAGAGACAGCAACTTGATTATTGACAGCCAAAGCAGGGCTCTGAGCTTATTTGCGTCGGTTCCCCCACCTGCCCTGAGTCCTGGTGTGAAGCTCTGGGCCCATCATGGTTGTCTGCACACTCAGTGGATTGTATTACAGAAGAACACCCAACTTGAGGAATTCCCTGTTTTTATAGGTAGGCAAAGCAAGCCCACTCTTTACCTGGGGAGAGACTTGACTTCGTCTAAGGTTGCTTGCTGGAAATACAACCCTGAAAGATGAGTAAAGGATGGCCGGGGTCTTGCCATCTTGCCATTTCCATCAAGATCGTGCAGGGACACCCAGGGTCCATGTAGCATAACTGCCAGAGGTATTAAGACCACTGTTGTCTCAGGAAGCAATTTAATAATTTTCTAATCAAATATATGCTCCCTTTCTATTGGTTTGTTTACTTTTCCCCTGTGGCTAGCTACCCTGAGGTTTCAATAAAGCATGGTTAGTCCTTGAAGAGATTTATCATTGAAGCTATTATAATTTTCAGGGAAAATAAAATTAAATGCAGCTGTGGCTTAAGGGGTTTGGTTAAATAAAGAAGGAATGCATTTTTTGAAAGGCAGTAATGATTTGGCGAGGTCATCGTTTATAGAATAAATACACCTAGATTTGAAGGGTTTCTTCTACCTAACTTCCCAGTTCTAGGACTTTCCGCAAATGACATAACCCTTGGGCTTCCTATGTACCTTTCGGGTTATTGTCAGCATTAAAAACAAAGCTTATGAAGTCCCCTGCATATAATGGGTATTCAGTAAATGGCAGGTTCTATTACTGTTATGTTCAAACATATAAATGGTAAGTAGAGTTTGTTAACATCTATCTTGTGTTCTTCCTGTCATTTTGAGTTAAGCAGTTTATTTATCTCTTAATTACAAGGCTGTGAATTCCCGAGGAGCACTGAATTTTAGTCATCATAATTATCTAAGCATCTAACTCTTTTTTTCCTCCTTTCAAAGTTTCAAAGCCAACAATGTTTTAAAAAACCTTTCCATATGATAATTGACTCTCTCTGCTTGACTTATTTCACTCAGCATAATCTCTTCCAGTCCCATCCATGTTGCTACAAAAGTTGGGTATTCATCCTTTCTTATGGAGGCATAATACTCCATAGTATGGTATGGTCCATAGTGTGGACCACATCTTCTTTATCCATTCGTCCCTTGAAGGGCATCTTGGTTCTTTCCACAGTTGGGCGACCGTGACCATTGCTGCTATAAACATTGGGGTACAGATGGCCCTTCTTTTCATATCTGTATCTTTGGGGTAAATGCCCAGGAGTGCAACTGCGGGGTCATAGGAAAGTTCTATTTTTAATTTCTTGAGGAATCTCCACACTGTTCTCCAAAGAGGCTGCACCAACTTGCATTCCCACCAACAATGGAAGAGGGTTCCCCTTTCTCCACATCCTCTCCAACACATGTTGTTTCCTGTTTTGTTAATTTTGGCCATTCTAACTGGTGTAAGGTGATATCTCAATGTGGTTTTAATTTGAATCTCCCTGATGGCTAGTGATGATGAACATTTTTTCATGTGTCTGACAGCCATTTGTATGTCTTCATTGGAGCATAACAAATAGCATGGGGGACAAGGGGAGACGGAGAGGAGAAGGGAGTTGGGGGAAATTGGAAGGGGAAGTGAACCATGAGAGACTATGGACTCTAAAAAACAATCTGAGGGGTTTGAATTGGCGGGTGAGTGGGAGGTTGGGGTACCAGGTGGTGGGTATTATAGAGGGCACGGATTGCATGGAGCACTGGGTGTGGTGAAAAAATAATGATACTGTTATACCGAAAATAAATAAAAAATAAATTAATAATAATAATAATAATAATAATAATAATAATAAATCCTCCAAGGTAAAAAAATAAAAATAAAAAAATAAAAAACCTTTCCATAGTCAAGCAAAGAGAAAGATCTGATATGAAGATGTATGTGTAATTTATAACTTCTTGTTTAGTTTTAATCATAAAAGTAACACATGCTCAAAATTTTCAAAAATTCTAATAATGCCAAAGAATTGAGGTAAAAGTGAAAATTCCCATTCCCCCCAATCCCATTTCCCTGAGGATAATCATTAGAGTTTGATGTGTTCCTCCAGGTTTTTCCTATGCATGCAGAGTGTAGTGTTAATTATTTCCAGAGATTGTATGAATCATGCTCAGGTGAAAGCACTATATTATTATTTCTAATCGCTAGCTTGTGGGTTTTTTTTTTTAATTCAAAGCAGCTTTTAGTGTACTTATGTTCATGCACAAGTTAGTCCTAAAGAAATGACAAGAAAGTCCCTACTCTTTAACGTTCTGAAAGCCCCAAATACATAGTCTTCCTTTTTCTGGAGTTTTTTTATTCATGTAAATATATTTTCTCAAGCATAACGCAGTCCTCATTGTCTTTATAATCAGAATTTTCGTTCATTTCTGTGAAACCAATAGAAAGATTTTTTTTTTAATTTATTTGACAGAGATCACAAGTAGGCAGAGAGGCAGGCAGAGAGAGAGGAGGAAGCAGGCTTCCTGCCGAGCAGGGAGCCCCATGCGGGGCTCGATCCCAGGACCTCAGGATCACGACCCTAGCCGAAGGCAGAGGCTTTAACCCACTGAGCCACCCAGGTGCCCCCCAATAAAAAGATTTTTATCTTCTATTTGACTTACCTTTTGTGAGCTTTAAACTTTCCTAATACCTCCAAGAGCAACAAAGAAAACTTATGTTTTTAGAGTGCTTTACAAGTTACAAAGCTCTTCCTCAAACATGTGCCTTGCTCTTCTGGTGACTTTATGATGAGGGTTAAGCATTATCATCCCAACTGACTAATAGGACAATTAAAGTAATGAAGGTTAAAAAGTGACTAACCACAGGTCACACAGCTAGTACAACCACAAACCCATGTCCCTCAGTTTATTAGGGAGCTCTCTGGCTCCTTCGCAGAGCAATTGTCCAGAATGAGTTGAGCCTTCACAGACATAGAACATGGCTCAAGAAATATACTCAGAATTTATAGAGGACATTCTTGATTCCTTTAAGAGTTTTCTTTTCATTGAAAAAATTGAAAAAATAAGCTACGACAAGCTATATATACCTGCAGCTAATTTTTAGCTAGTTTTTTAAAAGATGGATGTGTAATTATCAGCATAAATAGAAAAAAGGCATTGATCATTTCTATCCATGGAGACTGTATACCTCACTACTCTTTTATCAAGACAATCATTGTGGTGATGAGTGGATTCAAAACTAACTGAACAGGAAAGGCAGGCAACTCTATTCATTTGAATTTTTTCATTCCTGGTAAGAGAAATAGCATAAGGATATGTGAGAACTGTGACTTCAATAAGATGATTAAAAAACAGGCTTTTTTTTTTTTTTTTTTTAGAGTGGTCTTAAGTTTACCAAAAAACTGAGTGGAATGTGCAGAGAGTTCCCACCAACTCCCTTAGTCTCCCTCACCTCTGCCAGAGAGTTTCCCTGTCATTAGTATCTGGCATTCAGAGTGGCGCGTTTGTTACAGCTGATGACTCAATAATACCTTATCATCAAAGTCTATAGAGTATGTTAGGGTTCACTCTTTGTATTACACTGTTCTGTGAGTCTTACCTGCAGAGTCATATATCCACCATTACAGTCTCCTTTAGAAAAGTTTTTCTGCCCTAAAATCCCCTGTGTCCCTTCTTCCCTCCCTGCCCCCCAACTCTTGGCAACCTCTGATCCTTTTTCTATCTCCATAGTTTTTCCATAGAGTTCATAGCCTTTTAACATTGGCTTATTTAATTTAGCAATGGTTTTAAGTTTCTTCTTTGTGTAGCTTGATAGCTCATTTCATTTTATCACTAAATAATATTCTACCATATAGATGGATCAGTTTCTTTATCCATTCACCTATTGAAGGATATTTTGGTTGCTTCTAAGTTTTGGTGGTTATGAATAAAGTGGCCGTAAACTTTGTGTGCCGGTTTCGGTGTGAACATAAGTTTCTAATTCTTCTGGGTAAATACCTAGGAGCATGATTGCTGGATTAGATGGTAGGAGCATGTTTAACTTTGTAAGAAGCTGTCAAACTATCTTCCAAAGTGGCTACACAACGTGAAAGTTCCTGCTACACCAGTTCCTCATCTTTATTTGGTATAATGTGTTTTGGATTTAATCTTTCCAACAGATGTGTAGTGGTATCTCACAGTGGTTTTCATTATCAGGAAAATCATTATTTTTAAAATCTGTTAGACTCATCTTCCTACATCTAAATTAGCCTTAAGACAACTAAATCAGCTCATGTTCAAATTAGTGGGGGGGGGTGTTCCACCACAAACATATTCTTACGATTCAGTGAGAAAATACTAGGTAGAAGCCATGAAGAAAAACCATGTGCTCAGAATAAAGGGAAGGAAATAGTAAAAGGTTGGAGCTGAGAACAGATTGTCAAGTAGAAATTGGCCAGTGTGTTTGGCACTGGTATGGAGCCAGGAAAAAAATGATTTAACAGCAGTATTGGGGATGATAAAAGGGAAGAGAGCTAATTGGCAACCAAAAGTGTGTAGTAGATTGCAGATTGCCAATAAGAATATGAAGGAAAACATTTGACTCCGTGATTGGAGACAACTGCTTCATAACCGAGAGATACCATAGAAGAAGAAATGTCAACATTTGAGCATAGTGTAGTTGTAGGTAGTTAAAACCAATGAGAAGTCAAGATTTCTCTCACTGATGTTGGGAGTAGAGCTGATATAGCAGAGGCAGGCAGTGCCCTGCCCATATCCCCCTGGGCTTCATCATTTTAGTTCAATGTGGTGGAGTGTCAACATTTACATTTCTTTTGCTAATGGGAGTAATGAAGACAAGAATTGGAGTAGAAATACCTTATTTCCTTGGGGTGCCTGCATGGCTTGGATGGTTAAGCGTCTGCCTTCGGCTCAGGTCCTGATCTCAAGGTCCTGATCACAAGGTCCTGGGATCAAGCCCCATGTCCAGCTCTCAGCTCACTGGAGAGTCTATGTCTCCCTTTTGTGCTTTCTCCCTCTCTCTATCTCTTTTCTCTCTCTCTCTATCTCTCAAGTGAATGCATAAAATCTTTAAAAAATAATAATAAAGCAACCCATTTCCCGAAACCCTTATGTAGATAGGTCTGTCACATGTTTTTTACTGGCTCCCAGCCCATCTTAGCCACTGACTTGATAAACCCCCTTTTCCAGATGCCTCTTTTTCTTTGTCTCAGTTACCCTCCCTTCCATAACTGTGTTTTTGCACTGGAATTCCTATTTCAGGATCAGCTTTTGGAGGAACCCAAGCTCAGACAGTTGTTGGTTACATGTTTCTTTAGAATCCCACTGATTACTATTGTCTCTCTCATTCAAGCCTACCCCGAACCTTCTCCCTGTATCTGTGCAGGGACCTATTGCTCTCATCCTGAAGTTGCCAAGTCACTGCAGCCAGGAAACAACATCCGATCATTCTTGCACAATGCAGAAGAAATTAATTAAATATAGTGTTAATGCTTCCTCATGTGTTTGCATTTTAAAGGGGATCCTTGGAGAAAGAACCAGAGGAATGAGAGTCTAGTTGGGAATTCTGATTCTGTGCCACCTGAATGAAGGAGGTTCTTTTGAGCAAGACTTCTCATATCCTTTACCTCTGATTCTGGTACTCCTTGGACCATTTGGGAGAAGAAAAGCAGATGAACTTGTCCCTCTTTAGTGATGAGTCAAAATTAGAAATTAGATGGAAGGGTAGAAGAAGAGGAGTTTGAAGGAAAGCCAAAAAATTCAGCATAAAGCAGCAGCAAGAACAAAACAGCATATTTATTAATTCTAAGAAACCTTTTTGTCAGCATTTTAATCTCTGAAATGAAATTGCATCATATAATCAATAGCATCTCTTACTTATTGTGGCAAACACAATGTCGTTGTCATTGCCTGTGATGTGAAATTGGGTCACAGCTCTTCGTGTTGTTGTCTCTTCAGTTGAGTGATGTGCACTGTTGGCGTAGCATATGTTGAGTTTAATTGCTGTTTAAAGTGTCGTCAGTATAATAGTGCTTTAGGATTGAAACAAACAGCTATCATGTATGCAGAACGGGGTAGGAACAGATCAGCAGGGTATAAATTTGATATTTGTTAAGCAAATTATTTGTCACTGGATAGATGATCCTAAATTCCATATTTTCATGGAAAATAACAGTAAAGTGCTTTATAGGGTGTAAGAAAGGAAGAAAGATGCACATGGGTAGAAGTTGTGTAATATTTTATTAGTGAGATTCATGCAAAAGAATTGCCTATCATACACAAAGCAACAGTGGCAAGAGAAATTGCCCAATTCCTCACAATAGGTGAACTAAATCTCAGTGCAGCAGGAAGCTAGAGTAAATGAATCATGCATTGCAAGGAATTATCTTGAAGATGTATGATATCCATTTATCAGAAATTTCCTGCTGATTTGGAACAGAATGCACTTAACGTCCAGCATGATGCCGTTGCAGACAAAGTTCAATATGTGTTCAATCAAATAAGCAATGCCTGAGATGGGAATTTGCTTTCTTTGAGGAGACTTAGAATTACACTGTCGATGCAAACAGATCTTTAAAGGGATCAAGAGTATGAGTTTGATTTATGATAAGTGCTGTGTCACTGAAATCTTATACCTGCCAATTGCTGAAGTTACTGCCATATTTAATTTAATTTAAGCAATGTCCAAGAAGAAGAACTTTTTCAAGGATATTATTGGGAGTGGACCAAAAGGGTATGGATAATGTTGATTGGATAGAAGACTGGTTAGAAGGCTTCTGGAAGAGACATCTAGAACCTACCATATTTTCTAGTCCTCAGTGACTTTATGGACATGTCTCTGAGCCGTTAAATAATAATTTCTTCTAAATGCATAGTGATATGGTGGTTAATCATGATGACATGACTAGGTCAGTACAGTCCCTCCCTGTTTCTGTCAGCAAACCATTTGAGGACCACTTGCAGAAGGAGTGTGAGTCCTGGTTCTTGCCTGAGAATTTTCTAGAACTTCTGGTAAGATCAAGAAAGTGACAGTGTCAAAACTTACAGGATGGAGACAGTAGATCTGCACACTTAAAAGAAATACCAGCTCATCGACATTCTTGATGTCCCAGAAGACCTTATTTTATGGAAAAATATGAATTCCAATGAAGTTTCAGAAAATTTGAATTCTAAGTATGTGCAGGAGTTTCAGGAATACATTAACCAATTTACTTCACAGGTATTTACCCTTTTTATATATGCATAGTACTGCTATGTGATTTTAAATATTTATATCTCTGTAGAAATAAATCCCACCCTTTCAGTAAGTATAAGATAAAAGTGATATTTTAAGATAAGATAAGATTCCAAGTGATAAAAGGCATTATGTCATAGTTTATATTTTTGCTTCAAAGCTAAGAGCATCATTAAAGTTCAGTTCATGGAAATGGAAGGTTTGACTCACTAGCAATATATAAGTCTGTGTGTGACAGCACCACAAGGAGAAAAATCCACAGAATAGATTTCAATATATCTCTTTCAATAACTTATAAAATTAATCAGGAAAAAAATCCACAAAGATGCATAAATTTGAACAAAACAATGAGCAAACGGGTTAATGAGCCTGTATAAGACATTTGCACCGAACAGAGTTTGCGTTCTCCACGAGCTTTTGAAAGGTCCGGAACCTGGGCCACAGAGCAAGTCTCAGTGGTTGAAGTCACTCAGAACATCTATTCTGATGAGAATGTTTAAATCTGTTAAAAAACATTGGTTGGGGGGGTGGTCTGGGTGGCTCAGTCGGCAGCACCTGATTGTGGTATTGGCTCAGGTCATGGTCTCAGGGTCGTTAAGATGGAGCCCTACATCAGGCTCCGTGCTGGGCGTGGAGCCTGCTTAAGATTCTCTCTCTCCCTCTCTCTCTGCTCGTAATGCCCCACTCAAGCACTCACTCTCTCTCTCTCTCTTTGTTGCTAAAATAAAATAAAATAAATATAATCATTTTTTAAAAAATGGTTAAAAAAACAGAGAAGTAGAAAACCCCTATGTTTGGAAATTAACCAATGCATTTCTAAATAAGACTTAGGATGAATTTAAAACTCTGATGGAAGCTAGATGTTAGATAAGGGAGAAAATGTTACCGATATGCACACAAGATATGATTTGTGTATGTAGAAAATTCAAGAGAGTCTACAGATAAATTGTTAGAATTGTTAAGAGATATTAAAAACACATTAGAGTCAATAAGGGTTTAGCAAATTTTCTAGTTTTAAAATCAATATATGGGTGTCAAATATATTTCCACATGCCAGCAAAAACAATTAAGAAAGAAAGACACTATTTATTCTGTTGTCAAAATACCAATTATATGGAAATAAACCTAACAAAAAATGTGTAAAATCCCCATAGATAATTATAATGATTAATAGAGAGACATTAGAGAAGACCCAATAAATGGATTAGAATGCAATTATAAAGATGCCAAGTCCCCCAAACGTATCTAAAGATAGAGTGCCATTCAGATTCTCAGCGTGGTTATATACGTGTGCAGGCTGACAAGCTTGTCTTCAAGTTTATATGGAAATGCAAAGAAATTTATTCTAGATGACATCAAAATT
Organism: Mustela nivalis; assembly: GCF_964662115.1. NCBI lineage: Eukaryota > Metazoa > Chordata > Mammalia > Carnivora > Mustelidae > Mustela > Mustela nivalis. Next base: position 110,433,666 of record NC_139030.1, read on the forward strand.
TATTATAAAGGTCTAGTAATTAAAATAAGCTGTTGACACAACAGAGGTAGAATTCTAAGATGGAATGGAGTCCAGAAGCAAACCCATCCATGTGTGGACCTCGACTTATCAAAGAAGTGGCCCAACAGAGCCTGGCGAAAAAACAGAATGTTCAATAAATATCGTCAGAGCTGTGTATCCATACAGAAAATGTGAAAAGGACCCACTCATTATTCTCAAGCTCCAAGTGAGGTACAGCGAAAGGCATCACTATAAAGACTTAGCAGGAAAAAAAACACAACCTCTATGACTGCAGGTTAGGGAAGGATTTTGTAAGCCATAAAAAGCACTAACCATAAAGGGAAGAACTAATAAATTTGACTTCACTAAAATAGAAACTTCTACTCATTGCCATTTGGGAAAAGACAAGCAACAGGGCAGAAGATATAAGCACTACACATGCATGAGACAAGACAGACACACAACAGAAAATGTACAGTTTTCCTCTCTCGGGTGTTCTCGCCTTCTACCAACTCAAACTCAGGGGAGTTTTGTTTTGTTTAGGTTTGGTTTTGGTTTTGGCAGCTTTTTTTTTTTTTTTTGAGGTTCATATACATGGTAACAGAAAGGTGAACATGAGTACATCTTTGATATTTACGAAAATAAAAAGCACTAATTTGGTTTTGAATATAAGGATCAATTTTCTGTAAGCAGTTTTTGTCTCATACATTTAAGGGAGGGACTAAGTTAGGAAAAATGTGCAAAAAAAGTAAAAAGATAGCCTAGATGAACACGATGGTGCTCTGTGCTCTGGACAAGGCAGAAAAATGAATAGTTTAACCTTCTAAGATGTGAGGGGAAGCTGAATCTGAAAGGGAAGGTAAACAGTGCAAGTAGAAAAGGAAAAGCAAAATGTGCACAACAGAGCTGAGAACTGTAGAAAGATGGTATCTGAATGATCATGGAAAAGCTCCTACGATGGTGAGAAAAACAAGGACAAGGAATGGTGATTCTGGGGTCTTAGAGGAACTCCAGATCTTGGACGGGAGGGAAGAGGAGTTTTCAAATTTACTCAAGGAACAGAGCCTCCAAAGGAGCCCCAGAAGAAACTTTATTTTTAACAATGGAATATTTACAAAATAAGACCAAAATGAGAAGACATCGTTTTTCTTGGGAAGTTGAATAGAAGGTATATGGAAAACATCAGTAGATAGGAAAATTAACAACAGGAACAAATTCTTCTAACTAGAGAGACTCTGAAATTGTCAGCATGCAGAAATGGGAAATTTGGTATCTCTGCTTAATAAAAAGGATCATTTTAATTTCTATACCTTATGAGCTTCTGTCAATTCATTTTTATTTTTTGGAGCTTTCAGATTCAAGAGGGAAAGTAGAGTTTTGAAGGCTGTAGAATATGGAAGAGCAGGAACTCAGAAGCTTGGTGTTGATACCCTCGTTTTATGAATAGAAGTCTTAAGTAATGTGCATCATCGAATAAAATTGTGGCAGCAGTGAACATCATAAAAATGTTTACAACCTCATTTCTTCCCTTGAAAGGCCTTTTACTTTGTCAATCTGTATATATTCCTCCTTTCTTTTTTTTTTAAATTTTTTCAATTTATTTATTTTCAGAAAAACAGTATTCATTATTTTTTCACCACACCCAGTGCTCCATGCAATCCGTGTCCTCTATAATACCCACCACCTGGTACCCCCAACCTCCCACCCCCCGCCCCTTCAAAACCCTCAGATTGTTTTTCAGAGTCCATAGTCTCTCATGGTTCACCTCCCCTTCCAATTTCCCTCAACTCCCTTCTCCTCTCTAACACCCCTTGTCCTCCATGCTATTTGTTATGCTCCACAAATAAGTGAAACCATATGATAATTGACTCTCTCTGCTTGACTTATTTCACTCAGCATAATCTCTTCCAGTCCCGTCCATGTTGCTACAAAAGTTGGGTATTCATCTTTTCTGATGGAGGCATAATACTCCATAGTGTATATGGACCACATCTTCCTTATCCATTCGTCCCTTGAAGGGCATCTTGGTTCTTTCCACAGTTGGGCGGCCGTGACCATTGCTGCTATAAACATTGGGGTACAGATGGCCCTTCTTTTCACTACATCTGTATCTTTGGGGTAAATACCCAGGAGTGCAATTGCAGGGTCATAAGGAAGTTCTATTTTTAATTTCTTGAGGAATCTCCACACTGTTCTCCAAAGAGGCTGCACCAACTTGCATTCCCACCAACAATGGAAGAGGGTTCCCCTTTCTCCACATCCTCTCCAACACATGTTGTTTCCTGTTTTGTTAATTTTGGCCATTCTAACTGGTGTAAGGTGATATCTCAATGTGGTTTTAATTTGAATCTCCCTGAGGGCTAATGATGATGAACATTTTTTCATGTGTCTGATAGCCATTTGTATGTCTTGATTGTCTTGATATTCCTCCTTTCAATTCATTGTTAATTTTCCGCTTTATGGGTCGTTATTTCATTGTTTCTCTTACTGACCCGTTTGACCATTTCGTAGATTATTAGCATGTCTTTCAGAGAGGAGAGGACAGGAGAGGGGAGGGAAAATAAATAAATGTGTTTGTCTACACTTACTAAGCTTCCTATTTACCCCGGCTTGGAAAAGCTCAATTAACAAAGACATTTAACACTGCTGACTAAAAGGATGGTGGTGTTGGGATTAGCCCTATAACCCAAGACAACTGAAACACCTACAGGGTCTTGGCAGTTGAGGTAAATTAGTGCCTGGGGTTCTCAGTGCTGGACACGATGGCAGCTGTGGACAGTACCTGCTCCTCCTGAAGGGATTACAATATGTGACTTACACAGCACATCTAGCGCCTGAATTAAACCCGCAGGCTGCCAGTTTCCAAAGTCTGCACCATTTGCATGGGTAATAAATGTATATGCTTAGATCTGAGAAAAATATTGTTGCTGAAATGTGTGTAGCCTCACTCTAGTAAATTCGTAGAGTTATAATCTAGTTGACATAAACAATACCAAACAGGGACCAAAAGAATGCTTTAAGTATACCATCAAGTACAGAGTTAGCAAGTGAACAGCTGGGACCACCCTGGTTCCTAATAATTTACAAAGAAGTAACTCTTTTACCTAAAACCTATCCTAAGCCTAAAATAAATGGATCCTCCCGAGTGTGTGTTCAGGGCCTTTTCTATAGAGGTGTTCAAGAATTATTTTTAATTTACTCCGCAGGAGTTTCACAATCCAGGTTTCTGTGGCTTTAGAAGACACTGTTGAAACAAATCCCAAATAATGTCATATGTTTTTTGAGGGATTATTTTTTCTTTATGAGTAGTGATGTTTTCATATGATGTTTATTTTTAAGCTTTTATGTTTGTTTTTCTGACTTTTTTCTAGGGAAAATTTCATGGCAATCCAATGCACGTAGCTGTGGTTATTTCAAACTGTTTAAGGGAAGAGAGAAGAATATTGGCTGCAGCCAATATGCCTGTTCAGGTAATATTTTCTGAACTTGTGGTCTTGTTATCTCCCTGAACTCAATTTTTCTGAAACAGAAATTCTTATCTTCTTCCCAGCCGTTACCTATGTTAATGGTGCCACTATCCTCCAATACACTTGGAATCAAGGTCTTTGAGTAATTCCTTTTCTCTGCCTCCATACTGAGCTAATTACCAAGGCTTTCTGGAGTTTGTTTCTGGAATCCTATCTATAAATTCTTTTCTGTTTCTATTGGTTCCACTCTGGTCCGTGGTCTTACAGTACCAGTTGAGGGATGACGTTCACTGCCTCCTGGCTGAAGTCCCAGCTCCATGTGCACTTTGCTCCCTTCAGCAGGATTATCCTCAGGGGTCGATCTTTGTCAAAACCTTCAATGGCTCTGGACTTCTACTCCCCACCACCCGGAAACTATACACACAAAATTTTATCTGATGAAAATTCCATAAATACTTGTTTGTTGTTTGTTTCAATGTACTTTGCCCTGCCCTATTTTAGATTATATTTTGTCATACTATCCTCAATGAATTCAGAGCCTCCATCAAAGAAAGACTAACAGAGGGAATCAATTAAGTCCTTGGGAATACTTTTTCAGTTAGTCCTTATAAAAAGGAAGAGTATGTAAGTAATCAATTTCTAGATGATGTTCTCCATAACTTAGTAAATCATATACTATATGTATATCAATACTGTATTTATTTTTAAAGGTCCCAGGAAAATATCTTTTTTTGAGCTGTTAAAATTTTTAGACTTAGCTATTTTCACATTATGGCTGTTTTTGGAGAAATACAGAATTTTAATAATTCACTCTTCTTATTTTTTACATAAAGGATAATATTTTTAATTCAAAATATATAAATATAAATTAAATATTAATTAAATATAGAAAATATATTTAAAATATAGTGCTTCTATGGTAAATTTAGTTTGATTCAGTACATTTTGGGTAAAAATTAAGATGCTATTACTACTAACATATGATATTCTCATTTATATACTCAGCTATCCTTTTCTATATCCCTCTTTTCCTCAGTCATTTTAGTGTGTGTGTGTGGTAGGGGGGTGTTGTCTTCAAATATCAGGTATCAGTCAAATTAGAAACTACATACAATCTGCCAATACAACATACTACCACGAGAGACGCACTGGTGTGTTAATTTTAAAACTTCAATATACAAATGTATGGGAGCATATATATGGGAGGGGGAGTTGTAACTATTTTTCTATCTGAAGAATGCGGTGTAGTTGGAAGAACACTTGACTGGTAGCCACGCACATTGCTTCTGCTTGAGGTTGCACTCCTGATTTGCTTAGTCAAGTCATCAGGCTTTCTAAACCGTAGCTCTTCACCCAACTCTAAGGCAAAAGGGTTGCCGATATTCTAACTCTCATTTTGGTATCTATGTGGCTCGATATCTAAGAAGCACATCAGTGTCTCTATATCTAAGGAACACTCAATGTTAGATTATTTGAATGGCCAAGAAATGGTGCATGGAAATGATGGTTAGCCTTTCTATTTAACTGGGCTAATATTTTTAGATATTCTTTAGTGAACAACTTTTGTTCCAGTGTAGAAGTAAATCTCATCCCAGCAAAGTCAACATCCCTAATTCTGAATTTAAGTCCAATTTAATGTAGCTTCACTATACTCATTTTTAACTTACATTTATTCATTTTAGGGAATTTCAAAAGTAACATAGGTCTGTTATAGAAAATTAGGAAAGAAAGTTTAAGCCATAAAATCATCTGTAATTTCATTTACCTATTGATAATGTTTTGGTGTGTGTGTTCTTCCATATGTACTTGAGTTTACATGTCTATGCATATATCTATATCTGTATCTGTAAGGAAGAGGACTCATAAATGTATGGTGTTTTTATAACTTGCTCTATTTCTTAACAAATTAATGCTACTTTAAATGTCATTAAATTTTTTTCCAAAGTATTCTTTTTAATGGCTTTATAGTATTCCATACCCTATAAATCCAAGCCTCAGTTCAAAGTGTACCACATATACTACATTTATCATAAGCTTGTTTTATTGACAGAACTGAAATTTCAAAACATTCTTTCCCCAGGGTCCTCTGGAGAAATCCTTACAAAGTTCTTCAGTTTCAGAAAGGCAGAGGAATGTGGAACACAAAGTGGCTGCCATTAAAAATAGTGTACAGGTGAGTGATCGCACAGAAACCTAGCAAGGCTAACTGTGGCCTCCAGACATCTAACTGCACCCAAAGTTAGCTCTTACAGAAATCACAGGACAATCTGATAATAAAATAACTCTCTCTCACTCACTGTGTTCATATTAGAAAAGATTTTGGGGGGAAGCTTTTCAGCTTCAGTTGACTAGAGACTGGGCCTACCCACCAAGCTCCAAGCCTCTAAACCTTAACACTGTAAATCTCTGTGTGTCTTCATCTGGAAACGTGAGGATGACCAGCATCACAGGATTGCTGGGAAGGACTGCGTGCGATAGTCGAAGATACGCCGTTAGCCCAGATCTTGGCACGTAGTACCTGTTAGAAGCAGAGAGACATCACCAGGTTTGGAGAGAAGAGCAAAGTGAAACCTCAAAATAAAAACAAATAGGACATATAGAGGAAGCATAGATATTTCTCTAAGAAGCAGAGAAGGGATAAAAATGTAGACTGAATTACCATAAACCACAGCAGAGTAGAATAGAGTGAAAAGATAATTGGTACATTCATGCAGAGTTGTATGGAACTAAAAGGTGAAAGGTATCCATAGTCTCCGGCCAAAAAAAGACATTTGTAACATCATTTGGAACTAAATGAGAAGTAACGGGCAAGATGCTGCAAGATTTCCAAATGATCAGGAAGAGCAAGTGGAAAAGCAGATTTAGCCTAGTTCTTGTTCTTCGGGGCTATTCAGCCTTTGTGGCCATTAGTCTTTAGAAACGTGGGCTTTGCATGCTTGGGCCAGCTCGTGACTGGAGGCCAGAAGCACCAAACAGTGTCCTTTGAAAGACTGATAATGATGTTTATTTGACACACTTAATTAGAACAACAGAGTGAGTGTGTTTTCTTTTATAAAAAGATGACAGAACAAGACACCAAGTATTTAGAAGACCTGCAGGATGAATTTGACTACAGGTACAAAACAATTCAGACAATGGGTAAGTTTTTGCTTCATTTTTAATTCTCACGTAGGACATAAAGACGATGCGACTGGGATTTCCCGTCGTACCGACTGGGATTTCCCGTCATACTGACAGCGCTGATAAACTGATCTGTTTCCCTAAGGGAAGTTCTCTTGCTTTCGTCCTGAAGAGAGAGTGCGGGGAAGGAGTGTTTTGCTTCCTCCTTTTCTCCCCATATAATGTATGTTTTTTTAATCGACCAATTCAAAATAAATTGTAAAGCTCATGAGAAGTCATTCCTACTTGGTCACACATCTCCAAAAACTAAAAACATTCTCCGTAGAATCAAAATATCATTATCACGACTAAGAAAAGTAATGATAGTTGCCTAGTATAATCAGGAAATTACTAACGTCATACTTACATGGATTTTTTAGATATAATTTTTAAGATCATCTGGCTGGCTCAGTCCATAGGGCCCACAACTCTTGATCTCAGTTCATGAGTTCAAGCCCTACACTGCTTTTTTTTTTTTTAATTTATTTTCAGCATAACAGTATTCATTATTTTTGCACCACACCCAGGGCTCCACGCAATCCGTGCCCTCCCCAATACCCACCACCTGGTTCCCCCAACCTCCCACCCCCGCCCCTTCAAAACCCTCAGATTGTTTTTCAGAGTCCATAGTCTCTCCTACATTGCTTTTAAAGAAGATTTTAAAGATTATAAGTAGAAATGTGATTCACTATAGGAAATTTGGAAAAAAGAAAAGGGAATTAAAAAATAAAAAATCATGAAAAAATCCACTATCTGCTGATAAACAAATTGTTAGTATATCTCCTTCCATCCTTTTTCCTATACATTTAATTACATATATATCTATTTATTTACCAAAAAAAACCCCTGAAATAACCCTTTACATAGTTTTGTATATTGCACTCTTAAGTTTTATTTTAAGTATTTTCTCATATCATAAAAAAATCTCCAAAGACATCATTTCAGTAATTATATAAATGTCAAAATGTAAGGAAATGGCAATTGTTTAACTCTATCTTTGTGATTAGACATTGAGTTCGTTTACAAGTAGATTTTTTTTTTTAAATGGGAAGAAAAGGAAAAATAATGGAAAGAAAGAATGAGAATATTTACAAGGTCTAAAATTTATAAGTAACAGGATTGATCTTTTGAAGTATGTTGCCATTCGTGGGACAGAGAAATTCCAATTAGATCGAGATTAGCTAATAGGATTGTACCAATGTTCGTTTGCTGGCTGCAATAATTGCCCTACGCTTATGTAAGATATTAGAAGAAGCCAGGTAAAGGGCAGATGGGCACTCTACTCTTTTTGCAACCCTTTTGTAATTCTAAACTTATTTTAAAATAATTTTTAAAAACAATTAGGATAGAAATATTTTATTTTCAGAAGCATCTTTAATTATTGAAATGTTAGCTTAACATTTACTCAGAAGGAAGTGTGAATGATTGTGACCAAGTGCTTAACATTCACCTCAAGATTTAAAAGCGAGGATATTAGGCTAGGAATCTTGCTTGGCGTAGGTGGGGGGTGATGTGCTCTCCTGGCATCTTCAGGATTTACTGACTCCTGGGAAATGATATTTAAAATGTTCGTAGTTGTGGACCACCTGGGTGGCTCAGTCAGTTAAGTGAACAACTCTTGATTTTCTCTGATCATGATCTCGGGGTCATGAGATTGAGTTCTGAGTAGAGCAGAGTCAGCTTGTCCCTCCCCCTTCCCCTCTCTCCCTTCCCCCGCTCTCTCTCTCAAACAAATAATAATCCTTAATAATAAGGATTAATAGGGGTGCCTGGGTGGCGCCAGGGTCCTGGGATCAAGCCCCGCTTGGGCTCTCTGCTCCGCAGGGAGCCTGCTTCCCACAACACCCCCCCCCCTGCCCACCTCTCTGGCTTGTTGTGATCTCTGGTTGTCAAATAAATAAATCTAAAAATAATAATAACAATAAGGATTAAATTATTAATCCTTAATCCTTTAATAATCCTTAAGTGTTCATAGTTGCTTTTGTGTAGAATTTTTCCCTTCAGAAAAATGGCACAAACATGGGTTCCTCAGATTATCAGAGGGGTCCGTGATCCTAAAAAGGTTTAGAACTGCCCATTTCACCAAGCACTAAAGTCCATTGAAAGCTATCTCACCCCAAATCTCATATATGAACCACCAATTTAAGAAGTAAAATATAAACAAATACATTAAACAATAAAATCACTTTGGACTTAACATATGACAATTAGAGTTACATTACTATGATCAGTGCCCATGAACATTACGAAGAATAAAAATCTCATTCCGTCACTAACATCAACAAGTATTTATTTTGTTGACTTTAAGTGAAATGAAATGTTTTAAGTGAAATAAAAGACACATGGGAAACAAGTTATATCTCGCTGGTGAAGACTGAAAATTATTAGCTAATGAAGCTTTGAGTTTATAAAAGGCTATATGAGCCAGATTTTACTACATGTGGGATCCAAGAATTTGCAAATTTGTGAATTAATACAACCAGGAATGATTTCCCAGAGGTCAGGGCTGCTTTGTGGAGAAGTTTGGCACAGTGTTGTTTCCCAGTTACTCAAGCCAGACCGGCATTTCCGACCTTCATTCTTCATGGACAGGAGGGTTGGTACAATCACTTGCTATATACCAGAAAAGTTTAAGATTCAAGTTAAAATATACAATGTTTATTCCACATCTCCCATTTAAGAGGATAAACCATTTGGGTTTTTTTTTTTTCAGTCAGAGATTTTTCTTTGCAATTCTTTCCGACTTCTAGTTTTACTGTGAGGCAAGATCATACTGCAAAAGAAAAAAGAGAGGGGGAGCAAAAGATCGAGTCTTTATTAGTTCATGAGAGTAAATGGATACAACTGCAACCCTTCCAGGCAGTTTTCCGTAATTCCTGGTGAGAAAGTAGAGCGGGAACAGTAGGTAAAGGGACCGGAGGAATCAACTATGATCTAATAATGGGCACGAAGAAGGCCCTTTTCCTTCTTAGCCCAACTAGCTAGGGTTATTGTCCGTGTAGAGGTATCTAAAAAGGAATGCATTTCAAAAACCTTTTTAGCCCTCTCCCTACCCCAAACAGGAGCGTGGTGTGAAGACTGGTCTTCTGTCAAGGTCTGTAAGATAGAGATCTCCTCCCTGGCTCGCTTGGAGGTGATCCTCCTGGCAGATGAGCAAATAGGGACATATTCCAGGCTCTTCCACAAGGACCACATTTCATCTCTCATATCGTGGGACTTAAGGATGGGGATTGCAGGAGTCTTGGCTTTTGGGGCAAAGAGCTTCGCCTGGGAGAGGGCTCAAAATCTCAACTCTTTTCCTTCACAGACCAGGGGGACAAGAACAACGCCCTGATGAATCAGGAAGTTTTAACTCTGCAAGAAATGCTTAACAGTCTTGACTTCAAGAGAAAGGTTAGTGGAGAACGTTACCTTGGCCTTGCCCACTGTTGTTTTCCTATATCTGCTCCCACTGAGAAGAATCAAGCTCTTGGATTCATTCAGGCCTGTTTAAGCTGAACGATAAACGGTGGTGTTTCCAGGAAGAGTGCCACACTGGTGGCCGTGCTCCCGTTCCCGAGCTTACGCAGCTGGGCTTCTTGCTTCATGCAGTGCGTTCCCTGTAGCGACCGTTAACTTCAAGGCGAACATCTTACCCAGTTTTTACCTGCCCCTATTTCAGACATGACCATTTTAGTTTCTGTACTTACTATGCTGATACGGGTTCTACTACATGTAGAATTAAAATATTCCCTGGAATCCACTAAAATTTTATTAGAAAAATCAGTGTTCCAGTTTCCACTCTGAAAAATGACCTGAGGCTACGTAATTGAATAGATTTCAGGATAGTTCATCGACAACCGAACATATTCAATCTAACCTCCTTTCAAAGAGCAGAGAAGGCTTTTACTGGCTCAGTGAAATATTTTAAAAGAGGGAAATCATTTCTATTTCAACTTTCTATCTCTCCTTGAAGTAAATGCAACTGAAATTTGAGCAGTCACTGATAAGTCAAGAGTTTATTTCTAGAAGTTCAGCTTCATTTGTTGTGTAGGAATTTGTGTGAGCACAAATAAATGTAAAATTTATTTTCACCCTACATTATAAACTTCAACAGTTAGAAATCAGGTTTCTAAAATGCAAATAATTAATCCAAGATAGGCTTAATGCATTTATGTATAATAAATCTATGTTCTATGTTTTGTGCATGCTAAGAAATGCTTAGAAATAAGATTTTAAGACAGAAGGAACTTCAGAAACTATTTGGTCCAGTCACCTCATTGTATAGATCAGAAAACCAAGTTCCAGCAAAGTTAAGTGGTTTATCCCAATTCACATAGCTTGTCACAAAACTGGATAAGAATTCATACCTTCTAATCCTTGGGCCTTTAAAAATTAAACTTCTCCACTATGCCTTCCTCAACCCCAATAAATTACTTTTTTTTTAAGGATTTCATGCATTTATTTGACAGAGAGACAGTGAGAGAGGAAACAGAAGCAGGGGTAGTGAGAGAGGGAGAAGCAGACTTCCTGCCGTGTGGGGGTCCCTATTTGGGGCTCAGTCAAGGGCCCTGGGAACATGATCCGAGCTGAAGACTGAGTCACCCAGGCACCCCCAGATAAAGTCCCTAAAAGACTAACATAGGAAGGCTCAAATTTTAATCAGTACATTTTAGAATAAATGCATATATTTCTAAGAATATAAATATAATTTATGTCTTTTTGAAAAGTGGAGATATGGATATATGACTAGAAGATTCAATAATGACTCAGGAGTTATAAATTCAATGTATTTGAATTTACATTAGATGAGATTAAATGATATTATGGGCTAATATGAGATTGTTAGCTGTGATCATACGGCTTCCTTTAATAACCTTATTTAATTATAATAATTTCAAATTGAGGGGTGCCTGGGTGGCTCAGTGAGTTAAGCCTCTGTCTTCGGCTCAGGTCATGATCCCAGGGTCCTGGGATCGAGCCCCACATCAGGCTCTCTGCTCAGAGGCTCTCTGCCTGCTTCTCTGTCTACTTGTGATCTCTGTCTGTCAAATAAATAAGTAAAATCTTTAAAAAATTTTTCAAATTGGAAGTAGGAAAAGGCAGTGCTCTGATAAATAGAAGGTAGTATTTGGTAAAATATTTGGTGAGAATGTTAACCTAGCCTTTATCCCCCAGGTCTGAGAAATAGTTTCGTGGGTTGAGTTATGAGTGACTTTGGTTGCATCTCAGTCTTTTCAGTAGTCACCTTTGTTTTTAGGAAGCGCTCAATAAGATGACCCAAATCGTCAACGAGACGGACGCGTTGGTGAGCAGCGCGCTGATGGAGGAGCTGCGGGACTGGCAGAGGCGGCAGCAGATTGCCTGCATCGGGGGGCCGCTGCACAACGGGCTCGACCAGCTGCAGAACTGGTACAACGAACTGACTTTAGTTTCTAGTGAAAACCACAGGAAGCACAAAACTTCAGTGTCGCTGAGCCAGAGAAGGCCGGCTGAGCCCAAAACATCAATTCATTCAGCTTATCGATGATTTATTAGCACCTGGGAGCTGCCGTTGAGAACAAAGAGATGCATATGTATTTTTACTTTTATTCCCTTGGGGTCAAAAATAACGCATCTCTAGAAATCTATAGCATGCATGCGAATTGCTTAATTCTCTCGCATAATATATTAACCTTAAAAGAGTCCAGTGAATTTTTGAAACCAGGAATGAACACAGCTTTCTATAAGGACATAAGAAACACTAGCTTCAAAAGCTTGAGAAAAGATATCTCAGTTTTTAAAGGCATATCTTTTTTTTTTTTTAAGATTTTATTTACTTATTTGACTAAGAGAGATCACAAGTAGGCAGAGAGGAAGGCAGAGAGAGAGAGAGAGAGAGGAGGAAGCAGGCTCCCTGCCGAGCAGAGAACCTGACGTGGGGTTCGATCCCAGGACCCTGGGATTATGACCCAAGCCGAAGGCAGAGGCTTTAACCTACTGAGCCACCCAGGTGCCCCTTACAAGCGTATCTTAATTTTTTAAAAATATTTTATATTTATTTAACAGACAGAGATAGCAAGTAGGCAGAGAGGCAGGCGGGGGGGGGGGGGTGGGCAGGCTCTCTGCTCAGCAGAGACCCCTATGTGGGGCTCAATCCCAGGACCCTGAGACCATGACCTGAACCAAAGGCAGAGGCTTTAACCCACTGAGCCACCCAGGCACCCCTTTAAAGGCGTATCTTAAGAAGTTGGAGTTAAACATTAGTTTTGTGTTTTCAGTACAGTGATTTATTTTTGTATTTAAATGAAAAATCTCAAGTGGCTTCTACTTCACGACATTCCCTGCGTGTGCACATGTGCAATCCTATGGTTACTATTCCTTGTATTACAAGAGAAAATGTGGGTAGGGTTTTCCTCAGCAATGCAAAATGAAAGTATGTGATTGAAAGAACACTTAGAAAAAAATAATGAAAAAGAAGGAAAATGTTCAGTTGAAATCTAAAATGCTTTCAAAGGGTACAAGTCAATACAGTGGAAACCTGTCCTAACTGGGACCATTTGTGATGTGAGCTCTGCCCCGCGGGGCCCGCTTCTCAAGAACAGTAAGGACCTGGGCTCTTTCTAAAACCTACTGATTGTGCTTGGGGAGATGCTTTGATTCTCTAACCTCACTGTAATAATAAGCAGTAATATACATAATAAAAATAAAATATAATGCTAAAAATAAAATAATCAAAATAATAAACAACAAAGGAAGCAATCAAGAACTTGGCCCATGAAAGTGCTTATAGCCAAAGCAGTAGGCAGTGGGCAGAGGACAGGTCTTCCCATAGAACCATGTGGGGAGTAAACTTGTAAGTAGGAAGAGCTGCGGTCAGGGCCCGATGGACTTACCAAGTCTGTCCATATCGCACCGCCTCTCCAGCTGACAGTTGCTTGGGTGTCCGTCACAGACTGTCTCTTCCCCAGACTTCGGGCCCAAGTCCCCACCTCCACTTCTGAGGTGATATCACCACTTAGTGAGTCAGACTCTGAGCCCATACGTTTCTCCAGACAGATCATTTTTGGTTAATACTTAGGATTTGTAAAACACACTTTGGAGGAGAGAGTCCATTTCTTATTGTTTTTATTCTTTAGTATTCTTACACCTAATACTCCTCATATCATGTATCTTTAAAGTTTTAAATTTGTTCTTTTTTACCCATTAATGAGGGTCACATTAATTAACGAGTACCACATCATTAACATCTACATGCTTAACAGACTTTTAAACAAACATTGAAAGGTATTCAGTTCCTGATGTTGACAAAATTTGATGAATGATGTCTATAACTACGGGTATAAATGACAAAACATTGGAAATATTTTCCATTTCCTATGTGCCATGCATCTTAGAGGGAAAAATGGATCAGGGAAGTAAGCATAAAGAACTGCCATTAACCTTTAATGAAATTAAGTGAATGATTCTCTTAACCGAATAATTATGTAATAATGTATTGCTTGCTAATGTGGTTAACAGTTAAAATGGTAGATTGGTAAGGGGGAAAGCTGTCCGCTGATGGTCCTTTGCTATTTGATAGCTTTACACTGTTGGCAGAAAGTCTGTTCCAGCTCAGAAGGCAACTGGAGAAATTAGAGGAACAGTCGACTAAAATGACATACGAAGGGGACCCCATTCCCATGCAAAGAGCACATCTGCTGGAAAGAGTCACCTTCTTGATCTACAACCTTTTTAAGAAGTAAGTCAATTTAAATGCGTCACGGCAGCCTCAGTCCCATGAAGCTGCAAGGAGGCGCTGGCTGGGTTTCGGTGTTAAGGGGAAGGAAGGTGGGGACGTGTTGAACAGTGAGCCTCAGGGTGGAGTGACTAAAGCTTCAGAGAGTTCCAGAAACATTTCTGCTCTTCACTATTTATTCAGCACTTCTCCCAAAAACTGACTCAGTTTTCTACGCGCCAAGGACGACATCCAGCTGAAGTTCATTTTTCACATTTTAGAAAAGAAGATTTCAGTGATTTCTTCTTAAGTGCATATCCAAGAAAGGAAGGGTAGAGGCCATGTTTATGTGTATAAGCTCAGCTAAAGAAAAAAAAGAAGAAGAAGAACAGTACCACGTACCAGAAATTCTAATACCCAGTTCAAAGATGGCATGAAATTAACTTTTTACTTTCTGTTTAGTATGATAAAAATAGGTTTTATTCTCGGCTCAAGTAGAACAATTAAGAATTACTTACTGTCGTTTATTAAGGGACGATCTTAAGTCATTTTTTCCATCTCCTGGTAATTATTTATGAGAAGTCTTTGGAAAGATTTGAGCTTAACGGGGATTTGAATATCTTAGAAGTGTAGAAAATTTGGATTTTTTAAGAGGACAGCATCCTGTTTCTCTGTGGTTTTCAGCCTGTCGATATTCTCAATGCTTTCAAATGACGTGCTTTATTTCCTTTTAATCTAGCTCATTTGTGGTTGAACGACAGCCATGCATGCCGACCCACCCCCAGAGACCGATGGTACTTAAAACTCTTATTCAGTTCACGGTCAAGCTAAGGTAGGCAGAACGTGCTCTATCTTTTCCTTTGCGGAGCCACAGCCACTGCATAAATAAGACCAATTTCTCACAGAGCGCCTCTCATTCAGCTCTTCTGTGTTAAGCGCCTCCTGCATGCCCAGCACTGAGCTATGGTAGACCCCCTCAGCAATGTTAATATGAGGGCCCCGCTTGGAGAGAACATGTCAGTAAGATGAGGACATGAGAGGATGGAATCGCAGTGTCCGGCGTCGTGAGGTCGGTTGCTGGAAAGACTGACATGGGAGAAGGCTAGAGAGTCTGGAGAAGTCTTTGTGGTCGCTTGGAGGAAGGACCTTGGGGGAGGAACAGAGAGGGAAAGGAGAGTGGGACAGTAGGAGAGTGAGGCTACAGCAATAATGACTTCCTGGTCTGTTTTGCAAGATGTTCCGCAGGGAGAAGTAGAATTGTGTAGACGGGGGACACAGTATGGAAGGCTTTGAATATCTTACCCAGGAAATAAAAGTGGCACATTCTTCGCCTGTGATTGCCCAGCAACTAGTTTATAGGATTTTCCTTGAAAACTCTCAATGCTGTAATCTTCCATGTATCCTACTAGGTACCTGATTTAAAGACCTATGACTTTTGTGCGATTGTTGCTTTGTCTATGCATTTGATCCTTTTCATTAGCATGAGTAACCAAAACGTACCATTTTCCCTAATGACACTCAAAATCATGAATTTGAGCTTGAACTTTCAAAGATCTTCATCATTCATCAATCTCTAAGGCCCTCAAACTTTAAATTCCTAATCACTGAGTCACCTTTGACCAGGACAAGAGGTGATGATGCTGAGGTAATGATTTAGGGCCCCACGATAGGTTCCTGATCCCCTATCACTATCAGAACTTTATTTTTATTTTTATTTTTATTTCATTTTGTTAATCTCCATTTTATTGAGATGTAATTGACATACAGGACTATAGAAATTAAAGCTGTACAGCGGAATGTCTTGGCTTACATAAACTGCAAAATGATTACTACAAAAAGTTTAGTTAACATCCGTCACCTCAGAACTCCATTTTTAAAGGGAGAGCATTTTCCTTCAGTTTGCATTTTAAATACGTCACATGAAATTCTTAATCATTTCCTTTGCATGAATTCCGCAGCAAGACTTAAGAACCAGGAACAAAAGCCAGAGGCCAGGTTCCCTCTTAAAATTTCATGATTTTCAAGAGTTGTTCATTCTTTATCCCCACATCTCTCTATAACCCAGAAGATAGTAACACTAAAGGGAAATAGGATAGAGGGGTGGTGGGCATCCTACATTTCCTGGAGGCACCCCCATTGGTGACACAATAAGTCTGAGAAGCTCTCCGGGACAAAAGGTTGAGATGAGCAGAGATTGCACAGGCAGGAGTTCTGAGCAGAAGAGGCCCCCAAATGGGCCTCACCTTGCATGTTCTTTGAACTGATGACCAGGGGCATTGACCATTCGTCCCTGCTTTAGTGTGCCTGCTTTCCTCTTCCACCTGTCTGTTGGGTCCCTGTCCTCCACCTCTGTACCTTGTTCTCCACTGTCTTGGTAGATGATCTTAGTATTCATTGATAGATGACTTCGTATTCAAGATTTCCCCTAAAACCGCTTCCTACCATAGCAGTCCATCTCCTATTTCAGAGGGAGGGGCGATATGGGTCTCCCTTTAGTCAGCAGCATCTTCTGGTGACTCGGATCCTGAAGTACGATCCTTCCTGCCCTAATTCATGTGACCTCTTCACCCCTCACTGCTAACAAGTGCACACATGATACTCCAAACCCTAAAACCAATCCTGTGCTTCATATAGGATTTTTAAGGAACTTTTGTCGCATTCCTCCCACTCTTTTGTTTGGACTCTCCTCTGTGATCGTATCTCTCTCATGCCCATCCGTTGCTTATCACCGTTCTCCATAATCCGTCTTCTCTGTTGAGCTGGACTTCTTCTTCTCCTGCGTAGCCACGGCCGCACTTCTCCCTTCCCCACTCTTCACTACGCCAGTCCCCTAGCACCTAGGGCTGCACTGGGTGTGGACGAGGCGCTCAGCACATGCTGAGTGAATGAATGAGGCTTGAGATGAGTGAATGAGTGATTGAATTAATATCTCTGAAACTGGACTGAACCCAGAAAGAGGGTATATCAAAGGCTACACATCAAAGGAGTTGGGAAAGCGAAAGAATAAAGGAGGAGCTTTATTCACCAGAAGAAGGAATTAAGGGATTGCTATTCTGATCTTTAGTCACTTCTTTGTTTGGAGTTGGATCTTTTTTAGTTATGAACATTTTTGCTGTTACTTTCATTGTGTATTTAAAGATTGCAAATGCATTCGAATTGGAATTTTTCACAGGTCTGGTCTTTCTCAGTGTTTTTACACTGAGAAAGTTTTTCTCAGTGTTTTTACACTAAGATTTTCCCCCATCAAAATATTTAGTTTCTCGAAACTTACAAATTTTTATGATCTGAGAATAAAATGTAGCCATATTAATAAACTTGCAAAGAATTTTCTGTATATTTTTACCTTTAATCCAAATGTGGGCTTTAACCAAAATGTATAGCTATTTTTCTGACCTAGCCATGTATTATCCAATGCACATCAACTGAAAATACTTCCCAGATGTCTGTCAGGATGATATGAAGTGGCTGGTGTCAATATCAGTAACGTGACAAACTAAAAAAGAATTGTACATTTTTGTTCTTAATTATTTTCATTGTATTTTAATTCCAGGATAGTATATGGTGTTATATTAGTTTCAGGTGTGCAACATAGTGATGCAACAGTGAGTTGGACATTTTTAAAACACACTAACATGTAACTAGAAATAACCTAAATTTTATTTATATATATGACATAAATATATTTAAATTTTAAGATATAAAAAGGCTCTTAACACTAATCATTTTTACTTCTGATTCTTTATTTATGTGTCTTTTCAGACTACTAATAAAATTGCCAGAACTAAACTATCAGGTAAAGGTGAAAGCGTCAATTGACAAGTAAGTTTCTAATTTCATTTTGAAACATGAAAATGTGAGACTTTTTAAAAAGAACTTCATTTTTATAGAATGATTTCAAACTTTTCAATGTATTTCTCTAACATTACATATCAATGTACTTCAAATATTTGACTTTGAAGTTCAAACATTTAATAGAACTCCAATGAAGACTTACTTTAAAAAATTTTACTATACAGTCTTGAAAATTTATGACTTTATTACACTACCCTCTAAAGTATCAAAGACTGTTTTTACTAGATCTATAAAATAGCTCATTTTAAGGAATCTTCTTGGTTTTACAGGAACGTTTCAACTCTAAGGTAAGAAATTTATTTTAGAATTTTTTTGCTGGTCTCATAAATATATTTTGTCTGAGACCATGTAAATAGCTAAGATTTTCCCCCAGCAATCGAAGATTTGTCCTTTGTGGAACTCATGTCAAAGCCATGTCCATTGAAGAATCTTCTAATGGGAGTCTCTCAGTAGAATTTCGACATTTGGTGAGTTCCAATTACACAAGCTTCTCCCCATCCCCAAATCAGATACATCTTTTCAAATAGGTCTTGTAATTCAATGTATTTTGGGTCTGGGGGGGTTCTTGTATGCGATTAAGGGCCATATTAAGAAATAAAACATGCCATCATTCAAGAATTAAAAATGGCAGAAAGAACATGGAACCTTAACTCAGAAGTCTTAGTTCTCAACATTGGTGATATAGTACCTTGATCGAGTATCTAGACAACAATTGGTCTGTATATTTTGATAAAGATGACAGAGATAATTGGTCTTATAACAGATAGGTATTCCTGATTTATTTTCTACTTTTTAAAATCTCCTCAAGACATGATATCCAGCAACAATGTGTCTGGCCGAAAGTGCTTTCATTTTAGGAGTAGCTTGAGGAAGTAGGATGTTCCTGGGTATGGCGGTCACGTACGGTCTGCTTTGGCATGTCTAGAAAGCTTCTAACCCAGCCTCACCCTGTTGCCTCTTGTTTTTACCACTTCCTCTTAACCTAGAGTTCCCTTCCTGCTTCCTGCTTTCTTTCTAATTCTTTGTGTGGTTCTTAGATTTCCAAAGACTCTACCGCTCTCTTGCCAGACGCATGTTACTTCTGGTTTATTAGCACTTAGGAAGTACCTCACCTGAGTGCCGGGGCACCACCGAATCAGCCCCAAAGGGTCTTTCTAAAAGATAAAATGCAGGTTAATAGGTACCTGCCTATACCAATTTATGCTGGGTTTTAGTTTTGATTTTGTTTTTGTTTGATCTTTAGTACTGAAGAGTACATTTCTTTTTAACTGAATCCCTCCAGTGTGAGGCGGATACAGTATAGTGACAAGTCCTGTGTTATATACATCCTTATAACTAGCTCTCTTTTTGCTTACATTCAATTTCTATCCTTGAGAAAATTTCAGTAGTGGACAATGTTTGCTAATAAGTAAAGCTGCAAGAGACCCTTAACTTAGAGCTGTTTGTCTCTCAAAATAAGTCATGTGGAAAAGAACAAGGGACATATGAAAAAATGGTTAGGTCTTTCTTCCAGCAGGTATAATATATAAATTAACAAAATCTTACTTTTTACAGTCCTCTTCTAGTTGCAAAGCATTTTTAAATGTATTATCTTTTGCATAATAACTTTAATTGATTTTTAATACAAAACTAAATGCAGAAAATCAGGGAGGCAAAAATTTAAAAATTAAAAATCATCTGTATCTCACTACCTTGTAACACTATTAATTACTTTTGCTTTTATTCTTTTACATATATACATGTGTATGTACTTTTCAAGTGGGATCAGACTGTACACACTATATACACTTGTCGTCTACCTTTTTCTTTAAATTAAGTAATCTATATCCTGAACCCTCTTGTGTCGCTAAGTCTCTAATGCCTTTAGTAGCTTCCTGTACCGTGGGACACTACCTCATCATTTGTTTTCCTGGTTCTCTGTGTTGGACTAGCTTTCACAGGGACTGAGAATCATCACAGCTTAGCTCAGACACTACCTTCCAGGTACAAAGGAGTGCTGAGTAGATGATAAACATCGCAGCATGATTTCCTCTTTCCAAAATGTTGGCTGAAAAACACAGTCTTAAGAGTATTCCAACTTGTTCATTTACCTCTGAGGAAGTTTCTACAGCAGCGTCTCATGAGCTGAAACAGAGAACTTCTTTCTTTTGAATCTGGGCAACTATGTTAGGTTTCCATGAATTAGAAGACATCGGGTTACTGTTCTAAAAGACAAAATTGTGGCCAAGAAAATCACTATAATGGGTATGACCAACTTGATATTTGATTGCTAGTGCTTCTCCGTCTAAATGGTGTCATTCTTTGTTTGCAAAGCAACCGAAGGAAATGAAGTCCGGTGCTGGAGGCAAAGGAAATGAGGTACAGAATGTTTTCACAAGATCGTTTTCTAAGGAAATAGCCTTCTCATCTCTTATTTTTTTAAAGTTTTAAAGCTGCCCTTTATAGTTTTATAGAAAGTCACATTTGTGTTTCTCTGGTTACAAATTAAAGCTTGAGAATTGCAGACAAGATAAGAAATTTTGTCTTAACAAGGAGAAAGAGGTGCCTGGGCGGCTCAGGGAGTTAAAGCTTCTGCCTTCGGCTCAGGTCATGATCCCAGGGTCCTGGGATCGAGCCCCGCATCGGGCTTTCTCCTTGGTGGGGAGCCTGCTTCCTCCTCTCTCTCTCTGCCTGCCTCTCTGCCTACTTGTGATCTCTCTCTGTCAAATGAATAAATAAATAAAGTCTTAAAAAAAAAAAAAAAAAGGAGAAAACCAGAAATTGCACATAAAAAGACCTTCTTGGAGTACCTGGTGGCTCAGTTGTTCGGCAGGCATCTGCATTCAGCTTGGGTCATGATTCCAGGATCCTGGGTTCCAGCCCCACGTCAGACTCCCTGCTTCAGGGGGCAGGGGAGGGAGTCTGATTCTTCCTCTCTCTCTGCCCCCTCCCGCTTTAATGCTCTGTGTCTCTCTCTGTCTCAAATAAATGAAAAAAATAATAATAATAACACCCTCTTAAAAGAAAAACTATTAACATCTTGGTTCACATCATTCTAGATCTTTATCTATGTATATATTACTTATATATATACATATTTACAGATTGTTTCATAACCTGCTTTTTTCCCCTCATAACAATGTAAGATGAACAGCTTTCCATAACCTTAATACTCTTGGAGAGCAACACTCAAAGTGGTGCCCATATTGCATTTTACAGGTGTGCCATAAGTCTTGAGTCAGTCCTCCACTATTACAAGATGCCTTAAAATCACTCATTTGAGGCACATCTCAAACTTCATGACCTATAATGTGAAAATCGCAGGTGAAAAACGCCCTATTAATTTATGGTATCACTTTGCCCGTATACGTAAGGTTTGCATCCCACTGGATGAACTGAGTAACAGCACACACGGATGTGGTCCAAGTGTTTGCATTTGAGTCAGTAAATGATAGAGCGGTCAGATCCTGGATTGAAAGTGGCCTTGGAGATCATCTGTTTCATTGGCCTAGATTGCTAAGACCTGTTTGAAATTAGCAAACCTGGGTTTGAGTCCATTCTGACAGTGACTGAAAATGTGATCCTTTGCAAATGATCTGATGGAGAAATATCGCATGTTTTTCCTCTAACTGATCAGGATAGTAGCGCCCAATGCGCTCTGCTCAGAGATGCGGTATGTGTAAGGTCATCTACACAAGGCTGTTATAAAGCAGGGAGACTTATTTCTGGTGTGGTTGGTATGGATTCATTCTCCTGGCTTTACAGTCACCGCTGCTAAGAGAAATCTCTTTGAATTATCTGGAAGGAAAAAGCACTTTATAAACCCAGCATTCAACTGCAATCAATCTAGCCCTCCCCACAAAACCACAAAGATTGACTACAACATTTAATGCTCTGCATTTCCCCTTCCAAGAATACTTGATTCCCTTAATTGTATCTTAAAGGGCATTTGCCAAATATCACAGCCGCAGCAAAGATGAGCTAAGCCTTTCAGGGTACAGCCTTGGTTTAGGGCCAAGCAGCAAACAGGTCTCTACAGCCCGATATCACGGAGGTAGAGCTTTTGAGTTTAAGGAAATTCTCGTAAACCAGATAAGTAGGAATTATGGTTCCCACCTCATAGAAATCCATGAAGATTTTCCCAATTTCCTAATTGAAACATTAGCACATTATAAATAAAAAGTCATTTCATGCATCTCACTGCGATTTTGGCCAGAGCTGCGAACATTTCATGCAGCATCACGTCCCCAAACAGTATTTGCTAAGTCTGAACAGACTAAACACGGTGCTTCTGGGCTGTTCCTCAGTAAAACAGATCAAACGGGAATAAATGCAAAGAGCTCGGCTTCTCCGACACCTTGTCGTCCTTAAGAATGTAAAACCAGAGTCTTTACTGGGACTTCCCTAGAGCAGAACTCTCCGTAAATCACCTTCTACTCTATGATAACCAAGCAATGTCTCATCGACAGTGTCTACTTATATTACTCTGAATGTATTTCCTCTCATTTTCTGATTAATAACAAAATGGTGCAGTCGTGTCAGAATAATTTTATTCCCTTTTTCCCCTAAATTGGCCGGCTCGATTTTATCTTAAGCTGTTCTTTGAGCTCCCCCTACTGATAGAATCCTAGAATGATGCCTAGGTACACGGAAAACACACACAGAGCAGAGAGTTGTTTCATGAAATATAGGAACTACTGAAAAGTCAAAAACATATGAAGTGGGCTCAGAAAGATAGAAAAGAAATCAAGGGCTTGGCCAGGCAGTAGGAGCGATCAAAAGAAGTCCGGAAAAATTTCGGGGAAGATCTAGCGATAAGGTAGAGTTCATAAAGTCACAGGGCCAGAGATGGTAGTAACCAAAATGTCAGAACAGGAAGCTGGGGCGTGATAGCTCATTTTCAGATTTCAAATGGTAGTCGTCGCTTATCTGAGCACCCGCAGTGGGAGTTCATAGCCTGATAAGAATGGATTTAACAAATCCCCCGTGGCATTAACCTTGTGCTGGGCACCAGGAGCTTCACTGACACTGGTACATGGAATTCTTGTGACAGTGCTATGAAGTAGGGACTGTTTGTGCACTTATTTTAGGTAGGGAAACTAAGGCACAGGGTGGTCAGGCCAAGATTCCAGCCATGGCAGTCTGGCTCCCATGTCCATGCTCTTGGCCACTGTGCGGTGCTGCCTCTGGGATCATAAAACCCGGGCGGGGAGATGCGGCCCAACCTCCTCCTGCCGCACACCTCAGTGTGCTCCCTCGGTTTGCGGGGGTTCCTAGAAGGGGGGTCGTCGCGACTGCGCGGCTAGCGTCTCGCCTTTCTGCTGCCCTCCAGCTGTGGTCGTACTGTCCCCGCTTTGCCCCGACTCAGAGATCTCATCGGTCTCCCACACCAGAATCCTTCTGAAGTCTAAAGAAACGGAAAATAATGCTTTCTCAGGAAAATTTGTTGACCTCTCCCTGTCTCCTCTGTGCGTCAGTTGGGGGTTGGAAATAGCACCGTGTTGGGGGCTTCCTCTTGCAGGCAGCTGGCCTCGTGCAAGCCGCTTACCCTAACTAACTCCCAAAAATGGGGGTCGGGTTGACCTGCACTTACAGCCTCGTCTAGAGGACCCGATGAGATGGTGCTTGGGAGAGTCGGCCCCGCTGCGCTGTGCAGGCGTCTGCTTTGGCTCCCCTTCCCAGGCTGCCCCTTTGTAAAGAGACGTATTCACACAGGTGGGGAAGATCTGTAAAGACAGTCCCTGACGTAGGACCAAGTGCTGATGCTTCCCCTTCTCTACCCACCTGCCAAAGCGCTGGGCTGGAGGTGGTCCCTTTCCAGGGTCCCTGAGCATGTCCTCCGGCTCCAGGTCTCCGAGACCTCAAAGCACCGTGTATGGATGTGTCGGCCCTTTCTGTAGTATCACGTCTTGGGTTCCTACTACCACCCCACCCCACCCGTATCTGATACACGCACACACAGACACACACACACACATACACACACAGATTGGCCCACTTAGTCCTGCTTTTGTGGTTGTCAGAGGTTGGACTGGATACTTACTAAATGATTGAGAACATACAAAAATCTCATGAGTGATAGTTTCCCTAGGGGCGCCTCCCTGAATCTCCCTAGCACTCCCTAGCACGTGAGTCAAACAGCACTGGCTGTTACTGTTACTGGCTGTTTGACTCACGTTACCCACAAAGAGGTGGTCGGTCAGGATGTGCAGGGGGTCCTGGCTGTTGGGCCGGATGACGGGAGGAAGTTGCATTCGACCCATTCTGTCCCAGAACAACCACAGATCTGCCCAAGGAGCCATCTCTGGATTTGGGGGCGGGAGGTTGGTGAAAGGTGGAGCTCTGGGCCCCCCACCCCTGTTTCAGTCAAGGTCGCTTTATTTTATATATTTTACAGATTGGAACCCAGGTGATGAATTTTTTTTCAAGACTGTGTTTCAAGGTTAAAAAACATATGTAAACCATTGGATTTAGACAGTTTCTGAAGCTTTTTTGACTAAGGTTCTATAATCTGTGAAAGTTCAAAAGAGAGTATGCTCTTTGCTTCTTTTTTTTTTTTTAAGGAATTTAATTCTAATAATTTGCTTTGGCATTTCACAACCCCATGGAAATCTGTGAACGTCCTGTCACAAAATCAAGGTTAGCCACTACTGACTCTTTATCCCACCTTTGTCCTTTCCTTGAAAGAGCCACCACGAACACACAATCCCATCACTAGTAAATAGCCAAACCTGGAAGGTGTCAGACGGTCCCTATAAAATAAACATTCCCAGGAAGCAGGCTTTCCCAGAGGTTCTTCTCCGGCAAAAAGGTGGCTGGAGAGTCGTCGTTGAAATGCGGAACGGTTTGAACAGGCGATCTGGTACAGCAGCCTCTGGAGTACACTTCGTCAGTGCGCGGCCACTGACCGGCGACGGTTCTCGCCGCAGACTGCGGGGTTGGGTAATTTTGCTTACGTGGTGGGAAGTCATGAAGCACAAAGGAGCTATTAGTAAAGCCTGGGCGACTAGGGTTTCACGGAACAAAATAGCCAAACAGATGTTCTTTCCAGGTTCGCTGTTCTCAAGCACAGATACGCTACTCACGGGCCAACTAGACCAGGTGTTTTCACAGAAAGTTGATTTCCTTCCAAACAGTTCAAGTAGTGGCAATGCCTTTAAAAAGAGATGTCGAGGGCGCCTGGGTGGCTCAGTGGGTTAAGCCGCTGCCTTCGGCTCAGGTCATGATCTCGGGGTCCTGGGATCGAGTCCCGCATCAGGCTCTCTGCTTGGCAGGGAGCCTGCTTCCCTCTCTCTCTCTCTCTGCCTGCCTCTCCATCTACTTGTGATTTCTCTCTGTCAAATAAATAAATAAAATTTAAAAAAAATAAAATAAAAAAATAAAAAGAGATGTCGATACAAGAATAACAGTAAAAATGTAGACTATTTATGGGACACCCCCCATGGAGCCCCCTTATTCTATGGCTTGAGAATTCGTTGTCAATCTCTTTATTTCCTACGATTCTGTGATTGAGGTCTATCTCTCCTGGGACTGTACCACTATTTCCCTCTTTTTTATCACTGTTTCCCGGCACCTAACCCAGTGTCTAGCACATGATAGGCCTTCAACAAATATTCATTCAGTGACTGGGATACTATTGTTAGTTGTTTTCTACTCCATGCAACATTGTCAGAGATTCCGGCTTGTTAAGAGATGAGCGAGGAGGGGCGCCTGGGTGGCTCCGGCGATTAAGCGTCCAGCTCTGCGCTCCAGCTCAGGTCGTGATCTCAGGGTCCCGGGAACCAGCCCTCCGCGGGGCTCTGTGCCCAGTGGGGAGCCTGCTTGTTCCTCTCCCTCTGCTCCTCCCCCCACTTGTGTGTGCTCCTCTCTCAAATAAATAAATAAAAATTTTTTAAAAAGTTAGCAAAGAACTTAGATGAAAATCTGCCTTATCCTGGTTGTATTTTCTTTCCTTTCTTTCTTTCTTTCTTTTTTTTTTTTAGAGAGATAACCCAGGAAACAGACTTTTTTTGGTAAGGTTTTATTCATTTATATGAGAGAGAAAGGCAGGGCATGAGAGGAGAGAAAGTCAGAGGGAGAAGCAGACTCCCAGTGGAGCTGGGAGCCCGATCTGGGGCTTGATCCTGACACTCTGGGATCATGACCTGAGCTGAAGGCAGTTGCCTAACCAAATGAGCCACCCAGGCACCGCCTAGTTGTATTTTCTTAACAGAGGTTTCCTCTGAAGTCAAAAGCCATAACTATTTGTTAACATACTCTAGATTTCCAAGGTATATTATTAGGCATTGAGCAGAGGAAAGAAAATAGAATGGTGACATCTATACCTACCTTTTAAAGACTGTGTATACTTCTTTTTCCAGGAGCCTGGTCAAGTAGTTCTGCCAATTTTCCAGTTTCTTAGCATATTATCCCATGTGTGTTTTTCTTTACAAGTATAATGAAGTCAATTCAGTTACATTATTCAGTGGCATATAAAAAAAATCATAAATTTGGGTATTTTAAATCCATAGTCATCTCACATGATGGCTTTTAAACACAGCCATGAATGGTGCATCTTATCTGTGGTGTTTTCCCCAGTCTACAAAGAATGGATCCTGGGAATGAGAAATTGAATATTGTCCCTGGCTTGGACCACACTCAGAAAGAAATAAAGACCATGACCTATGGCCATGTGAGCTTTGAATGTTAATGATGCTTCCCTTTGTCAGAGCTGCTTTTCTCCAGGCATGAGTATTATGTCTGCGTCCTTGCTGGATTTCATTCTAAATGTGCCTCGCAACTGCACCAGGGGCTGTAGGTAACCATTGGGTATTAGTTTGAGGGGGGCCTGGGTGGCTCAGTGATCAGACATCTGACTTCCACT
Organism: Mustela nivalis; assembly: GCF_964662115.1. NCBI lineage: Eukaryota > Metazoa > Chordata > Mammalia > Carnivora > Mustelidae > Mustela > Mustela nivalis. The sequence continues at coordinate 110,460,661 of NC_139030.1, forward strand.
CAGGTCATGATCTCGGCGTCCTGGGATTGAGCCCCGCGTTGGGCTTCACACTCAATGGGGAGTTCGTTTGAAGATTCTCTCTCTCTGCCCTTTCCCCTGTTCTCTCTCAAATAAATAAAAAAATCTTAAAAATACAAAAGAAATTCGTTTGTGTCATTGAGGAGACCTCTCACCGTCCACATTCCAGTTCAGTGACTAAAGCATGTAGTCTTCTTCCAAAGCTAAGGGACAAGTCTTAATGCCATTGCTCTGTGTGTGGAGTCCTGGTTTCTCACACTTTGGTGGGGAACACACAGGTGCCCTGACACAAAGATCTAAGGAAATTATCCATCATGAATAATTACGCGTGTGTTATTTGTATAAATTAAACCATAGAGGCTAGTATGGGGCATGGCTGGGACCTCACAATCAAAAAGACTCCCTGCAGCTGTCCTCCAGCTGTGGCCTGCCCCACAGAGGGGGATGTCTGTGGGGTCAAGGCAGTGTCCCAGAGTCCCAAGCACAGACAGCACCATCAATGCAAACATTTGCACAAGGCACAAGCAGAAGCCTCTGGGCCACACCGGTCAGTGAGGCCCCTCACAGAGGTGGAGGACAGGGGTGGGCAATTGTCCAGCATGGCCTTGATCTCTCCAAGCTACCATGTTCCACTGGAACTCTGAGTAGTTAAAATCTGGTCAGTTCGGTCATATGAAAGCTTAGATGTCAAGGCAAGAGACTATACCATACTTTAACAATTGTTAACTTGATTTATAATGGTTAAATGTTTAGACATGTGGTATGTAAGTTTCCTTCTGTGTGCTTGTCTCAGGCCTCTTAAACGTTCTGTGCAGACTTAGGTCATCCTGTCCACCATTGAACTTAGTGGGAATGTGAAAGACACTCATTGGTGAACATGAAATTATGGATTCTTCATTTGTCTCAGGGTTTGCATAGTGGAAGCATCTTATAGGGTGGTGAGATTTTCTGTTTAAAAAATGTGGGTTTTGCTCAACTTGGTGCCTAAGCCCAAGCTGACTACTTCATCTCATGCGCAACTAAAGAAACAGCAATTTATTTATTTCAATATGGGAGGGGTCGGGGGGCTGGGTGTTTTGTGTGTTGGATGTACTGGGAATAATTTTAGGGGTGATCTAAGGGAATTTTAAGCACAATTTCCATTAGCATAACTTTCTACTAACCCAGTAAAAAGCATTACCACTCTAGTGACTCTAGCTACCTCAAGTCAATGTAAGGCGCCCAGAGTGATCTAACCCAAGGGAGAAAGGACTCATTAATTCTCTCCTTCCTTCTCAGTAACAAACCCTAAGTTTAACATTCCTCATTGTCAGTGAAGTAAGTCTTCCTCATGCAATTGTCCTTCACATCATCATATTAGAACCAATTTTATCATTTGAAATTTAATACAGGTAGATTACAACTTGGTATTAATGCTTACTCAATATTGGATCATTTCTCCTAGGGTTGACTCTGCTGCCCCCAATGCCACGCTGACATTGCTAGTCTCAATAAGTCTTCTTCCATTTATAGATTCCCACAGGCCTTATTTTTTTAACACTGTCTAAGCCTTCAGGGAGCCTGGGTGGCTCAGTTGATTAAGTGTCCAGCTCTTGATTTCAGATCTTGATCTCAGGATTGTTAGTTCAGACCCCATGTTGGGCTCTCTGCTGGGCAAGGAGACTACTTAAAATTATATATAAATAAATTTTAAAATGAAGTTGTTTAATCCTTCTGCATCATCTCCAAATTTTCCACATCTCTTTTGAAACTAAACACAATGTGGATGAAGCACACGGACACTCATCATCTCCAAATTTCACCTGACGCTCTTCTTAAAATGCAGACTCATTCCTGGCTTGGGATGAGACCAGAGATCCTGTTTTTCTAACCAGTTTTTAGATGCTGATAATGCTGCTGGTCCTGGGCACATAGCAAGGTGCCGTAAGACTTCATTAGAGAAAAACAGCAATTTCTGTCCCACTCCTTCCCATCCCAAACCTACTTTCCAGAGACGATCATTTTTTGAGTCTTACATGCTAATATTATGCTAATATCACACTAATGTTTCTTGATTTTTAAAAAGTTTATATATTTAGCTCCTGAATTCTTTCTATAAAAGAAAACTGTGGCTCTTTTATGCCAGCTTTCTGTATATATAAATTTCGCCCATCTTCACAGTATCATTATAGAACATAGTTTGGTTTAGTCAATATATTCAGCGTTAACGTTAGTATGGATATATAAAAATTATTAACAGCTGAACCCTATATCATAGTATAATTGCATTTCCATTCTTGTATTACTTCCAATTTTACCTGGATTTATTAGTTGCCTTAATTTCATTTTATTCAATCAATTTATTTTATGTAACTGTCACTAATGTAGCCCAAAACTTTTCTTCAAAACTCAAAAATTTCTTCTTTCTTTTTAATAAGATTTTTTTAAATATTTATTTATTTATTTGAGAGAGACAGAGTGCACAGGGAGGGGAGGAAGAGAAGGAGAGGGACAAGCAGACTCTGTGCTGAGCAGGGAGCCCAGTGTGGGCTCATCTCACAACTCTAAGATCATGACCTGAGCTGAAATCAAGAGTCAGATGCTTAACTGGCTGGGTCACCCAGGCACCCTGAAACTTGGAAACATCTTGCAATATGGTCAAACAGGTCAATCTGAGTTTTTTGTGTTTTCCTTTTTTCTTGGCGACATCCCCCTAGGAACCCTCTGTCTCTTCCTATAATTTGGGTTGATTGCCCTCTGATTCTGTTGCACAACTATTTTTTGTTTTATTTTTTAGTTCTTAAAAAATACTTCCTTTCACTTTTTAAACAAATTCATTATCACACTGACTTGTTTGTGTTATATCTATATACATATACCTTGCTTTTATAATAGTCTGTAACCCAGAAGGACTAATTTTTAAAAATTAAAAATAAAGAATTATTGGTCTGCATTTAAACTGATGAAAATATGGAGGAATTTTAAAAGTCATAAATTACCTTGATATCATTCTTTTGTAGAAATAAGATTTCTCACTCTGTATATATTCTAAATAACTTTTTTAAATAGTAAAAGGGAATATCCCATAATAGAGAATGTTTGGGGTATTTACTTTAAGACTTTGTTAATTTTTATAGAAGCAGACCTAATACTACATAGCAGTACATTTGTAAGGTAACAGTTGATTTCTTTATTCCTTAGGGTTGTCACATGGTGACTGAAGAGCTTCATTCTATAACCTTCGAAACACAGATCTGCCTCTATGGCCTGACCATAGATTTGGAGGTAGGTGTCAATCAAGTATTTACTAATAATATATTCAGTCATCGGCTGGCATTTATAGATGAAAGCTGAGTCTTTTCTGGGTATTAGTACATTCCCTTTTTATCATTTTTGTTAAGAATTTTGTTTAGAAACTTTAGGGAACCAATATGTCAGATAGTTACTAATTAGGCAACATTCTACTATTAGAATGTATACTATTCCAGTTAAATACAATGATCAAATCTCATGGGTATTATCAGTTGAATATCTATTGAATAATTGGTTGCCCAGATTGCATGTTTGTTGGTTCACTTTCTGGGATCTTCTGAGTCATGAGTAGTTAGTGGAAAGCCTAAAGAGAAATAAGTATCCTTCAACCATGTCACTTAACGATACACTTTCCAAAAATTTAACTTGTACATGAAATCCCTCAGAAGGAAAGCTTTTTTAATGTAATGAGTAAAGACAAATGATAGGAACATTAACGATACACTGTTTTGATCCTCTTATAACAGTCACCCTTGTACTCAAAGGAGGAATAAAGCCATTTTGAGGATTAGATCGAACATGACTATGAGCTCCTTGAAGGCAAGGCATCATGACTTTGTCACTCCATTAGCCGTGACTCGGTGCCTGGCCTGTAGCAGAGGCTCAACACAGGTTAAATCAGTGAATGGCTGGTGCGTGAAGGAAGAGTTGACATGCCCTGAATATGATACTATTTGTGGGATGTATTGTTTTAGAGTGCTGCTTTTCCTTTTTTATTGGAATGAGTGGAGATATGTACAAATTTTCTGTAAATGCCTTCCTCATCACTTCTTCCCACACTTCTGTTTCTGTTTCCATGAGCTGTTAACTGAGGGATCTCGCTGTCCACAGAAATCCAGCCACTGTTAATGAGAAGGGACTAACGTAGGTTGATTGCATTTGCGCCCTGGTCTGTGAAAGCCTGTTTGTTCCACAAGGCTGAGGACAACAGTCCCAGCCCTGCTAAGCTGAGTGTCACAGCAGACCAGGCCGCTGTCTTTCTCATAAAGCGTGTGACATTGCTTCCCTCCCCATCTTCTGCAGTGAAAACGCCCATGTCTACCACTGATGTTAATTAGATGTCAGATCATAAATTGAATATGTTGATCCATTTCATCGATAAATTTAAAATTAAATTCCTTATAGTAACTTACTAAGAGTACAGCCACAAAATCAATACAAGTTCTATCTAGTTGCTGTATGTGATATAAGTATAAACATTTATGTGATGTCGAGGGAAAATACTGGAGAAGCTAAGTGACCAAGCACTCTGAAAGGATTCCCGTTTTTATGGCTTCTTTCATCCCTACACCTTGATTCATATATGCTCAGAAAATTCCCGTCCCTTCACAAGCCATTTTAGTAACCAGGGCAGGGAAGACACCAGGATTAAAGGAGTAGAGCTGGCTTGAGCTGGCCCTTTAGGGGACAGGATCAAGAATAAAATTAGCACAATGTGCAACTACCTGTAATAACTGTGCTTTTCTTTTTTTTTTTTTTTTTTAAACCAGACTAGCTCGTTACCTGTGGTGATGATTTCCAATGTCAGTCAGTTACCTAATGCTTGGGCATCCATCATTTGGTACAATGTGTCAACCAGTGATTCACAGGTAGAGTCTCTGTTCCTATTTCTCCTCCTCTTATTCTATTTGATTTGCTTTCTTGTTTTATTTTTTTTTAATTTTTTTATTATTTGAACATATTTTAAAATGAAGAAACCATTTTTATGTGTTGGTATCTTTTATCCCAATCATCAGTATTTCTGTGAGGTAGTGTCACCCCCTTTTTTTTTTTAAGATTTTATTTATTTATTTGACAGACAGAGATCACAAGCAGGCAGAGAGGCAAGCAGAGAGAGAGAGAGAGAGGAGGAAGCAGGCTCCCCACTGAGCAGAGAGCCCGATGCGGGGCTCGATCCCAGGATCAAAAGACATCTATACATCTATATATGAATCAAAAGACATCTATATGTGATTTTGAATACATATTTTATATATATTATATTTTATATATATATATATATATATATATATATATATATATATATATATGAAATTTGGCATGTCTTTGTAGGTTGTTTTCTCCCAGAACTCCAATATATTTAATATTTAGTCGCATGAATCCTCTCTCATGTTATATTTAAAGTGATGTGTTTTGATGTACTTGGACGCTGGAAGAATTCCGGCAGCAAAACTGACAGGCGGCTATTTGTTAGTTCTGTGGGTCTGATCCGCTCCCAGCAATGTGCCTCACAGAGAGTTCTAGCCCCATCCGGTGGCTCTGTTAACGGGACTGCGGGGAGACTTCTTGGTCTGGAATTTAATGTCTGACTGCTGTGTTCACCTCCTTAACTACTTCTGGCCACACCACCACACAGACTTTTCTACAAAGGTAGAAGATTAGTTTCCAAATAAATGACTAGAATATCATCCAATGTTGCCTAACTACCCTCTGACTAGACAAATTTTCAAGTTGATTATAGATTTAATCCGTTCTAGACCCAAATTGAGTTTTAATGCCACCTGGTGGTTATTTGAGACATTGATCAGAAATTGGCCTCGCTGAAAACAGATGCTCTTCTTAAGACACCCAGGGAAGAGAGCAACAAGAAACGATGAGTCAGCCCTTCCTCTTCTTCCCTCTTACAAAATCTCGGTGTGTTGTCTTGGAAACACAAGACCTAGAGAAAATAGGTCAAATATAAATAACATTTCTTCTTAATTCAAAGCAAATATTCACTCTTCAGGGAATTTTTTTTTTTTTTTACCTTAGGTCCTAGCAAAATAAGAACAGACCTAATGAGTTAGCTCTGAGTGTTTTTCCTTCTTGAAAAATGTGCCCAATAAGGAAACAACATGGAAGGTGACTTGGCCTGATTCCTTCTCGTCCTCCCTTGGCCTGGCATTCGAGACAGATTAATCGCAGAGAGGAAGGCTGCGTAGGGTGTGTGATGTGTCACTTCCTCGCAGGCTGCAGTGAGTGCAGGGCTCACTAGAGAAGTTATCCTGCCTTAAAACCAAGAAAAGCCTACAGCCCTGGAATTAAACGCCATTCCCATTAGGAGCTACACATATTCCGAGCTTTTCATTCAACCTCAAGGTGGAGGAGGAAAGATGGGTCACTTCTCTGTCCTCCGTGTGCAGCACTGTTGCACTTAGCTTTCCTCAGCATCCTCCTTCTGTCAGAAAGCCACCGGAGTTGTCACACGAGCCATCCCAGACTCCGCTCTGCTCCTGGATGAGGAATGTGGGTAGCAGGTCATGTACGGCTGACAGTGGAGATGCACGGAGTCCAGCATAGCAGCGAACTCTAGTTTCTCTTCTTCACGCTCTTCTGCTTCAAGACCTAAGTCCCCAGACCTCAGTTAGGTTCTATGCCTTTGGTCATCTACCCAGACACAGTTCTCTGGTTCAGGGGAAACAGCTTCTCTAGAAATTCTCTCCATTCCTCCCCTTCCCATCTCCCACTTCCGGTTGGAGGCTGTATCCTCTTTTATTCCCACCATCTGAAGTCTTGTAGGTTGGTTCCTTTTCTTGCTGCCCAGTGTAGTTTATGCTTCTCCCTGTACTGCACTACGTTACTCAATTCTTCCCTCCTTCTGTCTTTAAAACATCTTTCTTGGCTTTCACACCTTCTGCTTTCCAGTAATCTAAAATGAAGTCTTCTCTTTCACTATTGCTGACCCAGTTTCTGGCACAAGCAATCTTGTTTGCAGTTAGTCATACAGAAGGTTCTCTTGTCCAGATCAGAAGAGAAAGACTACTATACTGTTCACAAAACAGGACTCAGGTTAATTACAAATTCACATTGTAGGGTGCCCTACGTTAGCCTGAGGCTTAGCTTTTTGTGCTTTGGGATTCTTTGGTCAAAGTATAACTTGTACCAATTCATAATAAACTAATTAAATAACTCAATATAGGTTTTTTTTAAAAAGATTTTATTTATTTATTTGACAGAGAACACAAGTAGGCAGAGAGGCAGGCAGAGAGAGAGAGAGAGAAGCAGGCTCTGCACTGAGCAGAGAGCCCGATGCAGGGCTCGATCCCAGGGTCCTGGGATCAGGACCTGGGCCGAAGGCAGAGGCTTTAACCCACTGAGCCACTCAGGCGCCCCCTCAATATAGGTTTTGCTTAAGATTGATATACTTCAAAAAAAGAATATTTGCCCCGTGATTTGTTGGACAGTATTAAGTACTTGTATGAATTGATTGATAGCCCATGATCCAAGGAAAGTTAAGAAATGCCCAATGATTCTTTCAAGGATAAGATGGAGCCATATATTTTATTGGACACAAGGGTTAAGGAACTCTTTAGGAAAAGACAAAATCAGTGTCAGTTAAAAAGCACATCAGAGATGAAGTGATATTCCGTATATTAACTTAGATTGGCCGAAAGAGTTTAAAACAGGCATTTTGGATACTGAATTATAGTGTGTTCAATGTGATTAATGACTATGATCATCATTACGACTCTATTTCAGAACTTGGTTTTCTTTAATAACCCTCCATCTGCCACTTTGAGTCAGCTCCTGGAAGTGATGAGCTGGCAGTTTTCATCGTACGTCGGCCGTGGCCTTAACTCAGATCAGCTCAATATGTTGGCAGAGAAACTTACAGGTGAGAGTGGGTAGATACGGGAGACTGCCCTTTGTTTGGGGTCCTCGAGCATTTTAAAGAGCCAGGTGATATTACTACTATTAATAATAATAATGATAGTCACAATTTATTGAGTGCCCACTGTATTGCCAAGCACAGAGCTAACTGTTATGTCGTCTTTCTTGGGAAAGGGTAACTCACTATTCCTTCCATTTTATAGACAAGGATACTGAAATGCAGAGGTTAAGTGACTTACCAGGCCTGCGTGGCTAGAACATAGCAAAGCCAAGACACAGACCAGGCCTGTCCAGTTCCAAAGCCCCTTCCTTTCCATTCCACTTTCCAGTCTCTGGGGTGTTTGATGTCATTTCCACTGAGTGTGATGTGAAGCCTTAATGGTGCTTTGACTTGGCTGCTAATATCACGATGGTCCTTAACCAACTCGACAATAGCTGATTCCAGGACCAGGGAATTTAATAGCAATTAAAAGCCACACGGACAGTACTTAATTCTCCATATCAAGAAAATTTTAGTTTTGACTAACATGTTTAAAGTTTGCAAAATAGAATCATTGGTACTTCCTGTAGTGACTATAGTGTAAAATTTTTGTAAAACAATTTCAAAAGATATATCTATATTTTGACAACTCTGGGGTGAACATATTTACCACCAAAAGAGAGTTAAGATGGCATTCGTGTACTAGCATATTTGTATCCTAGAATTGTCTGCCAAATAGGGCCGCAGACGCATTTGCGCATCAGTAGTGAACTCGTGCGATTTGGCAAAAGTGCAGCCGGGTTGCCGCTTGGATCCAGCACCTGCTCAACAGATGTTTGATGAATCGGATCTTTGGGGAATATTAAAAAATTTAGTTAACGTAAATATGTTTTTTGGACTTATTTAGTTTAAAAACTGCAGTGGTAGGCCTATTTGTTGAGTGAATAAAGTTTTTAATATGTAGTGTAGATAGCAGCCATGTCCTTCCAGATCTTTATGAATTATCCTTATGAGTATAATTTCCTTAAAAATTTACATAGAAACTCCTGTACCCTTTCATCGCCCTGAATCAAAGTAGTCAACAGCTTCTTATTGCCCAATAGATCTCGAGCTCATTCTTTTTCTATTAGTAATTAGGACCCCTGGTGATCTGGCCATACCTAACTTATATACATTTATTTTATGTTTATTTACCAACATCAGGCAGCTCTTGCTGTCTCCTATATAAGCTATGTTCATGTCCACTATGTTTCTTCCTTCATTATTCTTACTAGAGTGTGGTTTCCTCTTCCTTCTCCTCTGATAATTTATATCGTATCTATTCATGGGGGCCTGGCCCTAGACACTCACCCTCTTTCAAAGTTATCTTAGCTCCTCCATTGAAAAGAATTTCTTCTTAGAAAATACATCTCATGATATCTTCACGTTTTTACTGTTGCTAGGATTAAGTACTCTGCAAACCCATAACCAGTGCTTAAGAAATTTTCAAAAGGGACTAGGTAAAGCCCTAATTGTGCACGTTGGGGCACCTGGGTGGCTCAGTTGATTAAACGTCTGCCTTCAGCTCAGGTCATGATCCCAGAGTCCTGGGATCGAGCCCACACTGGGCTCCCTGCTAGGCGGGGAGTCTGCTTCTCCCTCTCCCTCTCCCTGCCTCTCTGCCTACTTGTGCTCTCTATTTCTCTGTCAAGTAAATAAATGAAATCTTTTAAAAAAATAAGTAAATAAATTGAGCACCAAAGTGAAAATCCTTAACTGTTTAATAAAAATCTCATTCTTTTCTTTTCTTTTAGTCCAGCCTAGCTACAATGATGGTAATCTCACCTGGGCCAAGTTCTGCAAGGTACAAATAGGGGAACAAAAATATTATTCCGAAAAAAATTTTTCAGTAGTGTTTCTTTCCAGCCTCCACATCATAATCTGGGATTTTGAGGGTTTTCTGGATACAGGTTTTTTTTTTTTTAACTCTAAACTAGTATCTTATGTTTAAAGGAAGTATTTTGGGGTCCCTGGGTGGCTCAGTCAGTTGGGCAGCCAGCTCTTGGTTTTTGCTCCAGTCATGAGCTTAGGGTCCTCGGATAGAGCCCTGCATCCAATGAAGCTCCCTATTCAGTGGGGAATCTGCTTCAGGATTTTCTCTCTCCCTCTGCCCCTGCCCCCTCTGGCTTTCTTTCGCTCAAATACATAAACATTTTTTAAAAGTTTAAAGCAAGTATTTCATTGAAAAGTGGAACTTGAATTACTGTATCAATATTACTGTTAAAATAATCATTGTCCTGACATGTTTGTTTATTACAATAGGAACACTTACCTGGTAAATCATTTACCTTTTGGACATGGCTTGAAGCAATATTAGATTTAATTAAAAAACACATTCTTCCTCTTTGGATAGATGGGTGAGTTACAGGCTATATTTTCCATATGAATTCATTAGGTTCTTATTTTTAAGCTGTTGGGTTTTTTCCTTTCTTTTTCTTTTTAAGCATGTGTATTGATGGGGGTGGGGAATAGTTCAGTTTTTTACATTCCTCACAGAGTACTAATATTTAATCTTACAGGAGTATTTCATTGACTTTCTATTATATTCAGAACGAATTTAGGTCTGTTCTTTGTAAATGAAATACATATAAATGTAATAAATTGCAGTGTTTGATCAGATACAACTGTGCGTTGTTCTATTTTTAGGTATGTCATGGGCTTTGTTAGCAAAGAGAAGGAGCGCCTCTTGTTAAAGGATAAAATGCCTGGAACCTTTTTGTTACGATTCAGTGAAAGCCACCTCGGAGGGATAACTTTCACCTGGGTCGACCATTCCGAAAATGGTACCTGCGCTCTGTCGCTCACCCATGGGACGTTTGTACTGGGTTTGGCTCCCGGTGTTTCCGTTTTCAGAAGTGTGTAGCTTGGTGTTCTGCTCTTCATGTGTCCAGAGGGTTGGAGGCTGGTTGTTACAGTTGTCCCAGAAGAGAGTCCCACGGATTTCTCACGGCCTGTGTGGGTGTCCTCTCCTGCCGGGCAGGGAAGGGCCGGCCTCGTTTGATAGCCAGGGACGTGGAGGTGATGTGGGCAGGAAGAAGGGGCCCAGAGATGCCTGCAGGAGCCTGAATGTCCCCGCCCCCCACACACACCCTTTCTGTCTCTCCAGGAGAAGTGCGATTCCACTCTGTGGAACCCTACAACAAAGGCCGGTTGTCCGCTCTGCCGTTCGCCGACATCCTTCGAGACTACAAGGTTATTATGGCTGAAAACATTCCCGAAAACCCTCTGAAGTACCTTTATCCTGACATTCCCAAAGACAAAGCCTTCGGTAAACACTACAGCTCCCAGCCATGCGAAGGTTAGGTTCTTTCTGTTCGCCTGTTTTTGTCAGCTTTTGGCAAATAACCTCATATTGCAGTAAAGTAAACGAAGTTCCTCTTTTGATGTTTACTTTGACTGTCATAAGTCATAGGGCGTATGTGGCGGTCAAGGCCTTAAAAACGAAGTAGGGTGTCAACAGTTCCTGAAGAGGGACAGCTGGGCAGTCCAACCCGAGTAGTCAGTCACCCGTGGCTGTGCGCAGACTCACAGGGCCGTGGTGCTGACTCGGGGCTCCCTGTAGAGCTTCCAGCTTCCTCCTTCCTAAAATGGGAGCAGGGCCAACTTCACATCTGTGACTGGGAGGCAGGAAAAGGAGGAGGCGGTAATGATTAGAAAGCTGTTAAGAGTTATGGGAGGGGCACCTGAGTGGCTCAGTGGGTTAAGCCTCTGCCTTCCGCTCAAGTCAAAATCCCAGGGTCATAGGATCGAGACCCGCATTTGGGCTCTCTACTCAGCGGGAAGCCTGCTTCCCCCTCTCTCTCTGCTGCCTCTCAGCCTACTTGTGATCTCTGTCTGTCAAATAAATGAATTAAAAAAAAAAGAGTTATGGGAGTCTGTTTCTGCAAAGGAAAGCAGAGGTTTATAAGCTTTACATTTTTTGCCTTACTGTAGTCTCATGATTTCGCTTGGGCGGTTTGCTTGCCAGGGAGGGGGCGAGGGGTCAGCGCTTCTTTCCCCACCTGCTGGCCTGCCGATAAGTCTGGGCATACCTGCCTTTCCTGTTTGTATCCTAAGGGGCTAAAATAATACCCAACCAAAAGAAGCATTTGTTAAATACATGAAGAATATAACTAAAATTAGCTACATAACTGTAATGTTAAGTTTACCATTCTGTATCTCCAATGCAAGTGTACATGATCCATTAAGATGCTCGTCCATAGCGACGAAATCCGCGAGCACCATCTTGCAGAACAGTCTGCAACTGTCACCCACAGACGCGACCTGCTGCTACCCTACTGACTTACGATAAATCCCCCGATATGCAAATCAATCAAATATAATCAAACTTAAACTGTAACATTGAACACAGGTAATATAGTTGACTCCCACTTTTTCTCACACATTTTGGAGACAATAATGTGTAAAGTCAGATTAGGCCTACCAGGAGATTATTCTCTTCTTACACATTTATGTTCATCTCAAATACTGGTTCATCTATTCAACTGCAAACTTCTGTGAGTCACTGAACAATCATAATCTCCCTCTTCTTTTTAACATTACTTATATTTTTCTAGGCTTTAAAAAATTTATTAGTAATATTGACAAGGTTTCTTTCCTGCTTTCTTTTCCAGTTTCAAGACCAACAGAAAGGGGGGACAAAGGTTACGTTCCATCTGTTTTTATACCCATCTCAACAATGTAAGTAACCTTAGCCACATGTAAAATATCTCTTACTCAATTTTTCTTTTTTAAAAAGAGCACTTGTACATGAAATTTTAAGATGGAGCCGAGCACCGATATACATGATGATAAAACATTTTAATGCTCAATGTCCCATTTGCTCTAATACATAAAGCTAGTCAGGAAGCACCATGCTCTACCATGACTGGAATTATAAAGTTGCCTTTTTAGATGTCGTATATCCCAGAGTACACTGAATGATCTGATTTCAAACAATGAATTAGGCATCTCAAAGAAACAAATAGATGAGGCCCTAGAACTGAGTTCCTGACACAGTGTCATCAGAAGCTGTCATTTTTAATCCTTTTCAACATGTACTTTGTTATCTCTTTAAGCCGAAGTGATTCAACTGAACCACATTCTCCATCAGATCTTCTTCCCATGTCTCCAAGTGTCTACGCCGTGCTGAGAGAAAACCTGAGTCCCACAACAATCGAAACTGCAGTATGTTCCCTTTCTTTTCTGTTGCTCGTCAAGGGCACTCCTAATGAAGCAAATGTGGTACCCGTTAATCAAAGGGGTTGACGTTCCACCTGAGAAGTGAGAAAATGGTTTTGTTGGACCAAATCCCTGAGCATAACACTGGGTGTGTCTGTATGTTCCTGTGGGTCACTGATATGGGCATTGAAAACAGACACCTTCATTCATTTGGGCTGCTTTAAGTTCTTTCCATCAAAAGCCATCAAGGAATTCCTCTTCCTCACTCATGTACATTTTGTCCCTACTTCTGCCGTTGGCCGCACCACTCCCCACCACTATCCCATGTTAATAGACAATACACATTAGTCAATATTTATAAGCCTATAATGTTCGATATTTATTTTAGTTTGAGAATCGCAAATTCCAATTTTTCTTTATTAATTTTTACTTGCATTATTAATCCTGTCTTAGGAACTTCTTTAAGTAGCACATGAATTACAGTCAGTAGTAGCATAATACTACTCTCCTGAGAACTTAATCACAATCTTAAATGAAATATTGTGATGAGGATACATCCTATCTACTATTATTCCTCAGTACCATCAAGTGATTCAGTTTACATTCAGATGAACATATGAGAATAATAGAATCCTGAGCCCCAAGAAATTTGTATGTTGGGTGTGGGGGAGGAAAATTTTGATTTTACCCTTCAAGGTTCCTTTGGCTGATCGAAGATTGAAATTGACATGAGGCAGATTAATAAGAGAAAATCAAATAATTAATAACTAAGTAAAGGACTAACAGGGGGGCCATAAGAATATGAGGCCCACAGACAAGGCAGACGGGCTTGTACGCCATTCTGAGCTAAGAAGAAGGGGCTGGGATCTGAGACTTCAAAGGGATTGAAGACAATTCACAGGAAGATGAAAAAGAGGAAATATTTCATAAACAAATGTTTGCTGGGGCTGTACAGAAACAGTGGGGCACAGAGAAGAATTTTAACAAACAAACTTTGAGTTCCTCCCTGTCTACCACGCCTCATACATATTATACTGTAGTTATCTATGGCGATAACTCCCTTCTTAGAACCAGATTCTCTGTCTAAATTCTTTTAGCCAGTTAGCGGGAAGGTCAAAATCTCTTCCTGAGCTTTTTATTTCTTAAAATAATCAGCCTAAAATAATCTACATGCTAAAAAGACACGTTTGGGTGGCAAATTTTGTTCCTCTACACAGATTATAAAGTTTTAGTCCTCTCAAAGGTTTCCAGGGATGGGGAAACCCATAGGCCCCTTTGACAGCTTATTCCAATCTTAGTTGTCTTAAATCATTTAGTTATAAGAGAACTTTTGCTACATTTTTCACACATTTTCTCAGCACATTTTTGTGGGATGAAATTTGTGAGTGCTTACTAGTTAAATGGTAGAAAGATTGTGAAGTATTTAGTAGACAAAAAGGTGTTTACCTAAAAAACTATGAATTATTGACAAAAACCATTAATTTCCTCAAAAGTCATTTTCATTTTCCAATTTTAGATGAAGTCTCCATATTCTGCTGAATGACAGGAGAAATTCTGGACAGTCAAAAGAAGGAAGCAAATGAAAAAGCTTAAAGACTGATCTTTGCCAACAATCGTACTTATTTCTTCAGCTTTGTACATACCAGTTTCCAGGAAATGGTTGAAGTCTGAAGCTCTCCTCTCACTGGCATGACACCACTAACTGGGAATGTCCTGACTAAAATGCTAAAATCCGAAGCTTCAGATAAACTTGCAAGATAAGACACTTTAAGAAACCAGTGTTAATATAACATCAACAAAAAATTCATTCGTATTTGTTTCATTTTTTACTTTGTTTCTCACATGTGACTTATGATTTTGGCTCTAGAAGGCTTAAGTGTTACGATTTCAGAATAGGTCATGAATGACAAAGTCACACCTACATCACTCAAAACCCAGCAAGAAGACCTGAGAGAAAAGCCAAATAAGCTGATATCCTGAGTTCTAGCAGGTGAAAGCCATCACCCTGGATTTCAGACATTCTTCCCTCTGGAAAACCCTCTCTAACTCTCTCCCACCCCTCTTTTGTCCCTGAAGCAAGCCAGCCAGACGCTAATGTTTAATAGGAAAGATTTCTAAGAACAGAAGGTCTTAACACAACCTGCCTTCTCAGAGAGATGCCATCTTACCAATGGCATCTTCTATGCCCACTCACATGCGCCCGACTGGATCCTCTGTTGTTCCCCTAGAAACAAACTCTGCACCTGTCCCAAGGCCAGTTCCCTTATTCCTTTGCAAGCTCCTGATAGTAGTCTCTCTCTCTCTCCCTTTTTTTTAAAAAAAAGATTTTATTTATTTGAGAAAGAGAGCAAGAGAGGGAGAAGCAGATTCCCCACCGAGCAGGGAACCTGACGTGGGGCTCAGTTCCAGGACCCTGAGATCGTGACCTGAGCCAAAGGCAGGCACTTAACCAACTGAGTCACCCAGGTGCCCTTTTGATAGTACTCTTAAGGTCAAGGTTGTCTGTTACCAGGCTAACTTGAGGTACATTCTCCCAATGCCCTCCTCCACATGCCCAATTTTCTGCAATTCAAATATATCAACTGTGGAGGAAGTGCAAAAGTGGAGGAAATAACCATAAACCTGGTTTAAAGTTATTATATCTTGATTGGTACTTTGAATTATAAAGTGATTATTATAGTGTTATCTTTAAAGAGGTAATCTCCTACCAGGATAACTCAAATAATGGGATTTAGAAGCCAAAGAAGGTTGCAGAAGTTTTTCATTCTCTGGAATGTATTAAAAGTATGATATACTCTTATTCAGCAGAATGTTTAAAAACTTCTCAGTATAGAGCCCGGTAGCAGAATGCCAAGGTTTCGTGTGTGATCTCAACCACCATTGTGATTTGAGGGCAGACAATGCGAGGACATCTGCAATGCTCCCTCTAACAGAGGCAGAGGGCATGTAAGAGTAAGAGTTCAGTAAGTGGCTGTTTGCACGTAGATTCAGAAAATCAAAATCAAGTTCTTGATCGCATTATAGACTTAGTTCCCCAAGAGTGCGAGTCTTGCATTCTAGAAATCATCTTTGTGAGAGTAATGGGACTTGGTCAGGGAATTCCTGGAGACACCCGTTTAGTTGAGGATAAAATGTGCCACATGGGATGAAGTGCAGTGAGTGGGAAGAGAATTTAATCACCAAATCTCCCCCTAATCCTCCCCCAGAATAGGTTTTTCCTTACAACTGGCAGCAAATAAGTAGCATTTAATGAAATAAAATGTAGATTTATTTTTCAAATATTAATCACATTTTCACTCCTCCCCTCACCCATCCCAGACCAATCACAAACGTCCATTTTGCTAATCCCTTTGTAAATTCTTTTTCACATAGGCTCACTTTGACCAACTGTACTGAATATCAGTGCCTTTATCTGGAATAAATGTTGAAAGGAGGAAGTTTCCAGTTAACTTCCTCAAAGTCTTTAGGTAGCAAGAAAGGACTCCCCAAAAACCTATAAGGAATGAGTATGCTTCTGCATATTCAAGGGATTTATTTGTTAGCTCGCATGTTCAGGAGGCCCAAGCACTCCCTGAAGAAGAAGGAACAGAATTAAAGGTCAAACCAATTATGGTTATACTGTAGCAGATAACCGTGGTCAGACTTAGCAAACTGCCCCTGCGCACACCCTTCAATTTCTGACATAATTTTCTTCTTTTTTCAAATTGACCATGAGCACTGATTGATTTGACTGCTTGCATTTTTTAAAGATCTATTTATTAGAGAGAGAGAGAGAGAGAATGTGTTTGTGTGTGTGTGTGTGTGTGTGTGTGTGTGTGTGTGTGTGTGAATGGGAAAGGATCACCGCGCAGACTCCTCACCAAGTGTGGAGTCCAACGCAAGGCTCCATCCCAGGCCCCGGGAGATCATGACCTGAACCAAAACGAAAAGTTGGCCACTTAACCATCTGAGCCACCCAGGCACCCCTGACTGCTTACATGTTTTAATGTCTGGCTGAAGGAAGTACAATAAACACATAATAAATTCTCCCTTCTCTGACAAACCCACACAGTTGTGCAACCGGCACTGTAAGACACAACATGCCCACCAGAGTCCTCAAAGAGGCGCTGTAAAAACACCACGGACAGGCTCTGCATCATCTCTAGAGCAAAAACACAAATACTTCCATGGGTCTTCCCATGTGGATAGAGGCTCCAGTTAACACCAATCACGTTCTCTCTCCCCGTTTATAATCTCTGTATGGCTTCTGGTGCTGTGGTTTAGCAGCTCCTACCACGCATGTATGGATAGAAGCCTGGAGGTTCCTGAGTTTGGATGGCAAATGTCAGTCTATTTTCATAGACTTCTAATTGAAACTTAGACTTTCTTCCAATTAGGAATAAAGGTGACACACACACATTTTTGTCACGTTACAATTGTTAAAATGACCTCAAACTACTGCTTATGCTAAGCACAATTTTGAAATTGCATTCATCAGACCCGCTGCTAGATCTTATTTAATGCCATTAACAAAGAGGCCCTTCTACCACTATGCCACAAAGTGGGTTTTCATATTTCGATATCCGCATTTCCATGTAGTTGGTTTTCTACTTATCTCATGTATTTTATTTTATTCAGCTAAAAGCATTACTCTTTGAAGGAGTTTGTAGGATCCTCAGACTGCCAAAGGCGTCCATGGCACAAAGCTTAAGAATCCCAGCTCTGGATGGCACACAATTCTCAGCAGGTCTTTCCGAAGTCAGACATTTTTTCGTCTCTCCTTAGTCTTTCGTGCCTCTTATCACCTCCCCCAACAACGGCTTCTCACCCTGCAAAACATCCGCACACAAGACTGAACTACTTTCAGTTTCTTTGATGGCCCAGGCTCCCTCCCCCGGCCCTCCACCTCATCCTCTCAATTCTCCAACCCATCCCACCCAGCCTGCCACCAGGATAACATTCACACACCCTTCAGGTTCTAGAAAGCCTTCTGTCCAACCCTCCACCTCCCCACCCCCACTCCATGTGGACACCTATATGACTCAGGTCCCTTCACATCTCCAGATGCTCTAGGTGCCCCGGCACCATTCTTACCACCGATGTTGTACAGGCCTGTCAGCTGTCGTCTTCATTAGACTCTAAGCAAGCTCTGTACATGCAGGGACCAAGAAGGCATTGTTCACAGTTCTAGCCCTAACATGTAGCACACTTGGCCCCTTAGAAAGTATTTGTCAGTGATTTAATATTTGAGCACATAGACGACAGCAATTCGCTGTTTTCTGTCTGCAAGACTAATCTAGAATTCTCTTTCCAGTCCTCCAAATTCTAAAATTATGGGATAGTCACTTGCTGCCTGCAAACTGATTATGAACCAGACATGCTTGCCACCACTTCCCCTCTCCTTCATCTCACTCATAATTTCCAAACTCTGTAGAAATGCTCTGGATTAGATTGTCTGATTATTAGCTCATTCTAACTTCTCTTTTATTTACATATCTTCTATGTGCCTAATATCCCAGACATATGCCTGTGCACAGATGAACCAATTGCTCTTGAACTTTCCCATAACTCTGCCTTTGTTAAGCTCACCGCCTTTATACTCCTCCCCTGGGTGAAAGCCTAACACAACTCTCTCTTACATTAGACTCCAAAGTCATTCCCTCAGATGTCTCACAGAGCTCGGCCAATGCGAGGAAGCCTGGAGGCTGTCTGGACAGGGCAGGGAGGGGGGGATGGGAGTGCAATCAGGAAGGGTGTGGAGGAGTGATGCTCTCATTCACATCCTTAGGGGAGTTTTTCAGAATACACATGCTTGTTATTCTCCGCCCCTCAATTCTAGCTCGACAGGTCTAGAGCCAGTGTTGAGGTCTGGATGGTTGAATTCACCTGTGATTCCTGATTCCAGTATTGGTCAATGGTGTGATGCACTCGTAAAAAAAATACCACAATTATGTATCAGGAACTGATTACTTTTCTTTCTTTCTTTCTTTTTTCCTTTATTTATTCATTTGACAGAGAGCAATCACAAGTAGTTAGAGAAGCAGGCAGAGAGAGAGGAAGAGAAGCAGGCTCCCCGCTGAGCAGAGAGCCTGATGCGGGGCTCCATCCCAGGACCCTGAGATCATGACCTGAGCCGAAGGCAGAGGCTTTCACCCACTGACCCACCCAGGCGCCCCAGGGACTGATTACTTTTCTTAACTCAGGTTTCCCAGCTGAACCATAAGACACACTCAGTGATTTGCTAGACTACTTTCTCAGTTGTCCCAAGGATGGTACCTAGTGCCATTCTAGGGATAGAGGAGAGACCACACAGATGCTTCAGGGCACTGGCTTAATCCTTTCATGAAACTTGGGATGAAGCAGGCTGTCACAGCAAAAAGTCCCTCCTGTTATGAGAAGAGATGAAAACAGACAAATAATAAATGACAAATTTAATAAGTACTATGAAGACTATATAGAGTAGTTGAAAAGAGTGGTCTGTGAAGGTCTCCCTGGGGAGATACTTGATCTGAGACCTAAAGAATGAGAAGGAGCAGGTCCACAGACAGAGCCAGGAACACAGCATCCTTAAAGAACAGTACACACATGAGACTCCCGCTGATAAAATCTTGAGTGCTTGAGGCCACAGAGAGGGGAACGTGGTGAGGCATGGAGTGACTGAGACAACAGGGGTAGGAGACAGGGACAAGACCAGATCATATAGGGCTCTATAGGGAAAGCTGAAGGCTCTGAATTTTATTGCAAGTGCTATAGAAAAAAAGTGGTGTTATTTTTGTTCCTTCATTACCTAAGTTTTTGTTTGTTTTAGTAAGTATGTAGCAAGGTTTCTATGGGACTACTCTCCTTTCCTTCAATTTCACACTACTTTGTTAGTGTGCAACCTGAGCAGTTGCACAGGGCCAGCATTCACAAGGACTCCATGTTGGTGTAATGCCCTACATTGCCTTCTAGAAATTCTTGTAAGTTCGGAATAAAGGACTCCGTATTTTCATTTTGCACTGGGCCCTGCAAATATATAGCCTGTCCTGTCCTTCAAACGGGAAAATAAACATCCCTTTGCGTTGTGGGAATTAGGTGAGGAGCACTTGCTGGGGCTTTGGAGCAGCCCCGGGACTGGAGCTCACTCTCGCATGACGCCGAGGGCTGCGGCAAGGCCCTTCGCACACTGGAGTCCGAGCTTGGGACTCGGTCACCCCAAGTCGCTGGTGTCCTTCGCTAGTGACGGAGCCGAGCCGGCCCCGTCCGTGCCTCCCCCAGTCGTGCAGTGCGCGGCACAGACGGCTGACAGGACCCAGACTATTTCCCCGGGTCCGTCAAAATTCTGGTCACCGTGCGGTGACCAAACCACTCCCCCATTATACCCCCCACTTCCTCGGTACAATCACCGCGAGGGGGAAGGCAGGGGGCAAGAAGGCTCCAGGAGGGGAAAAGCCCCTTGACAGATAGAGCGAAAGGACTCCGGGGGCAGCAGCCAGCCCCGACCTCCCCCTCCGCCGCAGCTGGGGGGGGGGGGTGTCCGAGCCCGAAGGACGCGGGGCTCGCACGAGTGAGCCCGCCCACCGACGGCGGAGAGGACCGGACGCAGGGAAAGGGCGCCCTCCGGGCCCAGGAAGAACAAAAAGGTGAAAGCGCGACGGCTACGGTCTCCAGCGCCTTCCGGGGCTACAGCACATCCCTCGCTCCTTCCCAAGATCACGGGTGCCGCCCCGCCCCGGCCCCCGCCTTCCGCCCCGTCGGGCCTCCCCGCTCAGACTCAGCCCGCTGGAGGGCGCAGGCAGGTGCCGCCCGTCCGGGGCTGGCGGTCGCGTCCCGCCCCCGACCCCCACCGCACCCCCGCAGGCTCGGCGCGGGGGGGACGCCGACCCGCGGCCCTTCGGTGGGAAAATCCCCGGGCCCGCGCCTGCGCACTGCGCCCCGACTCTGTTCACTTTCGCTTTTCGGTTTCCTCCCAATCCTGCTCCTTCTCGCTCCAGGGCCGTTTCCCCGAAAGCACGTGGGGCGGCTCTTCCGAGCAGCGGCGCCCCTCCCGCCGCGCGCCGGCCGGCGGCCTCGGAGGCGTTTCCAGCCGCAGACAATCTGCGCCTCCCGGGGGGCCGCCGCCTGGGGCGCAGGACTCCGCAGGTGCTCACGACGGTGTGGACCGTGAATTGAAATGTGCTCCGTGCAAGCACTTGTGCAAACGGGAAGAAAATTCTATAGTAACCCACCGCCCAGAAACTTAACATTTTCTAATATTTTCCCTGTCTCTCCCCTTTCCATTTCTGACTGTTCCATGATCTACATTTCTATATATCCTCACAGTAATAGGATATTGTTTGTTTTCCTGCATTTAATTTAATTTTATACGTGGATATTTCCCAATAACTAGTCTTTGAAAGCATAACTTTCATATTCTAGCATATGAATATCGAAAATGCAGAGAACCAGGAATGGAAAGATTGCTAGAACTGTAACATCATGGAACTGATGAGTTACTCCAGCGCTTTCAACGTCTCATCATAAAATGTGGTTTCTAGCCTCCTCACCACCCTGACTCTCTTTTAAATAAATACCGGACGAGGGGTGTTCTTACCTGCCATTTCCGATTGAGCGCTAGTGACTTACCCGGTACAGTGTTGAAAAGTACTCCCAAGCCTGGCACCAGAAAGTACCTGTCCTTTGTTGCCTTTTTTTTTTTTTTTTTTTAACCCAAATACAGGTCTTTGCATTTACTCTCTTAAGTATTATCCAGTTGGTGTCCGCACAACATTCTACCGAAGATAACTTAGACTTTTGATTCCGTCTGTGAATTAGGGGGCTATTTCAGCCGGCCGGGGGGTGATCTCAGGGCCTTACAGCACTGACCACAAACACCTCTTACTCATGGTGTTTGGGTAGGCCGCAGTTCTGTCCTGGGGGGTAGGTGCAGGGGGGCTCCTCACATCTCTGCTTCTAGGACTCAGGCTGGGGGAGCCACAGCTGCTTGAGCCTGCCCTCTCCCAGTGCAGAGAAGGAGCATAGGGACAAGTGGATCACATGGAACATTCGCAGTCCCAGGTTGGTTAGACCTGAGTACCTCCCATCTGCTTATATTCCATGTCGTGGCCAGAGTGAATGGAGGCAAGGAGTGGGAAGGGAAAGAAGAAAAAAAGAAAAATAACACAATCTATCAAACATGATATTAGCAATTTTTTCCAGATTTGTGTCTTTTGCAATGTTGACACAGTTGGTATAGAGATACAGTTTCCTAAATAGGCCGTTCTAAGGGGGTCATCACACATTTCACACATTTGGGTTTTTCACTTCTGGATCTCTCGTGTTTCTGTTCGGTTTGGTTTTTTATTGAGTTGCTTTTTCAATGGTCAGTATGTTAGCCACACTTACAAAATACATAAGCTTGCCCCCCCTGGAACATGGGCTCTTGGAGGAAATAAGGCTCGGACACTTTCAAAACCATAATATAGGGTGTGTGTGGTGATTGTTGAGAAAAATGAAACACTCGTGTGTCATATTATTTCAGAGACAAGATTAATGATCACGGGGTGAGGTGGTTCCACAAGGAGAATATAGGATTGGGCTTAGTTTTAACAAAATTGAGTCAAATTTGATAGGTGAAGTGAGTAAGGGGCAGGACATGACATTTAGTATGTGCAATACTTGCCAATGGTATGAGCAAAGGGACAGAAACAGGGAAATGAAAAGCTTGGGGATGGAGGCAACTCTATTTTGAGGATAGAGTTTCGTCAGGTAACGGGACAGTGGGAGACAAGGTTGGAGAGAAGGGTAAGGACATTCTGTGGAGGACCCAGACTCACAGTTTGTTTTTACCATAAATGCAATGAGAGTTGTCAAGGCTCTTGAGCAGGTACTGAGTGTATCACCGAGGTTAAGGTTTTAGAGAAATTAATTTGGCAAATACAGTGGAGAGGAAAGGGATGGAAGAAGGTCGTCTCCCTGGTCTCTAGTGTTCCAGTTCTGAAGTGATGCGAGCTACGGGAGAGTATGGTCAATGACGGTACCACAGAGGAGGGTAAAGACAGAGGGAAGGAGGCATCCATAGAACTTGATAACAAGTTCTGACTCTTCTTAAGAGTCAGATTTTCTCAAACGTTGTCTGGGCCCTTAATGCAGGTGAGTAGGGGGGGGGGCATTTTAGGGTGGCCTGGCATCTTTTCTTACAGAAGGCAGCTACTTTGGTACCAAGGGTCATTGCTATCACAGATCAGTACTGCCTTTGTAAGGGTGAGGATGTGACCGGAAGGAATGTATAGCTGTGGGAAGAGAAGAACTACAATAGAAACACATTTAAGCATATCTGTGGGAAAATAATTACTTTTCCTACCCAAGTTTGCCTTAGTCTTCAAGGCTTGATTCAAGTTCCATCTACTTGAAGAGTCGGCTTATCTGATGGGTGTACTTCCCAGTAAGATCAGATCTAGGAGCACCTGGGTGGATCAGTCAGTCTGCAGTCAGCTAGGTTATGACTCCAGGTTCCTGGGATGGAGCCTGTACTGGGCTCCCACCCAAGGGGAAGCCTGCTTCTTTCTCTCCCTCTCTCCTGCTTGTGTTCCCTCTCTTGCTGTCTGTCTGTCTCTGTCAAATAAATAATAAAATCTTAAAAAAAAAAAAAGATCGAATCTAGGCTGCTGGCCTGTGGGATGCCTACCTGGGGGAGTGCCATTTAAGCTGAGTTTCTAGCTAAGACATAAAAGATGAGTTAGCCAGAAAAGAGGTTGGGGGAAAGCCGATGTTGCTCCAGGGGGCTTTCCAAATGGAGAACTGCTGGTGAGAAGTCCTGAGTTTGGGGAAAGAGCTGGACATATTCAAAAACTAAGAATGCTGAAGTACAGAAAGGAAAGAGTGGCACAAGATAGGATTAGAGAAAGAGATAGGGAACCAAGGCTTTGTAAGCTATATTTAGAAATTTGAATTCTGTAAGAAAAGTCATCATGGGATTTTTCAAGTTGGCCAACACATGATCTGCTTTGAAATTAAAAAAAAAAAAAATCACTCAAACTGCTGCATGGAGAATGGATTAAAAGGGAATTAAAGGCAGGGGACCTGGCTGCCTCGGCTGGTAGGGCAAGCGAGTCTTGATCTCGGGACCTGAGTTCAAGCCCCATGTTGGGTGTAGAGATTACTTAAAAAAACAAACTTAAAAGGGGGTGGGCAACGAAGAGCTTAAGTGAGGCGGCCACTTGGGACTCTACTGCAATTATCCAAATGGGAGAAAAGTGGGGGTGGTATGAGACAGAGGGAAGCTGGTGAGACTGGAGGAACATTTGGGCAAGAAGAGTCAACGAGGCGTGAGCACCAGGCGTGGGAGTTGAGGGAGAAGACGACGTCAGGGAGGCCTCCTGGCGGCCACATGGCGGCTCCAGCAAAGGAAGGGCAGGTTGGAGGAGAAAGATGAAGAGTTGGTTCTGAATATAACTAGTTTGCAGACCCGACCGGAGAGCCTCGTGGAACAAGGGAGGGCTGTGCGCGAGGGCGCGGAGTGTGCAGGAGGTGGGACAGGACGCGCAGGTGCGGACAGACGGATGGTGCGGACAGACGGACGGTGCGGACAGACGGACGGCGCGGACAGACGGACGGTGCGGACAGACGGACAGATGGACGGTGCGGACAGACGGACGGTGCGGACAGACGGACGGTGCGGACAGACGGACGGGTGCGGACAGACGGACGGCGCGGACCGACGGACGGCGCGGACAGACGGACGGCGCGGACCGACGGACGGCGCGGACCGACGGACGGCGCGGACAGACGGACGGCGCGGACCGACGGACGGCGCGGACCGACGGACGGTGCGGACAGACGGACGGTGCGGACAGACGGACGGCGCGGACCGACGGACGGCGCGGACAGACGGACGGCGCGGACAGACGGACGGCGCGGGCCGACGGACGGTGCGGACAGACGGACGGTGCGGACAGACGGACGGTGCGGACAGACGGACGGCGCGGACAGACGGACGGTGCGGACAGACGGACGGCGCGGACAGACGGACGGCGCGGACCGACGGACGGTGCGGACAGACGGACGGTGCGGACAGACGGACGGGTGCGGACAGACGGACAGCGCGGACAGACGGACGGGTGCGGACAGACGGACGGTGCGGACAGACGGACGGCGCGGACAGACAGACGGGTGCAGACGGGACCCACGGCAGCCCTCGGCGCTCGCCGGCAGCTGTGCGTGCGGCCGCCACACGCGCGCGTGAGCCTGTCCGCCAACCCGAGCGGCTTCGGACCCGGACAACCGCTCAGGTGGACAGCTCGGCCACGGAGGAGCGGAGACGGAGAAAGGTGCCGCGGGGGCGGGAGGACACAAGCAGGAGTGGGTACTGAGAACTGATGGGTCGGCTGTGCCAAGCGCGTCCGAGGGGTCGGGCGAGGGCAGAACCGGCCCCGAGAAGCAGCCAGCAGGGGAGCCGCCCGACTCGCTCCCAGCTCCCAGCGGTCCCGGCCCTGGGTTCACAGACAGCGGTTGGACGCCAGGGTCTCCCAGCCCGGGCGTCTGCGAACACAGACATCCTCTGAGGTGCCGTCCGCGGTGTCTGGCGGTAACCGCCCGCTCGCCAAGTTGCGACGCCGGGTCAGCCTCGCGACGCCCGGCGGGGGCCCTGCTTGCGGCCCAGCGAGGCCTCGGCGGGTCCGCGCGGCCGCGGCGGGGAGGCAGCGGCCCCGCGGAACAGCCGCGTCCGATTGGCCGCGCGCGGCAACCGCCCGCTGATTGGCGGAGGCGCGAGGAGGCGGGGCGCCGGGCTCCGTCTTTTCTCCCAGCCGCTACTTTCGGTTTTCTTCAGAGTCGGCCGCGGGCCCCGCGCTCCCGGAACGACGCCGGTCCGACCCCAGACCCTGCAGAGGTGAAGCGGGTGCGGCGACCCGAGACAGGCAGCCCCGCGGCGCCTCCGCCCTCCGCTGCCCGACCCGGCGCGCAGAGTGAGTGGCCTGGGTTTCCGGGCGCCGGGGTGGGGCGTCCCAGGACCGCGCGGTCCCGCTCTGGCCGCCGGACGCCCGGCGAAGGCCGCTCTGCAGGCGCGGCCGCCGGGGAAGCACGCGTCCCCGGCACCCCGGGGTCCTTCTGGGTGAGGAGCCAAGTCGTGCCCTAGCAGGACAAGTCTTGTGAAGTAGATTTCCTCCGTAAGACCGCCGCGGTGCCCTGACCCCGCTCGCCCTCCGCCCCGCCACTCCCCCACGGGCGCCTCTTCTTCTCTCCACAGAAGTGACCGTTTGCGTGCGGCGTCGCCGACAGCCGCCCCGGCCGGACGCTCGCGCCTGTGCATGCGCCCCCCGCCCCTCGCGTGCGCGGCGGCCGCTCGGCTTGGGTCCTCAGCCCCGCGGCGGGACGCGAGGCGACAGGTCAGTAACGGTTCGGGAGAACGAACGGAGGAGCGCCTCGTTTGGGACTCTTAGTCCTGCGTCTGTGTTTAGAGATGAAGGAGCTCCATGTCTTCCTGGAAAGTTCCTGCGACCCCCCAAGTGCTGTTAGTCTTTGAAAACTGGTGGCGGATCCTGAAGAGTCTGGGGGGGCCTCTGGGTGCGGTGCGAGCGACTGAGCTTTGGGTGTTGTGTGTGGAGGCTCGAGAGGTGGTTCTCACGTGACGGCAGGAAGGCTTGAGCCGGGACAGCCGCTGCCTCAGGAGGATGCAGAACCCAGACTCGGAGGAGCATCACAGGATTTGCCCCTTATTTTCTAATTCAGTACGAAATAGACGAGATTTCAATGCAGTAAACTTGAGTACCTACGATGGGCAGGACACTGTTGGTGGGTTTCTTTGTTGTTGTTGTTTGTTTAAAAAAAAAAAAAAAAGGTAGCCCCGGCACCTCTGAAACTTCCATGACGCGGGGGAGGAAGCCTAGAGCTTCATGTGGAGCTGACACAGTAACCGAGGGTGCAGAATGCGTGCGGCAAAGTCAAAGAAAGCTTAACTGCCTCTGGAAAAGTCCGAGACCGCTTTATGGAAGAAGGGGTTTTTGTGTCTACCTTTGAATCATGGTAGGACTTAGGCGAAAATTCCTGGAGAGGCTGTTTTTTAAGAGCCAGTGACAGCTGGAGCAGAGCGGAAATGTTGGGCATAACCAAAACACTAGATAATTAGGTAACGGGTTTGCTTTGCTAATGGATGCATATAGGGTCAGGGTGCAAATCAGCCTAGGAATGGGCAAACTGTAGCAGTTTTGAGCAAGACAGTGATGTGGTCCACCTGTGTACAGCAGGAGGCTACACTGGGAAATAGTGTTGGAAGCTGAGAGGCAGGAGGTCTTGGGACTGGAGGGAGGAGTCTGCGTAACACTAGAATTTGAGCCAGGTGATTGGGGATGATCATGTCCCTCCTTGAGTTGGCTACAGGTTTAATGAGATGACACTGATTCTGGATCTGTTAGCATGCATTGATTAATCGCCTGCTCCGTGCTCTACTAGCTCCTCCAGTCTTTTTTTTTTTTTTTTTAAAGATTTTATTTATTTATTTGGCAGACAAAGATCACAAGTAGGCAGAGAGGCAGGCAGAGAGAGGAGGAAGCAGGCTCCCTGCGGAGCAGAAAGCCCGATGGGGAGCTCAATCCCAGGACCCCGGGATCATGACCTGAGCTGAAAGCCAAGGCTTTAACCCACTGAGCCACCCAGGCGCCCCAAGCTCCTCCAGTCTTAACAACCGCACTGTTGATGGGGACGTGAGTTGCCTGAGGTCCTGCATCTAGTAAGAGGTGTCATGTCCCCTCTGGCTGACCCCGTGGCCAGCCGATTTGCTGTAGGCACATCTTTATTACACACCTGCCAGGGTGGGGAAAGAGCCACAGGTTTGGAGTCACCCATGGGGTGAAATTTGAAGTGCAAAATCAAATTCAAATTTGATTTGAAAAAATTCAATTTCCTATAGCATGTATGCCAAGGAGTGGGTTTGTGTCATTTCCACTGGCATTTGTGATGGTAACTAGCTTTATTGTCCCACCATATCCTTGCTTTTCTTTGGAAGGAAAGTCGTGGAGTAGGCATGACTTCATGCCTCCACAAGTGTGCTTGATAGCAAGCATGCATGGCTTTTCCATGCCCTGCTTGAAAATGCAGACCCCTTCCGCAGAGGCCTGGTAGGATGCGAGCCATGTGTACCCACGCTGCATGAGCCAGCTGTGCGCTGGTGTAAATCCCAACTTACACTGTGGTAATGGGAGGCTCTCCGTTTTCTGCATAGACGGTAGGACTTCCTTAAATCAGGGTTTTGTTTTCATTTCCTTAGAACTGCTTTGCAAAAAATGACTGACGGTTATCCAAAGAGACAGTAGTATTCTAGTTTTTGAAATTATACTTAACAGTGTTGTTTCCATCTTTAAATTATTACTGAGATTTAAGAGTGTTTGTACTACTTTTATTGTTCTAAGTAGACCAAGAAGAAAATCTGTTTTAAAAGGTATAGGACAAAAATAATTCATGTTAGCATATGAATCACAAAGTATAAAATATTGGTTTAAAATTCTTTGAGTTAAATTACAGGTGTACTGTCTTTCTTTTTTTTTTAAGATTTAATTATTTATTTTAGAGCAGGCCCATGAGAGCAGGGGGAGGGTCAGCAGGAGAGGGAGAGAATCTCAGACGGACTCCATACTGAGCTCAGAGTCCAGTGTGGGGCTTGACCTCAGGACCCTGAGATCATGACCTGAGCCAAAATCAATAGTCAGATGCCCAACTGACTGAGCCACCCAGGTGCCCCAAATGTACTGTATTTCTAAGAGAGCAACTTTTGGAGGGTTCTTAGGATTTATCTGGAAGCAAATCTAACGAAATAATGTTTTTCATTTTTTATTCGATAAAAGTACAGATTCATTTCAAAGTCATATCATGAGCCCGGCACTGTTCTGGAGATAGGGTGTTGAATAGTCCGCTTACCCTTCAAATTCTTCCCTTCATTCATTCCCTTTATTCCTTAGAATAAAAAAAAAAAATACATGGTGGGTTAGCTGGTGGTAAATGCTATGGAGAAAAACACATCAGGGCAGAGGGATAGTGTTTTATGAGGTGAGATGTGATGTCAACTTAAGTAAGGGGCCGGAAAGTCTTCCCTGGTATGTTGGCATTTGAGCAAAAGGCCTGAAGGTGTGTTTTCTGGAGAAGGAAAAAAAACAAACAAACCCCAAACTTTAATTAAAAAAAAAAAAAACCAGACCTCAGAATGTAAATACCATTTAAATAATGTATTTCAGAGACAAGTTATGTTTTGGATTAAGTAAGATACTTAAAAGAAGCATGGTGCTAGATAATGCCTTCTTTGGAACTGTGCTCTTCCATTCCTGACCTAGGTCTTGTGCTCTGTTTCCTGGTAGGATGTCGCAGTGGTACGAGCTGCAGCAGCTTGACTCCAAATTCCTGGAGCAGGTTCACCAGCTCTATGATGACAGTTTTCCCATGGAAATCAGACAGTACCTGGCACAGTGGCTAGAAAAACAAGACTGGTAAGGGATGCTCACTTGAAGATTTTCTGTTTTTAAAGTGATTAAGTGGCTTGGAGCTGCACTGGATAAGAGATGAATTTCATTGTAGCCATTTGGACTATCTGTTGCAGAACAATATGTTGGTTTGAAAAAATGGCATCTCTACAAAACTGTGTTAGTCATTAAGAGCTTGTATGTAGTTTGTCCATTGAATTATGACGTGCACTCCTAAATGCTTTGAACAAGTTAGATAATGTTGGCACCAATTATGTCCGTTAGGATCTGGGTTAGAGAAAGAAGTAAGTTAAAAGAAACAATGATAGCCTAATTATGGTAAAACATTGATTAGAAATAGGAAGAAGGCATAAAAAGAGAGCTATAGACCAATGTCCTTGATGAACACAGATGTGAAAATACTCAACAAAATACTAGCCAATAGGATTCAACAGTACATTAAAAGGATTATTCACCACGACCAAGTGGGATTTATTCCAGGGCTGCAAGGTTGGTTCAACATCCGCAAATCAGTCAATGTGATACAACACATCAATAAAAGAAAGAACAAGAACCATATGATACTCTCAATAGATGCTGAAAAAGCATTTGACAAAGTACAGCATCCCTTTCTGATCAAAACTCTTCAAAGTGTAGGGATAGAGGGCACATACCTCAATATCATCAAAGCCATCTATGAAAAACCCACCGCAAATATCATTCTCAATGGAGAAAAACTGAAAGCTTTTCCGCTAAGGTCAGGAACACGGCAGGGATGTCCATTATCACCACTGCTATTCAACATAGTACTAGAGGTCCTAGCCTCAGCAATAAGACAACAAAAGGAAATTAAAGGCACCCAAATCGGCAAAGAAGAAGTCAAATTATCACTCTTCGCAGATGATATGATACTATATGTGGAAAACCCAAAAGACTCCACTCCAAAACTGCTAGAACTTATACAGGAATTCAGTAAAGTGTCAGGATATAAAATCAATGCACAGAAATCAGTTGCATTTCTCTACAGCAACAGCAAGACAGAAGAAAGAGAAATTAAGGAGTCCATCCCATTTACAATTGCACCCAAAACCATAAGATACCTAGGAATAAACCTAACCAAAGAGGCACAGAATCTATACTCAGAAAACTATAAAGTACTCATGAAAGAAATTGAGGAAGACACAAAGAAATGGAAAAATGTTCCATGCTCCTGGATTGGAAGAATAAATATTGTGAAAATGTCTATGCTACCTAAAGCAATCTACACATTTAATGCAATTCCTATCAAAGTACCATCCATCTTTTTCAAAGAAATGGAACAAATAATTCTAAAATTTATATGGAACCAGAAAAGACCTCGAATAGCCAAAGGGATATTGAAAAAGAAAGCCAAAGTTGGTGGCATCACAATTCCAGACTTCAAGCTCTATTACAAAGCTGTCATCATCAAGACAGCATGGTACTGGCACAAAAACAGACACATAGATCAATGGAACAGAATAGAGAGCCCAGAAATAGACCCTCAACTCTACAGTCCACTAATCTTCGACAAAGCAGGAAAGAATGTCCAATGGAAAAAAGACAGCCTCTTCAATAAATGGTGCTGGGAAAATTGGACAGCCACATGCAGAAAAATGAAATTGGACCATTTCCTTACACCACACACGAAAATAGACTCAAAATGGATGAAGGACCTCAATGTGCGAAAGGAATCCATCAAAATCCTTGAGGAGAACACAGGCAGCAACCTCTTCTACCTCAGCCGCAGCAACTTCTTCCTAGGAACAACGCCAAAGGCAAGGGAAGCAAGGGCAAAAATGAACTATTGGGATTTCATCAAGATCAAAAGCTTTTGCACAGCAAAGGAAACAGTTAACAAAATCAAGAGACAACTGACAGAATGGGAGAAGATATTTGCAAACAACATATCAGATAAAGGACTAGTGTCCAGAATCTATAAAGAACTTAGCAAACTCAACACCCAAAGAACAAATAATCCAATCAAGAAATGGGCAGAGGACATGAACAGACATTTCTGCAAAGAAGACATCCAGATGGCCAACAGACACATGAAAAAGTGCTCCATATCACTCGGCATCAGGGAAATACAAATCAAAACCACAATGAGATATCACCTCACACCAGTCAGAATGGCTAAAATCAACAAGTCAGGAAATGACAGATGCTGGCGAGGATGCGGAGAAAGGGGAACCCTCCTACACTGTTGGTGGGAATGCAAGCTGGTGCAGCCACTCTGGAAAACAGCATGGACGTTCCTCAAAATGTTGAAAATAGAACTGCCCTATGACCCAGCAATTGCACTATTGGGTATTTACCCTAAAGATACAAACGTAGTGATCCAAAGGGGCACGTGCACCCGAATGTTTATAGCAGCAATGTCCACAATAGCCAAACTATGGAAAGAACCTAGATGTCCATCAAGAGATGAATGGATCAAGAAGAGGTGGTATATATACACAATGGAATACTATGCAGCCGTCAAAAGAAATGAAATCTTGCCATTTGCGACAACATGGATGGAACTAGAGCGTATCATGCTTAGCGAAATAAGTCAAGCAGAGAAAGACAACTATCATATGATCTCCCTGATATGAGGAAGTGGTGATGCAACATGGGGGCTTAAGTGGGTAGGAGAAGAATAAATGAAACAAGATGGGATTGGGAGGGAGACAAACCATAAGTGACTCTTAATCTCACAAAACAAACTGAGGGTTGCTGGGGGGAGGGTTGTTGGGAGAAGGGGGGTGGGATTATGGACATTGGGGAGGGTATGTGCTTTGGTGAGTGCTGTGAAGTGTGTAAACCTGGTGATTCACAGACCTGTACCCCTGGGGATAAAAATATATGTTTATAAAAAATAAAAAATTATATATAAAAAAAGAAATCCTTAAAAAAAAAAAGAAATAGGAAGAAGGTAATAAAATTAGGAGGTTAGCTCTAAGAACTTGATATGTATTCTATTTTAAAATTTACTATATGCTGATTGCAAAAATTTTAAATGGCACACAAAGTAACGGCTCCTGTTGGTTTTTTTTCCCTCTCCAGCGATAATTACCATTAAGAGTTTTCATGCATGATGTGAGTTCTGGAATTTTTCATGCTAATTGTGTGTAATGGAAATATTGTACAAGCTGCTGTTAAAAGCAATGTCAGTCTTAAAAGAAGGAAAAATAACCTAGGAGAATACTTACGATTTGGTTTCTTAAATAATTTTCATTAGCAAAGTGATGTTTATTTTGTCTGTTGAAAGTAGTACCTGAAATGAAATGTGTAAATTTTCAATCTCCCAGGGAGCATGCTGCTAATGACGTTTCATTTGCCACCATCCGTTTTCATGACCTCCTGTCCCAGCTGGATGATCAGTATAGTCGCTTTTCTTTGGAGAATAATTTTTTGTTGCAGCATAACATAAGGAAAAGCAAGCGTAATCTTCAGGTATGACCTGGTTTTTGCCTTATAGTTAAAATGTTCCCAAGTCTATGTAAGAGTTTTTTTTTTTTTTTCATTGAGCAAATACTCTTGAGTATGCATTCACTGGTATTTTTAAAAGTTTCAGAAATGACAAATAAACTCTCTTTGTATTGCTAATATTTTATAGCATGAGCAAAGTAAAATGTCGGTTCATTTTGTAAGGAATTTCCAGGTTTAAGTGTTATTACCTGTTAGGTGTCAGTAATTCTGAGACAAATGTGATGCTGTCACCTTCTTTTACTACAAGTTGTTGAAATTGAAACCAGGGACAGGGTTACATTTTAAAGGCCGTGAGCAGTCCTACCATGCAGAAGCTCAAAGGAGCTGTAGTAGTAGGCCCGTCTCAGCCCTTGGTGTCCAGATGAAGAATTAGTCCGGAAAGATTTGATGACCCAGAGCTCTGACAGACTTAGTGAATTGGAACAAGGCCCCACTTTTCCTTGCTTTTGGAAGAATTGCCCTCCCATGGAAGAGAAAGTCAGGGGGAGTCCCAGGCCGGAGACAATGGGCTACAGGGTTTTAGGAGTTTTTCAAAAGGCTCCCAGCATCCCTTAAGACTGGCTACTCTATTTACTTTGTCACAACAGAACTTTTCTGTCTCAGTGAAGGTGAGAGCGATCATTTTCTTATTTCAACATAACCAAACTTCAACTTAGATAGTTAGAAGCTTTTCCTTCCCTTGTGAATGTAGCTATGCTTTTATAATACCAGCGACAGGGAAATTAGGTGAGATTTACAGAAATTTGCTCTCCTACAGACTTTGCTTGAGCACACCTGTTATAAAGAGCCACATTGCCAGCATTTTGCAACCTGCTTTGACAAGGAAATAGAAAAACTGAAAAGAATATCTTTGGTAAATTCAAAGCAGAGACCAACTGAAAACTTAATTGAGAAATAATCATTTGCATTGTGTCAGAACCCTAACGGAACATAAATGGCCTCAAAAACAAAGAAATAAAAGTAAAAACTATTAGCAGAACTGCGTATGAAGATATTTGGGTTTTTTAATCAAGAAATATTTTAGGTATGTGTATTTACTGGAAAGGTTTTGTTATAATTTATTAAGGGTATTTTATTTTTACTAAAAATAGCTTACATAGAATTTAATAAATACTAGAGGAGGCTTTTCGGTAGATAGGAACAAATTCAATTTATAATAGTATACAGTGGCTTAAACATTCTAAAATTTGTTTTTATTCTAACCCATATCTAGGATAATTTTCAGGAAGACCCAGTACAGATGTCTATGATCATCTGTAACTGTCTGAAGGAAGAAAGGAGGATCCTGGAAAATGCTCAGAGATTCAATCAGGTACTTTTTTTTCTAACGGAACACTGAAGATTGTAGTAAAATAAAAATGCATTCATTTACCCAACAAATATAATGAACACCTTGTAGGGAAAAGTCCTCTGATCTTATAGCCCCAGGAAATGGGAAAGATCAGATACAGAGATTGCATAGACCTGGGCTTTAAGAAAGGACTGTGATCTGTTGGAAATCATTCTGGTGAGGGAGAGAGATAATACATAAACAAAATATTTTCAGATAGTGACAATTCCTATGCAGATACCAAAGGAGGATACTGAGATACAGTAACGAAGTATCTGGGGGGTGGGGTTATGTCTTTAGATCAGGGTGAGGGTTGGGCAGGGAAGGAAGCCGCAGACAGAGTGGACTCAAGAAAGGTGCAGCTGGTAGAGGTAAAAAGTGGCAGATTATATTTGGGACATGGTACCGATTGGGCTTATATTGAAGGATCAGACATGGGAGTGAGGGAAAGTGCAAAGCGGAAGATGACTTGATGGTTTGCAACTTGAATCACTTGGAGCTATTGTTCATCGTGCTGGGGAGGAAAGAAAGATGGGGGATGGCTTTTGTAGGACATAGTATGTTTTAGAGCAGAAGAACAAGTTGATGGGAAAATTAAGACCTTTGTTTTGAATAGGATCGAGTTAACTCTCTTTTTTTTTTTTTTTTAAAGATTTTATTTATTTGACAGGCAGAGATCACAAGTAGGCAGAGAGGCAGGCGGAGAGAGAGGAGGAAGCAGGCTCCCTGCTGAGCAGAGAGCCCGATGTGGGGCTCGATCCCAGGACCCTGAGATCATGACCTGAGCCGAAGGCAGAGGCTTTAATCTACTGAGCCACCCAGGCACCCTGAGTTACCTCTTAAATGTACAAGACATCCAAACAGAATGAGTCAGATTTGTTTTGGCACCGAGATTTGTGATCAGAGTTTTACTAATATTAATACAAACCACCTTGGCGGTCAGGGCTCAGATTTTTAAAATCGCTGTGGCATCTGTTCATCCCCTTCTTGACGGCTGAGGGGCCAGAAATAACCAGAAGGCAACGAAACAAAGTTGTAAAACCACCGTTTGGGTTGTTCTGGCTAAGACCCTCCGCTATGAGGGGGATAATGCCAGAGTAGTAGGATGTAAGTAAGAGGGCGAATGCCATTCTCCATGTGCTTTCTGGGCATTTGATCCAGGTTTTGTGAATCCTCTGCTTCCCTGAGCATTTAGTTCGGGGCCCACTGGAAGCTGCTGCACTGAGCATTTCAAGAGATGTGTTATTTGTTCTCAATTTGAGCTAGCGCATCTGGCCCCTGGCCTCATGAACATAAGTGCCTCTCAGTGTCGGCCGCCTGGGCTCCTCTGCAGGTGGTATGCTTGTCTTCAGCATGCGTCCCACAGCTGTGAGGTTTTCAGCAGGATGTTGGGACTGTGTGGGATTTTCATCTTAATAACACCAGGCAATGGTCTGGCCACTCCTATATGTCCTACTTGAGAGGGCCGCCAAGAGCAGAGATGGGTAGAAGAACCAACTTTCCACCTTGGCACCCAAGCATTTCTCGCCTCACATTTGGCCCCAAGGCCCAGAGTAGGGGTCTTCTCTCCCAGATCAGCATCCTCTCCTGGGTATGCTTTGGGTTTTGAAGGCTTGCCAGTGGTTTTCTCCCCTTTAGAAATGTTGGTGATCTGGGGAGAGGACCATCTTAAGCCTCTCAGGAGACCGCTGAGCTACTGGTGAGCACCTTTCAGGAGGTTTAGTTGACTGCCCAGCTGAGAATGAAAGAAGCAAGACCTTCTTAGGGTTTGAGGGAAGGATCTGGATGTCTGAGGCCATCAGGGAAAGGGAAATGGCCCTCAAGTTACCCAATCTACTATGGGCTGGGAAATTGAGAAACATTTCTTTGCCATTTCTCCCCCTTGTTGAAGTAACTACGTTTTAATAATGTATCTTTTATGCATACTGACTTATGATGTGTGATGCCTGTATTGGGTTCCGAGTAACCCCATTTTGGCGCTGGGGGCATTTGGAGAATCTAGATGAAACAAGAGTGTCCATGACTTGACTGACAGCTGTGCAGACTGATAGGTACATAGGGATTCAAGAAATTCAACAAGTTAAAAACATGCAAATTTGAGAGTCTGTTTATAGTGTTCAAATTCTATGAAATTTTATAGAAATGTTGGGATAGGAAAATTTTGTTTCTGTATATTTTTTGTTTTAATAAAAGAACTTTTAGAAAGTATCTGTAAGAGAATATTTTAAAAAAGAATATTATATGTAGATACTTCTTAGTAAACTATGAATGTTTTGTTTGCTGCCATTATTGCACACTAAGCTTTTTCTTTCTCGTGTTGTGTGCCCACATGTGTACATGTGTGAGTGTGTGCATGCATGTGTGTGGCGAAAAAACTCCTTATGTGTGGATAAAATGTAGGTCCATAGGGTTCACCACAGGGTTTGGTGATCGGTTCTTTCAGACTGGAAGGAAAGACACCAAGTGGCTCTCGG
The DNA here is from genome assembly GCF_964662115.1 of Mustela nivalis. Lineage (NCBI taxonomy): Eukaryota > Metazoa > Chordata > Mammalia > Carnivora > Mustelidae > Mustela > Mustela nivalis. The sequence goes on from NC_139030.1 coordinate 110,497,417, forward strand.
GTTTCCCTTTGTTAGAGTTATCAGGGACTGGCTCAGTCTGTTAAGCATCTGCCTTCAGCTCAAGTCCTGATTCCAGGGTGCTGGGATCGAGTCCCGCATTGGGCTCCCTGCTCAGTTGGGAACCTGCTTCTCCCTCTGCCTGCCGTTCCCCCTGCTTATGCTCTCTCACTCTCTGACAAATAAATACAATCTTTAAACAAAAATAATAGAATTACCATATACTGAATGCTTTTCTCAGGACCTGTGCTAAATATTTTATAAACATCATTTAATTTGAATAAACATTTTCAAACTGTCACTGAAATTAAGTATTCTTATCCCGGTTTTACAGATGAAAAAACTAAGGTTGAGGGGTCAGGTACTTTGCTCAAGGCCACGAGCTAATGAGTTTGGAATTTAAACCTAGAATTGTGTGACTCTAAAACCCATTCATTAGAGAAGTTGCTTCATCTGTCTTGGGGGTTCGGACTTATGAGATGGGAGAGGAGGGCATTCTGACTGGGACCTCTGGTGCCCATCCAGTGCCTGTCATGTGTCCTCTTATTTGGACAGCCACTTGTTCCATTGAAGAGAAAGCCTCCCTGAGCAGACTTCCTTGGTCTGGGGTGCGTGTGGAGCTCAGTTCTAATGAAAACCCTCCAGACAGGGTCTGTATGTGGTGTAGGTGTGAAATGAGAAAAGAAGAGTAGACGAGTCCCTTCCAACTTCAACGGTTTGTGTAAAGTTTGCATTTAATTCTAGTTCATGTGCAGTGTAACAATAGTTTCAGGTGTAGAATATAGGGATTCAGCACTTCCATACCCAACTTGAGCATTTGATGTGCAGCAGAGGCAGGAGGCCATATGGAGCTGCTCAAAGCAACAGCTCCTTCTGAAAGGCCCGAGCAGCCCTGTTCATTCCTTAGTGACACGTGGGGCACCTAGGGGTACCAGTCAGTGTAGTGATTTTTAATGCACACTTAATACAGATATAATTCAGACACTTTGAACTTCTGCAATTCCAGAGTATATAAAAGAAGGAAAACTTCCAGAGTTTTCTGTAAACAAAGAATCACTTTGATCACCTAAACATAATAAAGATAGAACAAAAAAGAATATTATAGACCAATTTCACTTCTGAATATCAATGTAAAGTTCTAAACAAAATATTTTAGTGATCAGAATTCAGTAATACTTTAAGAAAACAATATATCACGACCAAGTAGAATTTATTCCAGATTATAATAATAGAGTAGGGTGTGGCAAGGAAATGCATTAATGTAATTCATTATGTAAGTAGATACAAGGAAGAAAAAGCATATGCTTATCTCTATAGTTGCTGAAAAGAGTTGACAAAATCCAACACCCATCCCTGATAAAAGACACTAAATAATATACAAACTGATGGGTACCTCTTTAGCATATTAAAATACATATCTCTCAGTGCTGTAGACAGTGTCTTATGTAGTTTGGAACACATCAGAACTGTGGCAAGGATGTCCATTATTTCCACTGATACTTAAATAACGTTGGTGGTATTTGCCAATACAGTTAGACAAGAGAACACCATGAGAGGCATAAGAATCAAAAGGAATGTCATGGAGTTATTGGCTGTCCCTGAGTTATTCATAATTTTAATGTGATCCCAATAGAAGTAACAAGTTTCTTTCTGAAGCTGTGAAAGTCGTCAGGAAAATAACTCTGAGAGAATAGCAAGAAACCTGCAGAGAAACATGGCAAGAAGACGGGCCCCGCTCTATTAGGTACACACCAAGCCCTCCAAGGTTAAACACTGTTCAGGTTCAGGAAGAGAAAAACCCATGGAAAATCAGAGAAAGTCTAGAACTTAAAACCAGGTATGAAAGGAACTTTGTGTGATAAAAATGGCAATTCAGAGCTCTGGGGAAAATAGGAACTTTTCACTAAATGTTGTTAAGACACGTGGACAGCCAATTGGGAAAAAAGTTAAAATTGTCTCCACACTTTTTCACAGTAAACATAAGGATAAACTTCAAATGGATTAGAGATCTAAAGGTAGAAAAAAAAGAAACCATTTAAGTGCTAGGTTAAAAATGGGAGAACTTATTTCTAATCTGTCAATACAGAAAGGCTTTCTAGTAGGGAAAATCCAGATATAAAAGAAGAAAATCCTGTTAAGTTTGAAGGGGTAAAAATGCTCACATAGAATGTGCGCTGTGTAGGCCTCAGTAAGGAAGGTCGATGGGCACAGTTTTTGTCATGGGAGGGGCTTTAACTCTAAACAAAAATAGCCTCTTTTTAGAATCTAATCTGTATGAGAACAGTCTCATGTTTACCGCTCTACCACGGGGGTCTAGGACATTGTCTGACCTTGACTTAATAGTGAGTAAGTCTTGCTGTGTGAATAAACCAGGGAACACCTTAAACAGGGAACACAGAGGTGCTGCTACGTCTTGAGTGCTCTGAAGGGCGAGGACTGGATCCTCTGTGTGTCTCGATTGACAGTCATGACTTCCGAGTAGCACACAGTCACTGAAGTCCGGAATGGCAGTGCTGTCCAGTTTCGACAGGCCTCTGGGTCACCAGGGATCTTGTCAAAATGGGGCTTCTGATTCAGTAATCAGTGAGGCACTGAGAGTCTGTATTTCCCACTAGCTCCCAGGCAGTAAGGTGCTGCTGGTCTGGGGGCCACAAGGAATCGTGAGGCTTTATGACAAATAATTACAGGGTTCATGGGAATAATCTTGTCTATAAAATTTGAGAAACCCTGATGTGAACTTCCTGTGTGGTACCATGCAACTGTATGAAATAATGGAAAATTCCAGAAATACTCTGTATATAGTAGACATGAACTGAGCTGAGTCTTTCTGTAGCCTTTTTAACATTTCGCCAGCATTTTCCAGGGCCTTGAGAACTAGCTGTTTCTCGTCAGCGCTGATGTGGGAAGCTTGTAGGAAGTTTCGGAAGGTCTGGGGGGTAGGTGGTGCACAAGGTGTGGACTCGACTTCGGAGAGTAACCAGCAGGTGACTGTGGCAGAGGAACTCATTGGTAACCACGCCCCTCCCATTGCAGGCGCAGTCGGGGAGTATCCAGAGCACCGTGATGTTAGACAAACAGAAGGAGCTGGACAGCAAAGTCAGAAATGTGAAGGATAAGGTTATGGTGCGTACTGAGTCAATATATATATGTTTAGCCTCTAACTTTTTGTAAGACGAAAAAGGTTTCAATTACTTGAGTGTAAACGTGGTTAACTGATTTCAGTCTTTTAAGTAGTTGAGAAGAGAAGTTTTGCTGAAGTTCCAAACCATATGCAAACAAAATAGTTAAGCCAACCAGCAAATAGACTTTTATGGCCCCTGTTACAGCTTCAGACACTGAGCTGCTTTCTTTCTTCCTTGCAAGATTGTGCAGTAACTGTTGACTTTGCCCCATCTCCCAATAAACTAGATGTTGCTGCTCGAAATAGCCTTTGATGGCTGCGTTTCTCCAGTTGGCGTGTTCCTGGGGTTATGGAGAGCCCCAGGACAAACATGGCTCCTTCTTTCTCAAGGACCTGTTTTATTCTGAGCCTGGGAAGGGAAGCATTAAAGTAGAAATCAAGGGAAGCCAGTCTGAAAATAACCATATGTCTTCCTCTTAAAAAAATTATTATATTCTTATTAAGGAAATAGAGATTATTATGTATGTGACTAGAATTTTGCAAATGGAATCCATGTTTGAGGGTGCAGGATGGTTGCCAGGGTTTCTGGGTCCTACAGAAATGATAATTTATTTCCCAAAGTCTTTGGAAGCAGGTTGGTGGGAAAACCTGTTTATGTCTTTATTGTAGTGTATAGAGCATGAAATAAAGACCTTAGAAGATTTACAAGACGAGTATGACTTCAAGTGCAAAACCTTGCAGAACAGAGGTAAGACTTAACGTCTAAAGCAGTGCCCATTGGCTGTCCTTTCCTCTGTTGACACGAGATGAAGAAGGCAAGTATGTCTTCCTGTTTGCCAAGTGCTTTATGGCTCTGAACTGCTGGTCTCAGCTTCTTGATGAGGCGTTAACCTCTGTACTGTCGACCTTCTGAGCAGGTTCCCTTCGCAAGGGGCTGTCTGTTCTGTGCCTCATAGGGTACATAGCAGCAGCCCTGACTTTTAGCCACCAGATGGCAGTAGATCTATTCCTTAATCCCCAGTGGTGACAGGTCAGACACTGCCACATGTTTGGGGGCAGCGATGGCAGGACAGTATCACTGGCTGTCAACAAGGCTCTGTGTCACTCACTGTACTTACTGTAACTAGCCCCCTGATTGATGTAGCCAGACAGGTGTGTGCAGTTTCCCAGCTTGAAGCTCTTTTAAATGATGCAGCTCCATACACTGGCTGTAACCCTCGCGATCACTTGGAAGATACCGGGGTTGATCTGGGGACATTATTAGGACAATTTAGGTAATAGTATGAGAGAAAGGAACCTCAGCTACTTCTTCCTAATTGTGTACTTCTCTTTCAAAGCTGCACATACACTTTGTATCTCGGATTTTGGATTTTGTTGGTTATATTCATTTAGATAATATTCTGACAACGATTTAAGAGCTGGATGGTACTGTTTCCAGTTTACATGGGTCATTGAGAACAAGAACTTTGTTTTAGCCTGCCCAATTTTTTTAAACTGATGACATTTTTTTAGTTTTGTTCAGTGAAAATTAAAGATCAAACTTGGATCTGTCAACAGATAACATTTGGATTCTGTTTCTTCTAAGTGAATGTGAGTCTTGGATTTAGTTGGTTTTGGTTTTTTTACATTTATACTTACCTGCCATCTCTCTCACTTCACAGAGCATGAAACCAATGGCGTGGCAAAGAATGATCAGAAACAAGAACAGTTGTTAATCCAGAAGATGTATTTAATGCTCGACAATAAGAGAAAGGTAGTGATTCACTTTCCAGAATAATGTGTTGCTTTTGTCACAGACTATAAGTACTGGACATGAAGTTTAGAATAGAGGAAATATTATTTTTATAACCACTTGGCTTAGAGCCCCAGTTGAAATATTTGCTTTCCTTTTTTTTTTTTTAAGATTTTTTATTTATTTGTTTGACAGAGAGAGAGAAATATTACAAGCAGGCAGGCAGAAAGAGAGATGGGGAAGCAGGCTTCCTGCTGAGCAGAGAGCCTGATGCGGGCCTGATCCCAGGACCCTGAGATCATGACCTGAGCCGAAGGCAGAGGCTTAATGCAATGAGCCACCCAGGCGCCCCTTGCTTTGCTTTTTAAAAATATTTTTAAATTCAGTGATTAAAGATGAATCGACTTCACTTTGTCTCTTCCTCTCCCTTTAGGAAGTAGTTCTCAAAATAATAGAGTTGTTGAATGTCACGGAACTTACCCAGAAAGCCCTCATCAATGATGAGCTGGTGGAATGGAAGCAGAGACAGCAGAGTGCCTGCATCGGGGGGCCCCCCAACGCTTGTCTTGATCAGCTGCAGAACTGGTAAGACTCCAAATCTGACCGCTGACCCCATGAGCCCATAAAGTGTACATTCCACTTGTTAGATGAAAGGACCCCGTTGAGACTTCTGTTGAGACTTTGATATAGCCGAGCTGCTCCTGGCCCTGGTAACACTTGAAAAGTGCACATTTTTCATGCCTGTGGCCGAGTTCAGCCAAGTTCTGCTTGGTCTGGAGCAGTCCTCTCCCTACTATGCCTGTCCCATGGGATACGTCATTTGTGCCAAAACACTGGTGGCATAGTCCTCACATCACACAGCTAACTGCTTGAGCCCTAATGTTTAATTAAAAAAAAAAAAATAGCATGAGACGTTTTCCAGGCTTCCATGAAGTATCGTTTGGACCATTCACTCAGTCAAATATTTACTAAAACCTTATTAAATGCTGTGTGTCAGGCTAGGACCTGGGAACACACGATGAGTGACACTTGGTCCTACCAGGGAGGAGTCTCCGTGTGGAGGTGGAAGGTCCATCCCTCACCCTGTGCAGTAAGAGGCCGCCGCTGCTCTAATGAAGGGCTGCCCAGGGTTCCGGGGAGGACGAGGCAAGCGGTCACCAGCAGAGTTTCCGAGAAGGGCTCTTGCACTGACTTGAGAGTGAAGGGGAGTCCTTCCTGGAGACCGGCGAGGAAGCCAGCAGGGACAGAGGCAGAGGAGAGGAGAGGAGAGGCTGGGCGTGAGAGGGGCCTGCGGTACCGCATACTGGAGGGCTGGAGGACGGGGTGCGGCGCTGGCGGAGGAAGGTGGAGGTGGCAGGAAGCAGGAGGCTGCTGAGGCGGTTCTCACGCTGCGCTAGGAACAGGACTTCATCCAGTGCCCGCTGATGGGCCTGGCGGGGCTTTTGGTTCAAGTGCAGGGTCACTTCTCAGGTTTTTTGTTTGTTTGACTTGGGTTACTCTGGCCGCAGTCTGGAGGATATAGAGACAGAAAGGCCAGCCAGGTGACCGTGAGCATGCTCGTGTCGTCCAGGGAAGGGCCGACAGACCAGAGCGGGTGGCAGTGGTGAGTCAGAGTGGGGGTGAGGGGAGGGCGGCCTGCAACAGTTCCCGAGCGCCCAAAGACCACAGATCTCAGCAGGTTCTCTGAATGGCTTTTTTTTTTTTTTTTTTCAATTCACAATTAATACTTAGCCATTCATTTGTATTCTGTGGGTTGCCTGCTTGTACTCCAAATTTCTGTCAGAACAGAACTTCCCAGCCCAGTGTAGCCCCCATAACAGGCCTTGAGAACCACTGACACCCCCCATCCCCCGCCCGGGCCCCCAAAGCTCTCTTGCTGTCTAGGGAAGTCCTAGGCTGTCTGGAGCCCCCTGTGGTCATTTGTGGTGTTCGCATGTGTGCCATGGTTGGAAGGAAGTTGGGAAGCCCCAGTTAGGATCCCCGGGAACTCACCCGCTGCCATCAGCCCGCCTCTCCTTTCATGGCTAAGGGCTGCTCCTTGGGTGCTTGGAACTGGATTCAGGAAGTGAAACCGTGAAGCGGAGGAGATGTGTTCACTGGGAGAAGATCTGCCTCTGTTACCACACCAGGTAGTCAAGCTGCAGTTGCACAGCCTGACTCGGCTCACAGGCCCTTCACTGGGAGGAACGAGGGACTGGAAAGCAATCACGAGTTTCCTCCGTGGTTTACATTTTGAGTGCCTAGACCGAGCGCTTTTGCCGCCTTCTTTTAGTTCAGTAAAACGGTAACCTTCCTTCCCTCTCCTCCTCCTGACCCCGGCCTGTCGTTCCCTCACCGTGCGGCTTCCCCAGCTTCCAAGCTGTTCTCTTGCTCCTCGTGTCCTGATACACAACCTGCACGGCCCCTCACTGCCTCCCGCATCACCCATCACAGCATCTCCTTTGCTGTGTCCTCTGCCTCTGCCCTCCCTGCCTGTCCCTTTAAGTCCCGGTCATCGTGCAGGTCAGCAGAAGTCACAGGTCTTCAGCAGGCCCCACCTCTGCAGGTCTGGGCTGAAATCTCTTGATTTCTTCCTCCCACATAATACTCTCTAATGGCGACGTAATCCTTGTTCTCTGTGCAGAGAGTGGCCGCGTGGATAACGTCAGGTGTTCTCCGGGGAAACCACTCGCCGGTTTCCACATTCCCTGCAGGCCGGGTGGCCTGGAGGCAGCTTCTGATCGAGGCCCCGCATCTCGTCCTTTCCCAGGTTCACCATAGTTGCGGAGAGTCTGCAGCAGGTGCGTCAGCAGCTGAAAAAGCTCGAGGAGCTGGAACAGAAATACACCTACGAACACGACCCTATCACAAAAAACAAACAAGGCCTGTGGGACCGCACCTTCAGCCTTTTCCAGCAGCTCATTCAGAGGTGATTGAGGGGACTCCCTTGCACGTTCTGCAGTTATTTTACTGGGGGGAAATTTCACGGTGATTCAGGTCACTTAAAAGTTTAATACGTTGTGTAAGTTGTTTTAGGGTGGTCACCTCTTCCTAAATGCCTTGTCCGTACCGTCCGCTCTGCGGCTCTTCATTCTCGTGGCCAGCCAGCCTGGTAACTCACCCATTCTACTGCTCCCTCTCTGGGGGCCAGTCTGTGCCGAGACCTGCCAGTCTGTCCTGGGGCGGTTTGTCCCCTCCTTCCCACTCCAAGGCCCCATGTGTTTCAGGCTCTCAGATGGTCTTGCTGAACTCCTGCAGTCACTTCCCAAACATGTCCCTTCTCAGCCCCTGTGACGCTGTGCTTCCCCAAGCAGTGTCCAGCCTGGCTCTTTGTCACCTGCTCATCCAGGCGGAGCCTTTCAGCTGGACACTTGGGCCCCAACTCCCCAGCCTGGCCCCAGCTGACCGCTCCAGGGTGAGCTTCCCCACACACCTCATTTCCAGGCAGACCTCGTCCGCACCAACTCCAGTCACTTTGCCGTGCCTCTCCTGGATCCTCTGACCCCAGCCACCTTCTTTGAACCTCATCTCAACATTCTAAGCTCCTGGGAGTTTCAGCTTGTGTCTTGTCGTGAAATCTTCCCAGAGTTCCCAAACATGTTAGCTCCCTTCTGGATCTGCCTGGCTGTCTTTGTTCTTCTCCCATTCTGGATTCATTATGTAATTGTGTGTGGATTTCTGTCATCTGTGACATGAACTGGAAGTTCTTGGAAGACAGAGATGTGCCTTTGTCCTCTTTTATCCCTCACAAGGACCTTGTGCAGTGCCTTGTTCATGGGCAGTTGTTCCAAGTATGCTTCGTAGATAAATGCACTGGGTAGAAGGATAAAGTTCACACTGCAATTTGTGTGTGTGTGCTGACGTGACATAATAAAAGAATATCCTTGGTTCCCTGTGGCTCAGGCAGCAATACCTCAGTGCTGTATTTTGAAATAGCAAGGATATTTATTTCCTTGGGTTTTGGAATGCAAATGTGATCTTTTTTAAAATGAAAATGCATATTTGGAAGTGCTTATTAGATAGTAAGTATTACCAGACTGTCTTACTAGAAGTACAATTTTCCAGAGGATCCTGAAATATCCATTTCAAATTATGGTAGCAAGCAATGTGTTACACGGTTCATTTTCAACTATAGTGAAATTTCTTTTTATTTTTTGTTTTTGTTTATTTTTATTTTTAAATTGAGATGTGATTGGCAAACAACATTCATCAGGTTCAGGTGTAGGACATAATGACCTGAACTTGTATCTATTGCGAAGCAATCGCCACAGTGAAAATGTGCAAATTTGCAAATTCGTGCAACTCAGGGTTTTGCTTGTCAGAGGTGTCACAGGTCACACTCTGATCTCATGCGGAGTGCAGATGTGGGCCGGCTATGCCCTCTAACCCCCCTCCTGTTGGTACTGCATCAGCCTTAATGGAAATGCTAATCTGCACTTTGCTTGGAATTTACAGCTCATTTGTGGTGGAAAGACAGCCTTGCATGCCAACTCATCCTCAGAGGCCACTGGTCTTGAAGACCGGGGTCCAGTTCACCGTGAAGTTGAGGTAACCAAGATGAGACAGAAACCCTGCACCTTCAAGTGTGCGTCCTCCCCTGCTACACCACACTGTCGCGGAGGGTACTTAGAGGAAGCAGTGGTGCAGTAGGCATTTCTATGTGAATTCTTATTTAGAATATCTAAGAGTCCATCTTTTCTATTAAAAGAAATAGAAATGTAACAGATACTTATGTACACACACGCACACACGATTCCCCCCTGAAAATGTCATGTGCATTCACTGTAAACAGGAATTCGAAAGGGCAGAACTGCATCTAGTAGATGCAGAAGTTCCCAGCAGTTTTGTGCCCTCCTGAGAACAAGCTGGTAACCTGGGCTTCACATAGCCCCAAGACCATATGTGTGCGAGAACATGGACTCGTGACTGGTTTTTCTGGTGAATGGGGTCAGAGCTTTCCTCAGTGTTCCAGAGTTGTCTGTGATCTAAATATCTGTAGATCACTGTGGCAAACAGCCTAGTGGCAGTCCTCCCTCCCGGAATTCTCTCCATGTCTACACAAATACGGAAATAAATACAGTTGCGTGTGTGTGTGTGTATATATACATATATTTTCATACAAAGATACACACATACGTAATATTACCCACAGGATTTTAGTTTTAAAAACTAAGGTTCTGCTATACGTGTTGTTTTGCAACCCGTTTTTCTCTGTGATTATAAATTGCAGAAGTGTTTCCATGTGAGAACTTAGGGCTGTTCTTTCTCTGTCAAATAGCAAATTTCTTTAGCTGTTCTTCTCCTGGTGAGCAGCTGGGCTCCGAAGAGCTGGCCATAGTCCTTGCTCCTGGGGTGCCGCTCAGTTAGGTCCCAGTGAGGTTCCCTGGCTGCTGGTGTTTCAGCATCACACCCGAGGACCCGCGGGGGCCGAGGACCCACCGCTAGAAGGGGCACTAGGAGTGCAGTCCCATCCGCCTGCGCCAGTAAGTGGAGCGGACCAGTGAGGGGCTTCTGCTGGAGGTCTCCAGCTCCGCAGAGAAGACACGTGCACATCTTCTGCAGTCTTTCCGTTGTCTTTCCACACCACCTGGAATGACCATAGATGCTACCCTCTCTTTCCTCATTATGGGTCAGAGTTATTTTTTTTTCTCAACAGAACAAACATTAGATAACAAGTTTTAGTAAAAAGTACATTTGCTACTTTTTTGCCCATATAATTGTCCCAAAGTAGAAGTTTTGATAGACCCCAGTGTTGGCAAGGCTATATAGGGAAGCAGGGACCCTCACTCACATTTGGTGGGAATTTATGCTGCAAATGCACTTAGAAAAAATCCCAGTAGACGTATGTGGATGTCGATGCTATTTTTTGTAATAACTGGAGGGAGCAGAGATTATTGACATGGCCACCCGTAGGGAGTTGGCATAATAAATAGACTGTAATAGATAATTTTTAAAGTAATAATGACTTTTATTTTTCTTTGCAGACTGCTGGTGAAATTGCAAGAGCTGAATTATAATTTGAAAGTCAAAGTCTTATTTGATAAGTAAGATATCTTTTATATTATCTAAGATACACACACTATCGAGATGCTGGTTTTGTTAACCAGACATGGACTGATGTGCTGGGGCTATTTCTGCGTGACTGCAGGAGGTTTAAATTGATGGCTCCCATTCTGGACTCTGGGAGCCTCCCCCAGAACTGATAGCAACAAGCCGGTGCCTTCTCAGACTATAAACAAACGGAAGAATGGGCGTTTTATGCCTGTGAGCTTGTACTGATCAAGTCTCGAAGCACCAGGCCTGGCCTGCCGCCTCTCCTTCCTCCTAGGCCAGCCTCGAAGAGGAGGGGCCCTTGGGCGTGCACCAGGCTGAGGACTGTCTCATGCAGTGATTCTGTGGCCATTGACAGCATTTTGCAGAGACTTTGTGGGCCCCGCTGGATCCACCCTTGTCTTGACAGCAGGGACCCGGAGTGGGCAGAAGTTCTCACGGGGGTCTAAATGGAGTAGTCCTATCCCATTTGCCCTTGGACACTAGACATGGACTAGTCTTGAACTAACCACTGGCTCCCACCCTGCCCCACCCCTTGCTTTTTTTTTTTAAGATTTTATTTATTTTTTATTTGACAGATCACAGGTAGGCAGAGAGGCAGGCGGGGGGTGGGGAGGGAAGTAGGCTCCCTCCTGAGCAGAGAGCCCGATGCGGGGCTCCATCCCAGGACCCTAAGATCATGACCTGAGTCGAAGGCGGAGGCTTTAACCACTGAGCCATCCAGCTGCCCCCACCCCTTGATATTTTTAATGCTTTTTTGTGTGTGTAACGTACTTGTTTAACAAGTTTCAAAACCATTTATGATGATCCAAGTCATTTTCCTCCGGGGTTTTGTCTTTCTGCTCTCTAACGCTGTTCTTCGCTGTGCTCTGCGCCTTTGTCTTTCCTGCCATCAGCTGCGGTTTCTCTGTGTGGCAGCTTTTGGTGCTTAACACATCACCCCAAAACATCAGGCTTAAAACCCAAAAGCTTATTTCTCTTATTCTGTGGGCTGTAGGTGGTCTTTCTGGTCTGGATCAGCTTGATTGTTGCGGGGCGTGTCTAGTGTCGGGTCCTGGCTGGGATAACTGGGCCCTTCTCTGTGGGGTTCCTTTCAAGGGGCTAACCTGGGCTTTTTTGCATGGGGACGGCATTCCGGGTGGGTAAGAATAGCCACGTGTGATGCGTGCGGGGGTGAGACTTGGAGCTTGTGCGGCATCCCTCCCGACCATTCTGTGGGCAGATCCCAGTCAGAGTCACCTGGAAGGTTCCAGGGACAGGGAAATACACTAATATCTCTTGAAAGGAAAAGAGGCAGATGTTGTGGCTATTACACTGTGCTCTGTCTCTCCTTTGGTTTGTTACTGCTCTCTCGTCCTTTCTCTCTGTTCCACTCTGGGTTTTCTTCTTAGCTCTGATGAGGCACTATCATGCTGTTCCTTTTTCTTTAAGTTCTGCGCCACCACCACCCCCGCCCCTGAAATGGGGGCAGTTGGTCACTCACATAGCTAATGGTGATTGTCATTCACAGCAATGCTGAGCTTCTCCTTGAGCTAGGAAAGGTCGCTGGCCCAGGTACCTGGGAGCCCAGACGTGACAGAGTCAGCATGGCATTGATGCTAGAGGCCAGGCTGCTTGAGACTGAACCTCAGATTTAAAACTTAAACTTGACTGTTTCCCCCAAATAATTGACTATTCTGTTCCTTTCATAAAAGCATTAAGGATCAGAGAGACTAAAAAAAGGATTTAGCTGTCACGCTGGAAGTTCACTAATCACACAGCTGCAACAGCTCTCTCTTAGCTTGGGGCCTCACACAAGGCAGGCGACTACTCAGGAAACAGCCAGAAGTGCAGCTTATTTATGTCTGCGGAGGGTGCGCTCGTGCCCTTGCACCCATGGCCTAGCTCACCACTCTCCGTGTCCTGCAAGGTGGGCGCCGGTAGCACCACATCTTACAAGTGAGACATGTGAGGCCTGATGGTTTATTTGCCCAAGGTCACTCGGCAATCCTTGGCAGAGCTCGTGTGGGTCGACTGGGGGCTGGGGGCCAGGGGTGAAAGGACAGAAAGCCCACAGGTGTAGATTTTGTATGATCTTTTACTCTATTGTATATTTCTAGATTTTTGTTAAAGCTCATCTCAAAATTTAAATGCACATACATGATTTTATATATATATGTGTATGTTTCTTTTTCAGAGATGTGAATGAGAGGAATACAGTAAAAGGGTACGTCAAGCACCTTGTACTAGATTTTACTGTGTTTATTTAGAAGTTCCAAGCCTTTTAAGTATTTCTGCTCTGTATTGTCTAGATTCAGGAAGTTCAACATTTTGGGCACGCACACGAAAGTGATGAACATGGAGGAGTCCACCAATGGGAGTCTGGCGGCGGAGTTCCGGCACCTGGTAGGAGACCAGCTTTCCTGTTTCTGTGGGTTGTGTGTGGCTTAATAGGACCCATTTTCCTTGGAGTGGAACCCGGTTCGCTGTGTGATGTGGACGCACCCCTGGAGAAGGCTTTCTAGAGTGTGTGGCTGCTGACTTCACGCTGAATCTTCCTTCCTCCTCCCTACCTCAGGCCCGTTCTGTGCCCGTGCTCTGCCAGTATCTTCTCCAGAGATACTTGCTGGGCCACAGCCATCTCAGCAAAACATTCCATAACCCAGTGTACATATGAGTGACCTGTGCCTGGTGCCTCTGCGACCTCAGTGATCACTGATCATTGCCCCCACATCCTGCCTGCTCCTTCTCCCTGCTCCAGGTGTGGCAGGCCCCCAGAGTCTCTCCTTGGCCCATTATTCACTTTCTCCTTCCTGGTGGTCTTGCCCCCGACCACTGCCCCCACCGCTTTGTCTCCAGCAGAGTTGGCCCATTCCGCCAAGCCACAGAAATCCTGCGGGGAATTTTAAGTGCCTTTTGCCTGCCTCTGTGAGGTGGTTCTGACATGTTGCCCCTGACCCTGGTGTGCTCCCTGGGCTGGAACCTGCAGTTAGGGTCACTGGCAACAGTTCCATAAGCCGGCAAATTGATAGTTCGTGAAGCTAGACCTTATAGGAGAGCCTCGGTCCAGACGTGGGAGTCGCACAGTGCCCAGAGCTGCTCTCAGAGCTCCAGAATGCTTCCATTAAAACCTCAGGGATTGAAGTCCTCTTGAGGGCAGGCTTAGCTGTGCCCTGAGCGGGGTGGGGGCGGGGATGAAGCAGTTAATGAAAGTTAAGGGGGATCATTCAGAAAAGCTTGCACAGGGCGGGGGAAGGGAGCAGGCTGTGATTCCCTGGGATCCTTCCATGGTCACGTGTGTCTGCATGGTGTCAGGGTGCTGGAAAGGGGCACTTAGGCTTAGGAGCCCACACAGGGGTCATTTCATGTCTTGTTCTGCATTCTGAAAATCATTTCACATCCTTTATTCTTTCTAAACCGTGACTTCGATCTGATTTGTAGATGAAAATAGAACTGTGAGCATTATCATGCCGTTTACTAAGGTGGTTTCTTATTCTGTAGCAACTGAAGGAACAGAAAAATGCTGGCACCAGAACTAACGAGGTGAGTCCTTCTCTGTTTTGAATGGTCTCTAAGAGGCACGTGTGTCCAGGCAGGTTGGCTCAGGGCCGCTGCACCTCAGAGAGGGGTCCTCTCCTGCAGGGGAGAGGATGAGCTCTGAGACACAGTGTATCTGTGATAACAGTAAAAACCCACTGCCTTCACGCTTTCTGTTTGTCAGATGATTTCGCACACGACGTCGCTGGGCCCTCCCAGTAGGCTCCCGTGCTACTCACATCTCACATGCAAAGAAAGTGATCCCCGGAAGTTTGTAGGATGTAGCTAAGGGTACACGGGAATTACTGTGGGAGCTGGAATAGAGGCTGGTTTGGGGACTGCCGTGCTGAAAACTGAAGCGTGGCAAGAGGGTTTTCTCACACCTGCGTTCCCTACCCAGAGGCAGCGTGGTTCTGACAGTTTCCTTTTTACAGTCACTGTAATGCATTAAAAACTGAACTGTGGACAGAGGACAGAATGTCTGGAGTTGGTTTGGTTTGGAACGATTTCATGCTTTGTGCCCACGTAGCAGGCGCTCCTTGCAACCACACCCAGCAGAGGTTGTGTGGAAGAGTGGGACAGACACCGCCCGGGGCCATGCGGACACACACCGCTTAGCCCTGGTTTTGTCCTTCACTCTCACCGTGACCTCCCGGCTCCGCTCCTGTGAGCAGAGAGAGCGGCTGCTTCTCTCCTGTTCTCAGTTGCTGTGGTGCTCCCAGGGGAAAATGTGTATAAAGCCACTTAGAAAACTATTATATTTCTACACCGGGGACTTTCTGACCTGCCAGGCTTATGCAGTTCAGCCCTTCCAGTAACTAATCCCACCTGGAACACGTGTCTGCTTCGCCGGTTCGCCCGGGGTTGGAGCCGGATGGGGCAGCAGGCAGGGCGGCTGAGAGCCAGGAAGCTTCTCGTTACCAAGAAACCCATGAGAAGCTTCTGTTTCCCTACTGACATTTCTTTCTGTTAATCTGTAACCCTAGCCAGGGTTTCAGAAATCTTGTCCTTAAGAGAACACGGAGATACAATAATTGAACCTGGGGTACATTCGTGAAAATGGGAATTTTTTTCTGAATTGCCTTTGGTTGGTTGGCAGTCAGGCTCTCTGCAGCCCTTTTTAGTCCTTATGAGGCCCCTGAAAATTGCAGGATGTGTGACTGAATCACTGTATTCCTTTTTTTTTTTTCCCCCATCTCTCTTTGAAGGGCCCTCTCATCGTTACTGAGGAGCTTCACTCCCTCAGTTTTGAGACCCAGCTGTGCCAGCCTGGTTTGGTCATTGACCTCGAGGTGAGACATACATGGTTCAGACCTGGGAAATTTTATTTTTATTTCTCAGTTTTTGTTCTAGACATATTGACTTAATTGCTAAAAAGGATGATCTTTCTCAGCTAATACTATCTTGATGTTAACTGAATTGTTCAGGAAGCTAGAGAACCGAATTCAGCTTTAAAAAGCTGCAAACTAAATATCCTAGTTGAGGTGTCCTATGTTAAACTATTACATGAGGCAAGGAGACTTATTTCTTAATTGAATGGTAGAATGAAAAATAAGCTATGGACAAAAGTTAACTTTCCATTTTTAGTGTTCAAATATAAAATACATGCAAATTTGCAAATCACCCTTTGCTCAGTTTTAAGGCTACACAGTGGTCTTCAGGTGATACTTCTCTGATTCGAATGATTTCAAGGTCTTTATCATTTTTAGACGACCTCTCTGCCCGTTGTGGTGATCTCCAACGTCAGCCAGCTGCCGAGTGGTTGGGCCTCCATCCTGTGGTACAACATGCTGGTGACAGAACCCCGGGTATGGAAAACTCATCTCCTTTTGCTCAGGCGCTAACCATCATGTGGTTTCTGCACATCTCACAGCACCCCTCAGGGCCAGAAGTTGAGAGAAAAGTGACATAACAAGTGCTTTTGTTAAGGATCTTCAGTAATTCTGGAAAAGGGAAGCACCTATATGTATTAGAAATGAGAATTGCGGTTTTCCTTCTGTAGGAATAAGCTCAGGCAATAGATTTCCTATAACTTTTACTGTGGAGGAGTTGATTTATTGCTTTTCTTAAGAAAGTGTATATATCTGCTAAATCAGCACGCTCCGTTCTTAAGTCTGCATACTCACTGTTAAGTACAGCTGATTCTCATTATTTCCTGCACTTACATTCTTTTCTTTTTCTTTCTTTTTTGTTTTGCTTTTTTTTTTTTTTTTTTTTTGCACTTACATTCTTGAAAGTCACTTTGAACACTGAATGATGGCTACTGGACCTGTCGATACGTGGCCTTGTTTATGTATGCTTCTGTTTAAAGATGCCTTATCTAACGCATCTGTTTTTGCATTCACATTGAGCTCAGGCCAGCAGCACTGTAGCTCATGCCTGAATGAAGTGCATCTAAGCGCTTGTATTTGCTCCGTGAGGTGCGTGGCAGCCATCTTGCACTTAGGAACATCAGGCGGCACCGAAGTGCTATCCTTGCAACCATTTTAAAAATGAAATTTTTAAAGAACTGAAAAAACCCAAAAGGCAAAGGACACTTGCTTGTGGTATGAGAGCTGAAACAAGAAGGCAGTTGCGTGGTCTGACTCTCCTGGAAACATCCATGTCGGGTGACCCCAGTCTTTCACCGCTCTATTCGTGGTGTCCACAGATGACTCCAGAAGTGCCACGAGGAGCCATTTATGGGTTAAAGTAACTTAGCATGAGTAGATTGCATTCACGAATGTGATCCTCCAAATAACGAGAATCAACTGTGTTTCTCTTCTGTGAAAACTTGTGTGTGTCACAGAAACTAGAACTGAACTTCAGGACAGATCTGGGTCTGAGGGCCTTACTTGGGACCAACTGCCTAAGCTTTTGGGTATTTTTTTCTCTAGAATCTGTCCTTCTTCTTGAACCCACCTTGTGCACGATGGTCTCAGCTCTCGGAGGTACTCAGCTGGCAGTTTTCTTCTGTCACCAAAAGAGGTCTCAATGTGGACCAGCTCAACATGCTGGGAGAGAAACTACTTGGTAGGAACTTTCTCCATATAAGAAAATTTAAATTCATAAGGATATCTCGACTTATTCCTTTCCACCTCTTTGCTCTCTCTAGTTTGATCAAGGTAGAAGAGTGTTTAAAAAAAAAAAAAAAGAGTTGGTTGGCTTTCCCAGCTGCAGCTTGTTACAGCTAAATGAGAATTATATATAGCTCACTTCAGAAGTAGGTGAAATTTTTTAATTAAAAAAAAAAACTAAAAAGAATCATTTCCCAATTATTTCTTATTAACATTACTGAGCAGGTTCTAAGGGAAATATTTTTGAATTATGTAAAATATATTAGTTGTGGCTAAAAGAAGTTCCTTGATGAAAAAAATGAAGTCTTATTAACCTAAAAATGAGAAAAAAGTAAGTCCTCAGCATAGTGAAAATAAGTAAGGCCCTGGAGCCACCTACTCCATAGGGTACACCCAAGGCTCTTGTCTCAGGGTCCAGGCCATGATAGAGAATTCCTCTTCAATAGCTAATGTCATGGATTTATTAGTCTTCCACATAAGGAAATCAAAGACCAACTAGCCCCAATCTTCAATGAATGAGAGTTATCTGAACTATTTCTTTAAAAATCCACAGGCAACTTTTTTCCCCCTAAATTTGCTTTCTATATAAAGAACTGTGTATATTGCAAACACCAGAAGCCTCTTCCTAACCAAGTAGCTCAGTATGTCTTCTTGTGGCCACGTAGCTGTCACAGTAGGGGGTCTTACACCATTTAATAGGATGTAAGAAATCACCTCATTCCATCTCCTTATTTGGTGAGAATTAAGACAGATATCTTTTTTGCCTATAATGGCTTATTTGTGGTTCTCTCCAAAGAGAGATGACAGGCTCACACTTTCGATGGCCTAGGCTGCTTTAATTTGTGAAGTGGAGAACCCCTCAGCCTCCTTCCCCTCTGTCATGTCTCCCACTTGGCTTTTGATCTATATTGGCCTCCCTCAGCCCATGTCCTCTTTGGAGAAAGGCTGAGGCAAATACCCAAATAATATCCAAAATAAGCTTGGACAGTCAAATGTCAGTGAAATAGATCACCTAGGGGTGATCTTGGTCTTAGTTTGAAGCTTGAGAAAGCTCCGAAGGACCTGTGGGAGAGAAGCGTGCTGAGGAAGGAGGCGGCGGCCCCGGGAGATGATACTGCATAGACAGGGACCAAATGAAGGCTTCTCCAGAAAGTACAATTAATTAGCATCAGTGTGTCTCAGAGTATCAACCATGTACATAGTCTTTCTCTTCTGGGTATTAGCTCTTTGAGAGGATATACAAGAGCCATCTTGGTTAGCCAGTCTAAGAAAAGCTTCAGAGTCCATTTCTGTTTCCTGAAAAAGCTTATTTTTATTTGGTTAGGTCCTAATGCTGGCCCTGATGGTCTCATTCCATGGACAAGGTTCTGTAAGGTGGGTACTGTCTGGGTTTTCTACGCTCTGAGTTCTCGCTCTCTGTTGAGGTTCTCCTGTTTGCTGTGGTAGTTACTTATCTTTGTGCTTATTTTGGCATGTTTGCCCCGGCCCGTGGAAACCCAGGGGCAGGTTGTTTACTTTCCTCCAGTGCAGAAGGTCAGTCTCCAAGTGTGAGTCTGACAGGAAGCGCCTGTGTGTGTGATAACATTCTTTCTATCTGAAATGAGCCTTCCGTTTACCCACAAAGGCCCTTGCCTGGCAGCATTTAGCATGAGAAATGCGTGGTCTGTGCCGGCTTGGACGGCCCGATGGGCCTGATGAGTTTCCCCAAGCCTGCTCCAGCAGAGGGACCAGTTGGAGGGAATACTAAGACCCCTCTGGAGTGGCCGGGCAGTGCTGACAAGCTCACGCTACTGGATTTTACTAGCAGGAGGGCAGCTTCTGTTCTGTGATTCACCCTGGAGGTCGTTCCCTGGCTAGTTCACTACAGTTTAGAGAGGGAAGCAGAGGGTGGCCTGAGACAGCAAGCTAGCATGGTGTCTGCGTAAGGGGAGGGGCGGCTTAGTGGGGGTGCTGTTAGTTTTGGCAGCTCTTCACGCTTTGGGAATTAAAATCCGATGGCAGGAAGAGGCATGGTAAGTCACTATTTTGAATTTCTTTGTTCCTAATGTGTGCATTTGTATACTTGCAGGAAAACATAAATGATAAAAATTTTCCCTTCTGGCTTTGGATTGAAAGCATCCTTGAACTCATTAAAAAACACCTGCTCTCACTCTGGAATGATGGGTAAGGGCCATCGATCAATTTATTTTTTAAACCTAATTTTAGCACAGGCTCCCTTACTGCAAGCTGGAGACCCACCTGACCTGGACAGGCCTCACAATTCGACAAGACCTGTGAGCGTCTCACAGGAATGGATGCTTCCGGGCTGTCCTGTTGGGGCTTCATGATAGTGGAACCTCATCAGATTAAACTTACACTTTCATAATCTATAGATATGTATTTTCAACACTTAAACGGGATTTTTTGAGTGTCATTCGTGCATTCACTCATTGAACAAAAGCTTAAGCACTGATTAACTGTATTGCCACTAGGAAGGAAGAAAACCCTTTTGACCTCAGTCAGTGGTTTTTACCTGACTTACCAGGGTCAGCTGCTGTTTCAGCAAAGGCTTTAACTTACCAGAACGTGGAAGGACATTGTCCGAGCCTTTGTCTCCCGTACGAAACGTGCAGGAACTCGGACATTTTCACGGCCTTTAAAAATCGCGGGAAACAAATGGTCCTCAAGTAGACACGCCGTGCCCTTACGTGGCGGGTCCGTACGGACCATCCGCAGCATCCCCTTGCCGGTGCGGATCACGGGCTGGGACTTCCACAGACACAGACACAGGCCAAGCGCTACCGGAAGTGGCGAAGCGCTACCGGAAGTGGCGAAGCGGGCGGTTTCCCGCACCTCAGACGGGCTCCACATTTTCACCCCGGTTCTTCTGTCGGCTCTCCACAGTCGATCTGGTTTCCAAGGCGACGCTCAGAGCACCTCTTTCTCTGTCCCCACGCAGGTGTATCGTGGGCTTCATCAGCAAGGAGCGGGAGCGCGCGCTGCTGAAGGACCAGCAACCCGGGACGTTCTTGCTGCGCTTCAGCGAAAGCTGCCGTGAAGGCGCCATCACGTTCACGTGGGTGGAGCGCCCGCAGAACGGAGGAGGTGAGCCTGCGCGCATGCGTGCCCCACGGGCCCCTTTCCCTCGGGCCCCCGGAGCAGCCGCGGTGAGGCCACAGCCAGGTGGCTGTCAAACCCACCCCCTGAGCGTCGCCAAGAGGGTGTGATACGTCGCCAGGAATATTCGTGGGTCACGGCCCGGGTGGAAGTGACGGGTGAGAAACAGACGAGGCCGAGCGCTGCTCTTTCTGTCCCGCCCGCTACCTGTAGGGCGAGGACGTGCGTCCGTGTGGCTCCCTCGCAGTTCGGGGAGGACACCCACGTTGTGGAGGCCTGTGCCCCCAGGGCCACGCGGGGAGGCCCCCCTGGAGGCACGCCCCCCCCCCCCCCCCCGCATGCTCCGGGTCAGGGATCCTGCGCACCCCGCACCGCCCTTGGCCCCCGACCCGGCCCTGACCCTGCATGCAAACCGAGCAGGGTCAAGTCTGGCTTTGTTCTCTCCGGGGTTTGCTCTTCCTCAGATGAGTTTGCAGCGGAAAGACGCCCCAGCACCACCGCAACCTGCAGCAGGGTCCGGGGAGAAGGCCGAGCTGTGGAGAGGAGATGTTAGATACGGTCCTTTCCGCACTTACTCTCAGTTTGCACTCTAGGCGTGCTGAGGGAACCCAGTGACATTCCTGCCTTCAGGGGACAGGTGCAAAAATGGGGCATACTGGGGCGCCTGGGTGGCTCAGTGGGTTAAGCCTCTGCCTTCGGCTCAGGTCATGATCTCAGGGTCCTGGGATCGAGCCCCGCATCTGGCTCTCTGCTCAGCAGGAAGCCTGCTTCCTTCTCTCTCTCTCTCTCTGCCTGCCTTTCTGCCTACTTGTGATCTCTGTCTGTCAAATACCTAAATAAAAATAATTTTTAAAAAAATTCATTTGTTTAAAAAAAATGGGGCATACTTCAGTTCTATTTTTTTTAACTTTTTTTTACTTAAAGATTTTGTTTATTTATTTGGCAGACGGAGATCACAAGTAGTCAGAGAGGCAGGCAGAGAGAAAGGGGGAAGCAGGCTCCCTGCTGATCCCAGAGCCCAATGTGGGGCTCCATCCCAGGACCCTGAGACCCTGACCTGAGCCAGAGGCAGAGGTTTAACAACACTGAGCCACCCAGGCGCCCCTATTTTTTATTTTTCTTTTAATGAAAATTGAGGAAGGCTGGAATCAGGGCCGAGGATAGGCAGTAGATGTTAGAAGCGGCCTTGTCCATCTTCTCCAGTAGTACCTTTCCCGAGCTAACTGAGCGACGGAGCCAGCCAAGCCGGAGGCAGAGCTGAGGTCCTTGGCATCCAGAAAGCTTAGGCGGGGCAACACCAGCTCCAGACTTCTGGGATGCTGGCAGCCTGCACATTAGGGCAGAGTCCCCGGAGCATGCGAACGGCAGCCTCAGGAATGTGTGCACCCAAAAGTGAGCTTCTAGGTCAGTCAGGAGGCAGCATTCAGATGACATCTGGGAGTAAGACCATGAGTAAATTAAAGGGGTTTATTGCATTAAGGATTAGAAGAAAAAGTACAAGTAGGATCCTATTTTTGTTTAAAAAATTGGTTTCTGGGTATTGCATTATTTTAGTAAAAAATTACAGTCTTCAGTCTGAAAAGAAAAGCAACTGGAGAGTGAGCTTATTTTTTATTAACTTAATCTGTGGCTTGAGCCAAGAAGATCCAGTTAGTATTTCTCTAGCTGCCCACAGGTGGGGACATCATTGAAGATGCAGGCTACTGAAGATGTTTAATAAACCTCTTATTGCCAGGTTTACCAATCTCAGCAAATAACAACAAGGGCAGTGTTGTTGCAGTGCCTTTATGTTTCTTGTTTCTCAGAAAGGATTCTGATTTATTCAGAAATGAAGCAACACACTGTGTTATAAGTCCTATATCATGATTAGTTCTTATTGGGTTTGCTCAAATCCATGAACTCTGCAATGTTTTGCTTTTGTTCTCTTGTTTTGGGATTAGTCCATGGGACTTACTTGGATCTTCTTCTTTTTTAGAACCTCACTTCCATGCCGTTGAGCCCTACACAAAGAAAGAACTTTCTGCTGTTACTTTCCCTGACATTATTCGCAATTACAAGGTTATGGCTGCTGAAAATATTCCAGAGAATCCCCTGAAGTATCTGTATCCGAATATTGATAAAGACCATGCCTTTGGGAAATACTACTCCAGGCCCAAGGAAGGTAGGTGGGGGAGTGAATGGTCACCGCCCTTATGAGTAAAAGTGCAGTTTGCTCATTCCTGGTATGAGGAGGTTCTTACTTCTTCACTGTCCACAGGTTTGCTGGAGCCGGGGTTTAATAACACACACAGCCCTTGGCTTCCTGGGGGTGCATGGCGCCTGCACAAGCTTCACCCTTGCTGTGGCATTAACTCCCCACTTTCTTTTGAATCACTGTAAACAGGCTTTCTAAAGATGGTGTAAACCAGCGTAGCTGAAATATAACATGTTATTTGGCCTGATACAGACAGTAAGAAATGAACAGGAATTTGGTGTTTTAGGAGTGTTGACAAAATCCATTTCTGGTCTTGTGTATTTATTATGTTATTTTTCCACATGCAGAGTGGTAAAAGGCGTGAATACCATGGCCAACTAATTTATACCAGCCTGTTCCTGTTAAAATTGGGAAAACTAAGGCCCAGGAGAAGCAAAACTGTTCATTTAGGGTGATCTGATTAGTTTATGAGATCATATTATTCCTAGTGATTGTTGTTAAGAGTAGTTCTGAGCTTAGAACAGGTCTCCTGCTTCTTTGTCTTTACCAGATGTATTTGAGAACTTTCACATTAGGTGCTCTGGTTTGGAACATGCCAACAGAGTTTTTTATGTTCCAGAACCAGAAATCTCAATATCCATACAGTTGCTTTGGGAAGAAGATGCCGCTAGCTTTACCCTGCCAGCCATGTATATCTTACCAGCCAGGCTAGAACCACTAACCTAGATAAAGCTTTGCACATTTCGTGCTCCAGCTTCTGTGGGATTTCAGTCCTGGGAAGGAGAGAGCCTGCAGCTTGACTTCTGTCCTGAGCTCCTCGCCTTTCCCTCTAGGTTGCTTCTGCATTCCCACCAGAATTTGAGGTGATCCAGGCAGGGAAGTCACAGCCCCATAAAGCTACAGGACCCTAACCTGACTGTTGGAGAACATTGATCGTCTGTCCTTGGGTAAACCCTGCTAACAGAAAGTTGTACCTGATGTGTTTGCTTCTAGCCCCAGAACCAATGGAACTCGATGGCCCTAAAGGAACTGGATACATCAAGACAGAGTTGATTTCTGTGTCTGAAGTGTAAGTGAACACAGAAGAGAGCCATGTTTAAAAACCACAGGCCAGCCCCGCTCCTGCTTTCTCACTGTAATTGCTGCTGCCGCCACCAAAGTTGGACTTTGTTGGAAAGATCCTAACTAGAGATCCTGGTGCCACTGCCTATCAGAATTTTACTGCCTTTATAAAAAACAAACAAACAAACAAACAAACAAACAGAAAAACCCCCAAAACCCTAAACACCACCACCACCACCCAAAGTTGTATTTAAGTATCCCCCCAACTGATATTTTGAAAAAGTATAAATAAAATGAACAAAAATGGATCACAGTGGGAAAGTAGTTCTTTTCAATCGAGGAAAGGCCAAAGTGGTGATTGAGATACATTTTTTTCGCTTGCTTTTATTTTGTTGTTTCATTTTATAAAGGGTAGAAAAAAATTTGGAAAAGTCATTGTCAGTTATTTGGCCCGCAGCACTGTCTTGGGGTGAATGGATGTAGCCTTCATGTAAAAACACTCTGGAGCAGCTTTATCTGCATACAAACCTCAAGGTAGGGACGAGGGACTCCCCAGACATTCTTCCTGAGCTTGGAAGCTTGGAGCTTCTCGGCCAGCCTCGGCCCCGAAGCATCAGCCTCGCAGGGTGACACGCTGTCCGTGCTCGCCCGCACCTTTAACCAGGCAGGAGCGGCGCAGGTCCCAAGTCTGGCTACTTCTCACTCACATCTCTAGAGTCCTGGACGTTTCCCAAGGGGCTGGGCTGGGGACAGGAACCTCCTGCAAACTGTACTTTTCCAAGTGTCGTGCATGAGCAGATGCCCTGAGCCAAAGTAAAGATCTCCAGTGACAATTCCGTCACAGGCCGAAGACGAAATGTCCAAGCTGGCACCACCATGTGCACGATCTCAGTGTTAACATGTCCTTTTCCTCTCTCTCCATTTTAGTCACCCCTCTCGACTTCAGACCACAGACAACCTGCTCCCCATGTCTCCCGAGGAGTTTGACGAGGTGTCACGGATAGTGGGTTCTGTCGAGTTCGACAGTATGGTGAGTACCCGGTGGCAACGGTGTCGGCTCTTGCCGAGCAGGTGTCTCTGGGGCCGGGAGGGCACCTGCCGCTACTCGGTTCGGCTGCGGGGTATCAGTAGCAGCCTCTGGCAGAGCCGTCGACGGTGCGTTTTAGACCAGCCCTAACCAGTCAGAGCCTGCTGTACTTCAGTAAGCTTCCTCAGCACCAGGATGCTTTATCCCTGGCACTCGGCACTTTCCAGAAACTGAATGACATTTCAGGTATTTCAGAGTTTCACCTCTGCCCTTTGAAGTTGTCCTTGCCGAAATTTCAAGTGTTAAGGAACTACCGTTTCTCTGATAAGAAAATGTTTTCCTTCAGCCTGTTATTTCAGCACTGTGTCTGGACGCAGGAGTGTTATTTTTAGGGAGAGCGAGGACTGATGCTTGGCAGTTAGCAGTCCTTGGAGGCTTTACCAGCGACAGAGGAATTGTCCACCTGCTTCATATTTGAGGACCAATCTCTGCTGCTCGCAGCCACGGTGGCCGGGCGCTTGCCAAGAGTGGCAGGTTCTAGAAGTGAAAGAATTATGAGTGTCACGACCAGAATAGGAACAGGGTTGTCTCCAAAAGAGAGAATCTATTGCCTTTGCCTTTGAGAGAATGTTTCTCAATAAATCAAATAGTATTGTTTGCCTGTCGGGCCGAAATCCTTCCTCTTGAAGACTTTTTTGTTTGGCTGGAATTTTGCTGACACTGTTTAATTTGGAGCACTTTTCCATGGGAAGCTGTTCTGGTTTATTTGTTAAAATGTGTTTACTCCTTTAAAAAAAGTCCTGCCTGAGTTATAACCATCCTTTCTTCATCAGTTTCTTGTAACTGGTACCTGGCACAGACTGTGTGCTCAGGGGGTGAGGCAGGAGGGCAGGGAGGGGAGAGGTGGAGAGGGGATACCACCCTTCACACACCTGGGCTCATGTAGCCATGTGTGCATGTGACGTCGGTAACATCTGTTGAGAGTCAGGTTTCCAGTGTGTAACTTATCTCTTGGTCCCTTTTTCTCACATGAAGAAGCCCAGGCTGAGACTTTTAGAGACCATGATTTCTTACACCTTCCTGATTGTTGAAAATCACTGTTGGCACGTGTAAAATGAATCTTTTCTGTGGGCAAGGACTCTTCCTGTTGGAATGTAGCCCCTGAGGCTACTATAAAGTACTTATGAGCCCAACAAAAAACGGAACAAATGCAAAGCCCTCCTCCAGGAGTGTAAGATCTGTTGGCAGAACCACAAAATGGCTGACCTTCTTTCGTGCCTTCTTTGTTGTTCCTGAGCAAGGTACATTATCATCACAGTTCGCCTCAGCCCCGTTGGTAGGTGAGACGTTCTGTGTACCAGGCACCCCACCAGGAGTGACTTCATCAGTCTTCACAACTGCCTTCCGAGTAGCTGCTACTGTTCTCAGTTGTACAGTGTGGGAAAGGAGCCCCCATCCCAAGCTGTCCAACTGACTAAGTGGTGGAGGGAGCATGGGAATCCAGCCGGTGGGTCTGTAGGGCGCAGGCTGTTGCCTCGCCTGGAACATCTCCCAGAACAGCAAGAGCTTCCTTTCCTTCCAAACATCCACCGCAAGAGAAACTGTTTGCACAGGACTCCCTAGGTCTTGTTCCAGTTTATCAGGACAAAGGCAGCGTGGCCTTTGGGTGGGAAGCCTGTGTTTGGGATTCGGAAGTCCAAGTTCCGACTCTGTCATCACCATTATTCCCCTTGACCTTAAGAAAATAAGATGGATTAGTTGCGTCCGTCTGTGCAAGCGTGTCACTGACTTTCTCTGTGCTCTTAGAATGATACTGGGAGAGGGATTTAAATTCTCTAAATGAATGCCAGGAAATGGACACCCCCCCCACAGCCATTCCATTCCAGATGATTTCATTCATTTCATTTGTAGGGCAAAAGAAGTCTGTTTTGCACACCCACACGCACGTGCACACACACGCACACACACACAGCTCCAGGTCCAACCTGTAGAAGACTGAAAGAGCTTGGGGAGGTGATAATATGGGCAAGGCACCGGCTGGACAAAGTAAAAGTTGGATTAGTCCCCAAACTGGGTAGACTCTACTTTATCTGTCTTTGGCCTTGGCCATGACTTCCAGTCAGCATCTGCTTTCTGCTCCTGGCGGGAGAGCATATGCTGTGAAACAGAGCGGCCTCTCCCGGGGCCTGCTGTTTCAGCCTCGTCTGCAGGTTGCCACTCTGGCCAAGGGTCAGGACCAGGAGGGACCGTGGGCCCCTGAGGAAACTGCCTGAGAGAGACAGAGCACCAGTGTTTTCTTCAGGATGACTTGAGTATTTGTTTAGTCTGGATTTCCTGTATAACAAACTTCTCCCTCAGGGACTACATGAGAACCAGTCTACTCTCCTGCCAGCCTTTGGCAAAGCTGGTAATAACAGGAACATTTATTGACCATCTCTCGTTCCGTCTGCTGCTCTAGGCACTGCACACCGTCTCTCAATTAATCCTTCCATCGCGTCCTTCTGCCAGGTCCTCTTAGCCTGCTTTGGAAGAACAAGACCTTGAGATTTAGAGAGGCGGGGTGATAAGCCACAGTCACACATGCTAGCAAGAGACGGTGACAGGATATGGATGCAGGCTTTCGCTCCTTCTCTCTGTCTCCCTCTTTTTCCCTCTCTCTAAAAGTCCACTCTCTCAACTACACATTTCAGCCACATACTGGAACGTAGGGGCAAAACCTTCACTGCGCTTTCAGTCCAAAATAATGTTCATAAGAGCCCACTGGGTCCTACCCATCATTGAGCACTTAGGATTAAAAATAATTAACAATGGACCCATTGTAGAAACGACTATAAATCATTACAAATTCTGACTTGATTGGGTCACTCTGTGGCTTCCTAAATAGGTATTAGAGGAATTCTCCAAAACCTTAAAGGGCAGTTCCCAAGAGGCTTACAGTCTAGTCCTGTGTTTCTCTTGGTATTCTGGGAGCTGAGTAATTTTCTGTTTCAGAGGGCTGTTCTCTGCCTTGTGGAATACTTAGCAGCACCCCTGGCTTTCTGCCGCCTAGCCCACTAGCACCCCTAGACCCAAACCCAGTCATGGTGATCAACCGTGTCTCTAGACGTTGCTGGAGGGCAGACCCAGGCTGGTGAAGAGCCCCTGGCCTGCCGGGAGAGCGCAGGGACGGAGGGGGCGGGGAAGCTAGGAAGTCAGGGGCAGCTGGGATTCCTTGGATGTGCAGTTTACTGCCCACAAGGTGCGCTGCTCTGGTGAGCTGGGCAGGAGGCGCTCTCGGGGTGGAAGGGCAGGGCTGCCTCCTAATTCTGTGTCTCTAGTCTGTACCTGAAAGGCATTCATTTATTATTCCTACTGCGTGGCCTTTAAGGAAAAGTCATCATCTCCCCCATGCTGTCCTCCCTCGGGCACACAGCTCAGCACTGTCTCGCTCTTGTTTTGTGGGAGAGGATTTGCCACGTTGCTCTGCCCCTAGAGTTGCATAACAGCAGAATGCTTTATGCGGCCTGGATGACTGCACAGAATTAAGCCAGCAGGCTGCAGAGGAATAATCCATCTGCTTAGATGATATAAAAGGTCTCGATTAGTCCAGGGAAAAGGATAAATAGCACATGTGAAGGCCCTCCAATGAAATAGTGGTTATTTGCTGTGGAAGTGTCTTCCTACTACCCCATTGTAGAACCGACGAGCCGTGTCAAATGTGTGGGTCTGCATTTCCTAAGAGCTGTGTAATAAACTTAACCACATTTTATCTTTTACAGATGAATGCAGTATAGAGCATGAATTTTTCTCGTCTTCTCTGGCGACATTTTTCCTTCCCATCTGTGATTCCCTCCTGCGCTCTGTTCCTTCACATCCTATGTTTCTAGGGAAATGAAACAAAGACGAACAAATTTGCTGCAACCTGTTGATAGCAAGTGGATTTTCCCCAAATTCAGAAACGTCTGTTACTCTGAAAGGCTTCATGCATCTAAAGAAAGGTAAAATTGAAAGGCCCTCTCTGTAGTGTGGGTTTTACAAAGAGAAATATCCAGATACACTGAAAACGTCAGGGCTAGAATGGAAATCCTTTAGGAAAGGTGAGAAGTTGAGCAGCATGTAAAATGCTGTGCACAAGGTCCGTGCCCGGCTGCTGTTACAGGCTATTGGATAGATCACACGGTTACTTAGGGAACTTTTTGATGTAGGATTGGCAAATTTCTATTCTAGAGAATTTTTACTTGTTCCCTCTGCTGCAGATGTGGCTGGAGGTTTTCTGTCGGGTTACCTATGAAATCGTTCAGAGCTAAGTCACACAGAATTACATCGACTGTTTATCAAAGGTAGTCATCCTATATCTGTGCAGAGGGTAAAAGTTGTGTTCTTTATTTTATTACATTTTTCACACTGGCCGTTTAAAGCTAAAAGCAAATTCTCTGTCTTGGGAGACTTAGCTTTTCTGTCTGTTATGGCTATATGATACTGGGTAATATCAGTAGAAGGAAATACGTTTTCTGGACTCTTGAGTAGTTTTTTTTTCTGTCTAAGCTTTAATGTCCAAAGCTGAATATATCCCGCCTCTTTGCAGTCACTAGTAAATGAAATTATCTTCACATTTCTGTCATGGGAGCCAGGCTATTAACAACCGCTCTCTCCAGACAAAAATCCTGTTACTCTTCAAAAAGTTGGAGTTAATCATAGATTTAGACCAACTCAGAAATTTAGTTCATGTTTCTTAAATGGGTTAATGTGTCTTTATTGTTATTAGCTGGTATTTAGTCTTAGTCATGAAATTTTCAAATTGAGAAAAGAGTGACTGACAAGTAATTAACCAGAGATCGTATGAGAATCAAACAGTTTGAGAACTCGTCCTGTGTAACTGCATTGAGAAGCGCCTGTTTTTCAGCAATGATGTGTGTCTCTGAAAAATACATTTGCAGATGGTTCCATCATCTCTCCTGTGCTTTTTCTAGACTGCTTTCTGATGTTCTGTGAAGCGTATTCTGTTACTCACCGTCTTCCCTCACTAGCACTGACACCACGCACGTGGCTCGGTGGGGCGGGTTTGGCACGTTCTTCCACAGAACGTTCCCAGACACACGGCTGTCTCTGCGGCTGCACCTTCATTTCCCACCGTCACCACCACAGTTATGTTAGTACGTAGATGCCGTATTTTTCTGGTGGGGATAAACTTTTCTCAAAGTCTATTTTAAAATTTAAAAAACTATCTGTATCGCCTTAAATACACTCTGCATGTGGTACTCCCCTCCTCTCAGTTTTTACGTAAGACCGTGGGAACCTGGCTTTGTATCGACTTTTTTTTTTTTTTTTTTTTAAGATTTTATTTATTTGACAGACAGAGATCACAGGTAAACAGGGAGGCAGGCAGAGACCGAGGGGGAAACAGGCTCCCTGCTGAGCAGAGAGCCCAATGAGGGGCTCAATCCCAGGACCCTGAGATCATGACCTGAGCCAAAGGCAGTGGCTTAACTGGCTGAGCCACCCAGGCGCCCCTGTATTGACTTTTTAGATTGAAAGGAGGAAGAAACAAAGAACAAAACATTAAAAAAATATATTGTTTCTAATTGTCAGCACTTTAACTGTTTAGTGTGTTTGGCCCTTTGAGAGCAACCTGGCATGGTTTCATTTTACCGTGCTGGCCAGGGGATTTTGGTTACTTATGAGAAGTTTTGAAACTCTAATGTTAGTCTCTTAAAAACAAATTTGGCCTAAAGATTTTAAAAGTTACTGGCATTTATGTGTAGTTTTGATGTTTTTCCCATTTTCTTCTTACTTATGATCAAACATACAAAAATGCGTGAGTCCAGATTTTTGAGTAAGGCTGGTAACACCATGTTTCCGAGCACTGGCCCTTCCTAGCCTGCTTGCAGCCCAGACTGCTCTGGCGGATGGGTCAGTGGGAGAGAGCAAGCGGGAAGCAGTTCTGGAATGAGCTGCAGGAGTGCCATGAAAAGCAAACAAACAAAAAAAAGTGCTTTGGTCTTGATGACCACAGCTGTCTCCAAATGCGCAAATAATTTGGCAGTTTGAAATATAAGTTCCTAACTTAAAAACACATCGAAATGGGACTCTTGTCTTGTCTCCAAAGCCACATCTCAGACCCACATCCCAAGATCAGAGGGGCTCTTCCCAAGGAGTCACTGTGCCCATGCCCAAAGGGGCCATTTTTCTCCAAAGATGTTTTAAGCTAGAAAGCCATGGCTTTCTCAGAGTAAAAGGCACCCCGAGCTGGGAGAAAAAAAAAAAAATTCATGTAATGAAAGACATAATCACTACTTAAACATAAATCTGGCAGCCTTGACCTAACTATTGTTTGAAGAATCGTCAGGGAACAGTGGTGTAGGCTTGAATGCTGGCATCATAACAGATAGGACCTTTCTCATCTCTGCATCTATAGTCTTCACATCTTCGAAATACAGTTTCTTTATAATAAACACAGAGAACCGTATTTCTCCAGTAGATAAGGGCCTGCCTAACCCGGAGCTTGTATTCATATATAATTGATCATTATCATGAGTCACCATGTAGATCCTGGCTTAGGGATGCTTATGAGTTTTAAGAGTGCTTCTGGTGTGGTTTTGTAGAGGGTTTGATAAGCACAGAGCTTTTATACACCACCTGAGAAAAATTTCTCCTTATCTGATAGGAAGGACATTCCTGAGATGGCAATAAATGATTGAGCTATTTATTCAGCATTAAATGACCAAAATCTACTTAGTGCCTGTAAGCTAAAATAGAATATTAAGTCAATAAACAGAGCACTCCTTTCACCTCTGACTTTCCCGGGGAAAAAACTTGAAATTGTTTTGAAAACTGTGGTACCTACTGTTTGGACCGGGATGCTGTTGCCAGAGCAATGGGTGTTTTGCCTGAGTGGCTTCTTTTGGGTAGTTAAGGCTCACTCACTGTACTCGCTGTAGTAGTTCATCAAATATTACCGAGCACCTGCAGGCAGCCAGCACTATTCTAGATGTTTGGGAAACATCAGTAAGCAAAAACAAAGAGCCCTGCTCTTTTGGAGCCCAAGACATTGTGAGATACTGGATCATAGGCTCTAACTGCCTTACTTACGGAAACAGAAGATTTTGTGAAACAGCCAAAAGCTACAGATAGCTTAAATTGTTCTATAAAAATATCCACAATTCCAAGGAAATGGCATTTAAAAGTTTTAAGAAGGCTAAAGATAATATGGTTTTTAGAAGCTTCTAATATGAATTTTATAGCTCTTAAAAGATACAATCATACCCCGCTTCCAAGTTTTGGTAGATTAACTTCAGGTTTATGTGTATGCTGTACTGAGGAGTTAAACCTCTTACTTGGCCAACTGAAAAAAAGTACCACACTTAAGCATTTGTAAACATCGTAAATTTATATTGGGCATGCAAATGTAGGGGTACCTCAGTGGTACCTTTGGCAGGAAGCTAATAATCGGTTTTGCATTCTCATACTATGTGAAATCTGTTTTTCCTAGTGCCATTGCACAACTGTAATGCCCTGCTGGTGGTGTGTTGATAGCCTTTCTCTGGTTTTCTGTACATGCACGAAGCAGTTTTTGTTATTAGGACCGCTTGTTGGACTTAATTATAGTAGACTCTTTAAAAGACATGTGGAGAGGAGCACCTGGGTGGCTCCATCGATTAAGTGTCTGCCTTCTGCTCAGGTCATGATCCTGGGGTCCTGGGATGGAGCCCCACATGGGACTGCCTGCTCGGTGGGGAGTCTGCTTCTTCCTCTCCCTCTGCCTGCCACTCCCTCTGCTTGTGTGCACTCTGTCTCTCTCAAATAAATCTTTAAAAACAAAACAAACAAAAAGACATGGAGAGGCAGCCAGGGGCAAGGCTGGAGCGCGTGGAGGCCTGGAGTTGGGTCCAGGCTCCAGAATAGAAATAAAATGCCCAGTCTTTGCCCCTTTGTAATAAAAGACTTAATTGTCTATCCTTTCTGTCCCAAAACACACACACCTTCCCTGATCTTCTAGTAATTCCCTCCTTTCTTTATGTAACTATAAAGTACGCCTTCCCCCAAAAGCCCCTTTTTAGAGTCTGACCTAACACATTCACCAGCTGCTTCCCTGTGCTGTCTGGCCTGTGAATCACGAATTTACTCATTTACTCATTTTACTATGAAAGTTAGTAAGTAAAATTAGAAAGATTATCCAGTCCTTAAAAACAGCCCCAGAAAAGTAATACGCTCCTGTTGTATCAAGGATAAGCATGATTTAACTTTTCTCTGTTTGGTGTTACTCGTCTGTTTCCCCCGCGCTGGTGCGCTGCTTCTGTGCGCGGATGTGCGCACGCGTGGCTCCTGGTGACCACACGTGGCAAGGCTGAGCGCTGTAGCCCTTAACGCTTGTCTTTAAAACTCTATAGTTTTAAAGTCCATAGTTTTCTGTCTGTAAAGTCCCGAGTTTCCTGTCCATAGCGGGGACAGTGTGGTAGGATGTAGAGAAAGAAGAGGAGTCTCCAGAGTTCTGTATCACAGCCCCCTCCTGGGTCTCAGCTTATCCGGGAGCGTGGGAGTGGATTAGAGATGTCTGATGTCTCTTTCTGTCCTAAAATGTCAGGGATGCAGATGATTCGGACCACCTGACTTCGGCAGAGCACTTTGTGACAGACAATTCTGGTAGTTGAAAATGACAGCCGTGTATTCTCATACTGTCTCTGTGGTTAGAAAACCACACACTACCCCTAGCCCTGTAGACGGGGTTTCTGACCTTGGGAGCGAATGCCATCCCATATGCCCATGAACCAGGAAGGTGCTGCAGTGTGCCGGCTCGTCCTGCTCAGGCCCTAGTATGGCTGCACCGGATACAGCTCCCTAGACAGATGACAAGGCTCTGTGAAAACCACCTCTGCCCTCACTAGCGGAGGTCAGAAGCCCTCCTAGTGAAGGACATGTCCAATGACTGAATTCTACAGATACATGCAGAGTGTGTCCTAAATGCAGAACAACAGCATCAGCTTCTAGAGTGCTGCAAACGCGCCTATCCCTCCTCCCACCCTCAAGGATGGACTCCTCACAGGGTTGTCTTAATCACTGTGAGAACCGCCGCTGCCACCTTGCAGTTCCTGGCTGCAAGTAGGCATTAGAAATTCATTTGAACCAACTAGGTACAGTCTGTATGCTCAGCAGAGTTCCTAACCCAATGATGTAGGAGAACCTTAGTGGTTTTAAAAAATTCATTTTTACAGGTATTTTTTTGATACATGTATTTATTATGCTGTAAAAAGCAACACTACCTGATTTCATTTAAAATAAATATTTCCCAATTTCAGAATACTTACAACTTATAGTTTTAAGATTAGATTCACTTTGGGAGGTTCTGGAAGCAAATACATTCATAGCTGCACAGTCCCCAGGAAGAATCTAAATCCAGCATCAGGTCATTCAACCCCCCAGACAGACAACAGCATCAAACAGTGGACCGTGAATCAGCTCTGCAGCTAATGGGCAGTGTGGGCCGGTAGTGAGATACAGCACGTTACATCCCAAAATGAGATCATTAGAATTGAGACCACCAAAAACAACAGGGTAGACGAAGCTTTAAATAAACATGACCCTAGAGGGCTCTCATGGTACAGAAAAAGCATTGACGATCCTAAAGCCAAAACGAAAGGATCTTCGGAGTATATGGACAGCAGCAGTTTCGAGCACAGTCCAGAGCACTGAAGCCAAGTGTACTTGTTACAAGCAGCCAGCAGCCAGAGTGCGGAGCCCACATAACCGCGCGGGTAAATAAGAGCACATTGGACTAAAGCACAAACATTTTACAAGGTACTTTTGATCTGAAAAAAGATGAAAACTCTCTTCGTTTCCAAACAATAGTTAGAACCTCTTTTCATTAAAGCTTCAAAATTGTTGGTAACCTTTAAGCCACACAGCGGAATTGTCTTAGTGTTTCATTTTCATCACACAAAGCAGGCGGCTGCTTGAGCAGTCATTTCAGTTAAAGAACATCCCACCCCGTTAACATCTGTGGGGACGATGCCCATGCCACCCTCTGCAGTAGTCTGTCAGCAGAGCAGGGGAGGAGGACACAGTGGCTGGGCTGGATGCCCGCCCCCCGCCTCTGTAGTCCTGCAGGAGCAGCCAGGCTGGCGCCGCTGCAGCTCTGGGAAGGGGCTGTCGGTGGCTCCTCCGGGAGCTCGTGCTGTCTAGGTAACAGGAGGGCGTGCCTGAAGCCCCTCAGTTTGACTGGAAGCAAAAATGGAAGCATTTGGTGGGTGTTAGAGGGGAAAGGGCCCTTCAGCATGATAAAGGCTGGGAGCAGCAGTGCGTGCTAATAGAACAGGGGGAAAAGGAACTCGCTGGATTTGCTCCAACAGCATCTGGGAGTGGAGGATTTTGTTGATTTCACTAAATATTTTAGGGCTTTGAAAAGGTCCACTTGTATGTGTATGTGCCTGTGTGTGTGCTTAATATCAGAAATCCCCATTAGCAGACCCCTTTACCTCCGAGGTATGATAGGATAAAGCACAGGTACGTTCCTCCCCAGGACAACAGTGGGTCTCCGTTTACCATGAGGCCTTTTCTTACTAGAGTTGGCCACCAATTATACAGTAATTGTACAGCAGAGAATCAGGAGAAAACTGGAGTGATCTGGGGATCCCCCCAAAAGAACAAATATCTTGATGCCTTTAATTATGGGTTTAAAAATAAATAACAGTTCCCATACCATCATAACAACTTTGGTAGCTTAGAGAGTTGATCTGAATTTTTCCTCATCTTTATCCTGAAAACTGAAACATATCTTAAAGAGCTGTGGTAGCTCATCCCTTCCTTGTTTAGGTTGATGAATTTGACTAATTTGTACTTAGCTTAGTAATTTGTCTCTGGTTCATCACCTGTAGACAAACGGCATAATTGTAGCTCGGATGCCAGATAATGTGAGACCTTTTCTGACTTAACGGTGGAAAACATGAAAACTGCATAGAGTGCTGGCACCCACGTTCCCAGCTAAAGTGAAAAGGCAAATCGCTAAACATCTGGAAGAAAGGCTGGGCGAAGGGGAATATAGAAAAAGGAAATTTTTCCCAAAAGTATTATATAACTACATTCACTTCTTAAACAGATTCCCTGATAAAGTCTAAACAGAGTTGGTCTATGCTACTACAAGTTGTTAACTATTTTAATTTTTAAAGAGTCACGCCAGGAAGCTAGGGTGTTGGGAGACATTTAAAACACATAACCCTAAGTGCATATAGTTGTTCAGACACTCAAACTAAATCTACATTTGAAGTCCTGAAAAATCACACTCTTTTTGCTCCTAAAGGCAGCCTTGACCCATCTGGACAGACTGTACAACAGAACAAATTTTTAAATGCCTAAGTTCATCATACAAATTGAAAATTCACAGAACACACAAAAATCATGAAGACCACACAGTGAAGCTAGCATCGGTAACTACTTTTACATCAAATTATACAATGCACGAGGTAAATATTGCTCACATTATGGAGGGAGATTGTTTTATTTCTATTTTTTCCCAAAGAGATCAGATTTGTTCTGTGTGTACAATGAAGAAAACTCCAGTAACACTGAAATGACAAATATCGTAAAATATATATCACTACCAGATAGAAATACACATGTCTTCATAATCATTTTCCACAATTAAATAGGGAAGTGATTTCTATTTGGGGCTTAAGACCGTTACAACAATCCATCAAGATTCTTATGGACCGTTTGGTTTTCTTTTCCATTGTCGGAGTCTCCTTGAGGTGTGTACTGGACCTGGTACTCCTGGAGGATTTTAAATACATCGTGGTGTCCGAAGTGCAGCGCTTCGTCCATGGGCGTGTTATTCCACCTGCATAAGTAGCACAACACGGACGGGGCGTTAGATCGTCCCCACACAGAGATGAAAACCCAGCATTCTGAGATGCTAAATCTAGCAGGCTTAAGGCCATTCAGATTTCGCCATTTTATCGCTATTTACACGGAAGGTACAGAAGGGGATTCATAATTCAAAAAGAGGTCTTACAGGCCACTCGAGATATGGGGAGGAAGGGAAAACAAGCAGTCATTAGAAATGGATCTTGTTCACATATTTAAGTGCATATGGAGGGGAGGTTCTAGTGTGGACAGATACCATGGACTCGTCCGGGATTCCTTAATTTCATGAAAAGGCCGCAGGATCGCTCCTTAAAATATTCAAGGAAAAGTCAGGTATCTAACACCCATCACCCTATCCTTTGATCTAAAAGTTGTGTTCCTGTCAATTCAAAAATTCCAACCAATCTCCGAAGTCTGGGAATAACCGTGACCTCATTAGGGCCCAGACACACACCGGAGGAGCGGCCTCAGCCCCAGAGGGCTTGACATGGTCCTCATCTCTGGTAAGGATGGGAACCCAGGGGCTCAAATGGACCGTGGCACCCCCAGAACATAACGCTTTCCACGGTGTGTTTCTGGGGTGTGCTCCTCAGTGGCGGGTGAAGACTGAAAGAGTTGCCAGCAGCGACTAGCCAGCCCAGCAGCCCTTGGAGAGAAGAGAGAATACCGTGAACTCACAGCGCAGGTAGAGGAGAGAGTTAGAATCGGTTCCCTAACACTCAACACAACTACTGAGCCTCTCTCTCTCGCCGCTGGACTTCTCCATGGCTGCCAGGTGCCCAGACTCTCACTTCTAAATGTGCTACTCCCCCAGCCCTCTGGGTTTCCTCTTGCCATTTCTTCTTTCCCATTCTGCCTTCAACCTTTTACCTCCTTAATGGGATCATAGCAGGGAACTGAGGTTTTTTTGAAAAGTCTCAGAAAATATTTCTGGGTAAAATTTGGTAATCTTCATTTTAAAAATCAGGTAAATCATATTTTACATGCATCTTCACGTTTCTCCAATTACAGCTCCTTTTCCACACTGGCCTTCATTAATTTGGGGAGTCCATGACCTTAAACGGGGGCAGGGAGCTATTCAGGCATCTACAGCATCTAAGGAACTTTCTGGAACAAGTGTGTGTTAATGGCAAGTTATCTGACAACTGTCACTTCAAACTGTCCCTTCAAAGAATACATTCACTCCAGCCTACTTTACAGTTGAGGGAACACTGACTGTGAAATGGGGAAAGGAGTCGTCTCGGTTTAGCCTGTATTCTAGAGTAGCTGAATACCCAGTGACCAAGTTACCTAGTTAACTCTTGCCTGTCAGGTGGGTGCATCTACTTAACACATTCCTAGAGGCCAATGCAGGGCAAAAACCAAAACATTTCAGTCTTTAGATAAAAAGGATAAAATATAAAGCACAGTAACTGTTTCCAGCATGTGTTAGTGTTTAAGCTGGCATCAGACACACAGGGCACGAGGCCGGGTGGGGGAAACACTCTCTCCTCGGTGTCTTCCTCTAGAAAGAGCTGGTATGAACGTTACACTTGGGGATAAAAGGGAGGATTGTCTCCCCTAACGTGAGGTTTCAGAATTTTACAAGTAAAGGTCATGATGAAATAAAGTGTCACCATCCTTACATCACTACTAACAATTTCCAGACATCATAACTTTACTGCATTTCTTGCAAGCAGCTTGAATTAATAAAACCCAAACCTCTAATTTAAAAAACAGTGTAACAAAGATCTAATGGCTAGGAAACAATCAACTTGTCCCAAACTTACTGATACAGTCCTCAAATATCCAATCTAAAACTCCTAATGAAACTTATCAAACCTCTAAAGTATTTTTTTCTTCAATTCTTAACCTTTATTCTCATTACTGACTCATCCAGTTCCATAACTCCGGTCACACGACGTGCAAGTCTATGGGCCCGGAAGTCGACTTCACATATCTGCATGTGTGACAGCCACACTCACGCCTCCCAGGACCGTCCCCTCGGGGGACAGCATTTCCTTCCAGATGAAAGGCGGTTTGCCACGTGCCCCAGGAGAGAGCAGAGAGGAGCAAAGCGTACTTCGGGCAGGTTTCTCCCACTGCAGACAGGGCGCCCTTCTCTCCATTCCGTGCCTTCAAATCTCATCTCTTCCCCAAAGCACAGATTAAAATTCAACTGCACAGAGCCTTCTAACACTGACCCCAACCAAATCTAGGAATTTCAAGAAAGTCTAATATACTCATTTTAGCATTCTAGGACAGTGACTTTCTTATACATTTTTAATATGTTCCTATAAATGTTTATCTTGTCTACCTGATGAAGTTAAAAGCCCCACAAGGACAGAATTCCTATTTTTTTCTTTTCCAATACAAACCACTGTTTTCTTCTTATATTGACTGACCGAGTAATAACCTGAAAAATTCTGAATAAGACCATCCTTAGATGAGACAGGATATGGGAGAGAGAATGATGAACCTAGCAGAAACGAGGTTTTGTTTGTCACCTTTGTAAGGCACCACAGCAAGCTGAAGAGCGTCTCCAGTATACAGTGCATTTAAATAGACCATCAGCTCAAACAGTATGGCCCTGTATAACGAAACGCTGACTTGCCAGCTACATGGGAGAAGGAAACAGAAATGCTCACCTGTCCTTGGGGAAAGGGTTGACTTTGCATGCTTCCAGCAAAAATTTAACAACTTCAACATGACCTGTATCCAAAACAAAACAGGCAGATTTTAGTATTAAGTTACATGTGGGAAAAGAAAAAAGAAAAAGAATGGTTCGTATGTTACCCTCAGCGGCGGCTACATGGAGGGCTGTTCTGGAGTCATAGTCTCGCTGCTCCATGTCCATGGCTGACAGAGCAAATCTGAAAACACGTGAGAATAGCCATTCGTGATCTATGCGATAGAATTCACACTTGTCACATTTACCCCATCGATCTAAGGTCTTGGGAGACAAGTAAGTGCCATCCTTCATGAGGCTCGTTGATGTTCAACCACTACACAGGCCTCTTCGGGTAAATGCCACCTCCCCTCTTTTCCTTAGCTTTGTTCTTTTTGGGTAAAAGGAAATCTTCACCAACTGTCCCAGAAATCAGCTTCATTACGTTAAATGTTCAAAACTCAAGAGAAGGAGCATGTTAAGGTTTGTGCCTCAGAAGGGCGAGAAACTAATACCTTACTAAAGTTAAATGTTTTTACTGAGGCTCCCCTTCTGTAAAATAACATTTTATAGTGTATAGTGTACAAGTATTAATCAGGGAACTTTAAAAAGAAATTTAAGTGCACATTGTTTTATTGAGATAAAATTACATAGAACATTACGGAAGTTTAAGGGGGAAAACATGTTGGATTTGATACGTTTATATACTGCAATATGATTACCACAGTAGCAGTAGCTAACTCTTCTATCACATCAGTAATTACTTCTTTTTTCTGGTGAGAACAATTAAGATCTGGTCTCCAAGCAACTTTGAAGTTGATAATGTAATACTATTGGCATAAATACTAATCAGACTTAAAGGTAGGAATTAAGCATAGATATTTTTCCATGTTACAATTCAGTTGCTACTCCGGACAAGAAGTTGTAGGTTTAGTGTGCAGCACTCCTCAACCCTTCTCGCCCCGGTGATCTACTGAACACTAAATACCCCTCTTTTCACTCCCCCTTCACTTCCAAATGTGGGAAGGGGAGAGGAGATGGGGCCGGAGAAAACATTATTCGACTCCAATAAACGCTAATGAGCCAGATTAGCTGAATAGGTACACGTGGGTGGACAGAGGTCTAGGCTTCTTGGGAGGTAGAAAAAGACGAAACTACACAGGAAGCCTGAGGCACTGGAAGTGGGATTTAGTGTAAATTTGTTTGGGTCATTTTTATTAGAAATGGAAGTGAGACTTGAGCCTTAAGAAATGGCCACCGGCCCCAAAGCAGCTTCACAAACTCCTGTAAACCATACGCTGAGCCACACGCCGCACCATGAACACACCTCCGGAGCGCAGACACATCTCCAGTGTACGCAGCAAACAGGAGGTTTATCACGGACTTCACCTGTGAAGAGAAGAGAGTTCACGCATCCGAGGGGGAAGGAAGTAGAGAGACTGTGCTTCTGTCACCGGCGGTGATCTCCGTGTGCTCGGAACTCTCAGCTGGGTCACACGCATAGTTACTGCAAGTGCACTTCTATCACCAAAGAGGACACACATGTAATTTTTTTTTTTTAATAGAGGGTTAGGAGAGAAAACTCATCAGTAAGATAAGCTACATGAAAGAGGGAGTGGAATAATATTGGTATAAAAGTGGAAATTTGGGACCTGGGAAACACGTAGTTGGGGCAAGTGAAAATTGTTTAGAACCTTTCTAATTTAGTCTCAGTACCATGAGTGGACTTCTTATACTCATGAAATTCACATCACATCTTTGTTAAAAAACTAAATCATGCTGTATAATTGTCTAATCCCTGCCAGCAATCACTGTCCTCACCAATCACCGGCTTCTCTGGAAATCCTCGGAGACAACGTTCAGTATTAATCACCTTAAACTTAAGGACCACCCTGGAAAGACAGTCTTCGGGTCGATGCCCAGGTGGTCTAAAGTAGGGCATCCCAGAGTCTGTGGCCACTGCCTCTGCTTAAAAGGAGGATGAACCCAGATTTTAAGTCACTGCTAATGAGTGCTCCAAGACTTCAAAGTGTATCTTTCTCTGACAGCTGCCCACTTGCTTGTCTTTACAATTAAGGAAAAGGCTAGTTACCCTGAAAGGTCATTAGATTTTGGCCTTCCTTCAGGGACTTTATCCAGCCCTGTTCTTGAGAAACTGCTGAACACACAATGTAAATACTACAGAAATTCCCACTTTCATCTTTTGCAACTTCCATATTCATACTGATGCCCCTACTGGCAGTGGACTCAATGGTTGAAAACAGGAGTTGAATTGGAGGGATGGAAAGTAACACAGCTGCCCACCAACAAAGCTACAGGCCTGGGACATGTGCTTCCAAGAGCTTAACTGGGACCCTTCCCCTTTCCACAGTGGCTTCCCTCTCCCCGTGGCTTTCCTTATAAATCAAACTGGAACTCGCCATGGTTGGATTTCTCTGGGTCAGCATTTTCACAATATGTTCTGTAGAGACTGCACACATGCTCCGGGAAAAAAGAGTCCTATAGTCAGATATTTTCTTAAAATATTAAATCCCCTTCTTGGAGATTCGTGGGCATATGAAAGGCTCTGTAAAGTTCTGCAGTACAAGAACCTGTCTAAGGAGCTGAACACACTCCCCAGATTTTACCAGTACTGTAACATTACTCCAGAAAACCTCACCCTCACTCCTGTGGTCCCCCAGCTTCCTTTCCAAGCCACCTGGTCCAGCCCGGCCTGTGCTCTGCGGTCAGTCTCCTGCTAACCCTAAATCTGGAACCGTATTCTCATGGAGGTGGAGGGAAAAGCTTCATGGAATCACAGAGAATGTTCTGAGAGGATATAGTAGCACCACTTCCCATTTCTAACTGTCCTAGTCCCATACCTCAATTTGATACGTTTTAGGAAAAACAGCCTTTTGAAAAAATGTCTTCAGGTGATTTTGATAGGCACTCTTCTTGGTTAGAAACTACTGTTCCAAGTGCCCTTAACTTTTTTTTTTTTAATTGGATCCAATTGGAATCTCCAATTCCCCTTGTGGTCTTGGGCCCATGGGGAAATACTGGTGAGCTATTACAAATTCTTCTTCAAATTTCCAGCTGGTCTCTCATCAGTGCTTGACTTTTTTTTTTTTTTTTTTTCCTGATTGATTCCCTTTTGCTCTGTCTTCAGGCCTTCTAATACCTGTGGCATCCCCTAAAGCAGATGACCCTGACCACAGCTCTACTTCTATAGCTCTTCTCACTTCTCCCTCCTCTATTACACAAAACATCTGCTTCCAATACCTATTCTCCCCTTTTTCTCTCCAAACCTCAAAGCAAAACACATCTATCCTTTTTCACTTCTGAGACTAACTTCTTTACCTATTCCTTAAAATACAGAGCCTCCCAGTCACCTAAACTTGCCCCTCACCCCTTTTGTTTCCACACCTCCAACCTCTCCCTCCCTCACTGGTACCCTGATTTCTGCCTTAATATGGACACTACTTCAACCTGTTTTGAAAAATCAACCTATAACCCTACTGCTACCCCATCCTGGTGCATATTTTCTGAAAGTAGCTTGTATTTTTAATTCCCTGCAAATCGCCTCCTCATTCACCATGACCTCCACTCCCCCAAGCTCCCGCGGCCTTCCGGAGCCTGACCCCCCGCCACGCCGGCCCTTTTACTCCTTGTCCTTGGAGGGGCCGAGGCCGCAGCTCGTCCTCTGGCTGTGCAGAAGCCCCTCCCGCGGCCCCTGCCCGGGAAGACACGGGAGCAGCCCCCATCCCTCCGCTGTGCTGGTCCTCAGCGGTCTCCCGTTCCTCCCGCCCCAGTGACTCCCCAATCTACATCTTCAAAATCGAGATCTTTGTTGCTTCGGCCGAGCTCGGCAGCCCGCCCGCCCGTCACGCTGCCGCTTCCAGCGCAAAAGCAGCTGCGCCTCCGCGGCCGGGACGGGCCGGGACGGGCTGGGGCGGGCCGGGACGGACTGGGGCGGGCCGGGACGGGCTTGGACGGGCCGGGCCGGGCCGGGACGGCTCCCCCACTCTGGCCCCGTCTGCCCGCTCCAAGGCGTCTCGGACTCGCGCCCCAGAGCGAACGCGACTCCCGCGTCCCCGCCGGTTCCTCCGTCCTCCGTCCTCGGGGCTGAGGCTGCGAGGCTCCCGCCTGCTCCGGCCCAAAGCCCAGGGTCACGGGGGCCGCGGCCGGGAACCGCGCCCGCGGAGCGCCCCCAGGATGCCCGGCCGAGTCGGGGTCACCGGCGCCCGCGGACACCGGATGGGAGGAAGCAGCCCCCGCCGGACACCGCGCCGAGGGTCCGCTCGGGGAAGGCAGGACTCGCTTCTTTCTACTCCGTACAACCGTCTGTCCAGACCCTGCTGAGCCTCCCTGACCCCGCTTCTCCCAACCCGCGTCTCGCCGTCCACACCTGCTGCGCCGCCACGCCTGGCTGCGACCCCAGCGCGGGTCACCGCCTGCAGCAACGCCAGCGCGGGCTCCCTCAGCTCACCGAGCCCGGCCCCCGCGCCCGCGCGGTCACTCCCCTGCACTTCGCCACGGCGGGATCTGAGGCCGCAGGCCGCGGGACCAGCGGTCGCCCTCGCCCTGGAACAAGACGCAGACCCCTCCCACGGCCTTCGGAGCACCACGGGCCTCACTGCCCGGCCACACTGCGTGTCCGCGTCCGGCCCACTCGGCCCTCGCGGCCTCCGCCAGGCCAGCCGGGGGCTTCGGGCCTCGCTGTGCTGCGGGGACCCGCCTGCCCCGGAGAGGGAAGCGCCCGCCCTCGTCCTCCAGGTCTCTACTCAAAGGCTCTCTCACAGATTCTAAAATACTGGCCTCTTTTTCATCATTCCTCACCCATGACCTCGCTTTTTCTCTTCAGAGCACTCATCGTTA
The DNA here is from genome assembly GCF_964662115.1 of Mustela nivalis. NCBI lineage: Eukaryota > Metazoa > Chordata > Mammalia > Carnivora > Mustelidae > Mustela > Mustela nivalis. Next base: position 110,541,584 of record NC_139030.1, read on the forward strand.
CCTGACATCATATACATTTCACATCACAGATCTGATTTTATAGAAATATACATTTAAATTCGTTTCTTACCTCTTCCCCCAGTAAATGTAAGCTCCATGGGAGGCAGACCTTATGTTTCCCCCATTAGAACCCCAGCGCCTGCTGCACGTACCGGGGCTAAGTGTGTACGGACGCCAGTCAGCACACTGTACACCGCAGACACGCAGTGTCTACACCAGTTATACCACAACTGAAACAATGTCTTTACCGACTAAATCAGTATTCTCTCCCAAAGCATCAATTAGCCACATTGTTACCACCACCACTTGGGGGACCAGACTGTAATCATTACTCATTCTACCTCCTTTAACTTTGACTTCAAGTATCACCAAATTTGTTCACTCCTAACTGGTGCCTCTGCTTCTGGTCCTCCTGCCCACCAAAACTCTCCCATAGATTTCTCCTCGTCTTCCCCAAACACTGCTCTGGTCGTTAAAGGCTTCTCAGCATGGGAGTGCCAAAAAAGTCCCCAAATCATTTTTGATAAAATTTAAATTCTTTAGCCTTGCATTCACGATTCCTCACTCTGGCTAACTCACTGTTTCTTCTTAACCTCAACAGAACAAACCTGGTCTTACCTACTGCTCTTGTTCTACCTTTGTGTCTTTGCTCTTTTTTCTCCTGTCGGGAACCTCTGGAGCCAAACCCCTCCGTTCCTCCAAGGGCTGGCCGGAAAACCTCGGAGACCCCTTCTTTGCCACCACACTGCCTCAGGCATCTCCTCCAGCGTCCACCCTCCATGTGACCTGTTGCCTGTCGCCTACACAGTGATTTGTGACAGCCTGTGCCAAGGGGTCATCAATCAGACCCCGTATCTCCCACTACAACCCTGAATGTAACTTTTGCTCCTACGAAGCCACAGTACACACTTTTCACTGCCCAAAGCCTCTCTTCTCCACCCATTTCCCATTGCCGTGTGATTCGCAGCCCCTCTCCACGAGCTCCACTCCGATCTCTTCAGTCAGAAGTCATCTTTCTCCGACACTTCCCTCCCCACAGCACTACTTCCATGTCTTACTCATCTGCTCCACCACGCAAGGGAGATCCGGAGTTGCAACATGGACCCCACTAATACATTAACTACCTGTAGTTCTTATTCTTTAAAACCACGCTAGTTTGAAGAGATTTTTTTATACATTGTATGTGTCACTTAATTATTCAATATTTCCAAAGTTCTACAACTGCTTATTAAATAAGGCCCAAGCATGGCTGGTTTTAGAATACAATCAGTTCACTGAGAGTGTAGCACTCTACTCACAAGCGTGTTTCAGCTCAGAAACACAAAACGAGGGAAAAAGTCAGGAGACTGTACTGTACAAAGGCTCTGTGATTTATCCGGGGAAAAATACTAGCTTGCCTTAAACAAATTATTAAAGGGTAACATGGAAACGTAGTATTCATCCCATGAAAACAAAAAGCTAGCCGCAGGACTGAATTTAGTCCAAGTCATAGATCAAGACGAGAAGGAGCTCGATCACAAAATGAGTGCCAGGCGCTTCTCGACAGAAAAACACTAGGGGGGAGCACAGGCACAGGCACGGGCACCATTTAAAACCACTTTTACACCAGCAAATAGCCACCTATATTTTTAAGGTTTGCATAAATCACGAAATGAGCTCTGAGCAGAATGCCAAGAAAGAAAATGGAACAGTTTAACAGTTCTGAGACAGCAGATGGAGCGCTATTTCATTTAGGGATGGCGCACCTCCTGGTCTTGTTAAGAGAGCCCCACACGTCTCCCCAGCTACACTGGCACATCCTCTGGAGCGCCGAGAGCACCGTGAGCCCAACTGGAGGGGCCGCGTGCGACCCCAAGCCAGCCCTCGCCACGGATGTGGGTGTGCTCACCACCGATCGAGGCTCAGTGCCCTCATTCCCAGCAGACACTTGGGTTATGTCACCTTTAAAATACCTGTCAAGAAGGCCAGTATAGACAACAGGGAGTTGACATGAACTGCTGAGACAGATTCATCCGTCGTGATGAATCGCTCCTTGGTACAAAGCAGCAGAACATACAGAGTTCAACAGTGGCCTATACATGCAGGGCTCGGATGTTTAATGTCTGCTTCTCCAGAGCACAGAGAAACCTCACTTGGGCATGTAGCCACTAAAAATTTATAAATTGTTAACCAGCTTTCCCTTCATACTGCATATTTTCCAGTACTATTACATTTTTCTTATCAAATCTCTGTGCCAGAACCTGCCAGAACCAGACAACCTTATCTTAGTTTATTTATACAAAGTCATGACAACAGTGGGACAAAAATGCTACAGTTCACATGAGTTCCTTTAACACTAGCATGCTTGGCATATCAAAATTATACTTTTTTTCCCCAAATAGCTAAAAGCAGTTGGAGATTCTATTAATTTTATAATTCTAAAACAAGACATTCCTAACTCTCCAATCCTATCAGTCTGTTCATTTTAAGCCTGTGTAGAAGTTGAATGGTGAGCTTTTGTCTCCTTTTCCCAAACGTCTTAGTTCTATACAAGAAGCAATTAGAATTACACAACACCACTTTACACTTATATCATGAGCAACCTTGAAAAATCCAACACTTTAAAAAGTCGTAATTGTTTTTAAACATTTCTGGTAGGCTGGCTAATTTTATTTATTGCTACCACTGAGGTTAAGGGCCTTGACTCAAGGTCATATAGCATATGAATTAGTAATGTCGCTGGGCTACATTCTCAATTCTGTACAACTACACCATGGTAATGTGAGTCCTTTATACACCTCACTGCTATCCAAAGGACAGAAGAAAACCAACGGATGAAATGGCAATTTAGCTCTAATCCATAAAAGTCCTTTGCTAAACAGCAGAAGAAAGCAGGGGAGGCTGGGAGGGAAAGGCTGGAGAAGAGAGACAAGAGGGAAGCAGGGAGGGAGGCGGATTCATTCGCTTTACTCCAAGTACTTTATTTCCAACTCTGCTACCAACTGCAACACCGTGGCTACCCTTGTTTTTCTTTATTGGCTTCTGACTTCATACAAAGATTAATGCAGCCCTTTGAAAAGGCTTTATTTAATGAAAGAAGAAAAAGCATCCCTCTGTCCTACCACTTCTAGTGTGACGTAAGCCGCTGTCTCACTTCCAGCTCACTACGGTATCTGCTGCCACGGGACAGACACTCTTCTTCATCTGTTAAATAAACCATCATCACTCCAGATCCAATTCTGCGTTAAAAGCTTCACGCCAACTTGGCCTCTTAGAGACTTTAAATGAAAATAAGTTTTCAGCCTTCTTTCATAAATATTCATAAGTCACATTAAGAAATACAAACCTATCATAGTATGGCTAAATAAAAATTAATCTACCAACAAGTGTAGAAACAAATATAAACCTGCGCCTCTTTCCCTTATTTAATATTCATGTATTTAATAAGATCTTATTTAATATCATATGGACATGTAAAAACAAAATTATAGTACTTCTGTGATTAGAGGGTGGAAGGTATGAGGCTATACATGCCCCCAGCTCTTCCGCTGACTTACTCAGACACAACCATTAATCTGCGACATGCAGACAAAATTAATCCGAACTGACACGATCAGAGGATTAGAGAAAATCCCTTCAGGGAATAGCAGTCCAGCAATTTCATGACACTTCCAAATTTTTAATGCAGGAGGTGCTCATATGATAACTATAATAGAAGGAATAAATTGAAGAGTAAATTTTACCCTAAAGAGGAGCACTTACAGACTCTAACTTCAAAATGGCAGGTCCAAACACTGCCTTCTGCTTGATTAAAGAACAAACTCTCCTAAGAAGACCATTTTCAAAATTTCTCAGTGAACAGATTAACCTGAAATAATTTTAGTTATTCTTAAATTGAGAAGTCGCGACTCTATCAAAGAAATCTGACAACCCATGAAGACGAAAATTCAGATTGTATACTATTTGGAAAAAATAAATAATATGAAGCACCTACTCTCTCTGGACTGAGCTAAGTGCTTTAAGTGTTACTGTCTGTTATTATTCCAAGGACCGGAGACTGGAGGTTAATGCATTTAAGTTAACGCCAGCAAAGTCATGTGGCAGAGTGAGAGCGCATGCCCAGTCTGACTGCTGCTCTCGGCACTTCGCAGGGTCTCCTGCAGATTTCCTAACAAAACCTGAGATGAGGTTTCCTCGCCAATACAATGCCAAGATAAAATCAGAAAATAGCAAATAAGGAAGTTCAAAGGGAAATCAGAGATACTAATTTTCTATTGAGGTGCTAACCAAAGGTATTTTGTTTTTAACCGAAAAGCAAATAGAGGAACAAAAATCATTCAACTTGGCATATCAATGCCACAAAAGGAAAAGAGTTAAAGATATCTACAGTCTCTGCATTGAAGTCTTTAAACGTGAAATATGAGTTTTGGATCGATGTGAACACAGCAAATATGATTGCTACAGCATTAGCAGCAAATAAATAACTTATCTCAGTGGTTCATGTTATTCTGGTAAACGCCAATGAATGGCCTAAAAAATACCAATGGGCCCATAGCAACCCTCCCTTTATAGCCAAGCATAAAAGTAGCCAACAACATATCTTTGTGTGGCATGACAAACAGCATTCCTAATTGAGAATCCATCAACAAAGAGGAAGAAAACTGAAATGAGCAAGGGCAAAGGCAGTGGTTTCCCTGAAGAGCAGAAGTGCATTTTCCATGGGACAAGCCCAGGAGTGTTGATATTGCACAGAAAACTACCGAAGTTTCATATTCGCTGTCTTCCTGGCTCTCTTTCTCTCTTAAACAAATATTTGTAAAACTCCATGAAGCCTGGTTAACTTCAGTGTGTTCAGACAGAGGACAAGGTGCCACACTTCGGGCACAAATGTCATGTTCATTTACAATTATCATTAACTAAAAAAAAAGTAGGCAAAACCCCAAAGAGTCAAAGAAACTAAGATCAAAGAACAGGACAGAAAGAGAAGAAAACGGTCACCAAATGCTTGTACATAATACTTTAAAACAAACAAAACAGGGTCAGGGCAAACAGAATTAAAAGATTCTCACACTGTCTAGTAGAAATTAAAGATAAATATACACAAGATCCCTGAAAAGAGAGAAGGTTCTTTTCTGCCAAGAAAAGCAGCAGTAGAGGGGCGCCTGGGTGGCTCAGTGGGTTAAAGCCTCTGCTTTCGGCTCAGGTCATGATCCCAGGGTCCTGGGATCGAGCCCCACATCGGGCTCCCTGCTCAGCAGGGAGCCTGCTTCCTCCTCTCTCTCTGTCTGCCTCTCTGCCTGCTTGTGATCTCTGTCAAATAAATAAATAAATCTTAAAAAAAAAAAAAAAGAAAAGAAAAGCAGCAGTAGAGACAGAATTACGTCTTCAACTTAAAGGACTATCTGTGCCTTGCTTGGCGTCAACGCTGCTACGACAGGGCAAGGCACGGGGACACCGATATTCTAGTTCCTCCAACCACAATACATTCTGACTGACTGCTTTGATTCTAGAAAGTAAGTCTCATCTCCAGAGAGCCACACTTCATTCCCTACATTCTTTAATGTTTATTTTACGGTTCTACTGCGGAAAGTCTGACATGCCGACTTTATGGACCCACACAGAGCAGGCAAAATCACATCTGTTTTTCTAGCGCTGTGCACTTTTCAAAGCACTTTCATAGACATCGTAATATTGAATGACGCTAACAAGTTCCTCCAGCACGTAATACAAGAAGCTGCTGGAGAATAGGGTACTTTTAAGACCCTTAAGAATAATGCAGTGTAACACGGTGTGAAAAAAATATATAAATAGGCCAAGAAAAAAAGAAAAAAAGTCACTCGAGGACCATTCTTGGGGCTTATCATGAGACTTCTTAGCATAGATCTTTATTTTAACATTCATAATTCTTATTGGAAGTAAGGAGGATGGACATGGCAAAATTATACATGGAACTCATCTGTGAGTGAAAATTCTTTAAGTAGAATCAAATTTTAAAAGGAAAAAGCCTAAATGCATGTCTTCTACATAGGGAGGGTCTAAAGTGGATTCCCAAGGCTACTGTTAAAATCACTCTCTGGTAAATGCTCTAAAATCCTTCGCCTGATCTCCTGTAGCTCCTGAACCTAAATTTGGAGTGTGGCTATAGGATAATGCGGGGAGGGAGGCAGGGGCAGCAGAGCAGATTAGCGTCACTGCAAATCCAGGGTTACCGACCTCAACACTATTCTGACAATGTTGCTGTATTTTCTTCAGCTCTGCCCCATCTTCAAGAATCAACCCTTCCATCTTCTTCATGCCCTGAACCGCACAGCCTCCCTCCAACTCCTCAACTCATGCTCAGCAGAAAGCCTCTTCGTACTCTTTAGCAAAATGGAAACCAATGGGCAGTAACTTCAACTTCTCCCTACCATGTCTGCAGACCTACTCACCAACCTCTCAATGTCCTAATTTATTGGAAGAGATGCTTTTTTTCCCACCAAACCCAATCCCCCACTTGGGCTGAGAGCTCCATTTCTTTCTAGAGATATCACTTTGCTGGTCATTTCCGCTCTCCTGTATCTATTTCAAATTCTCCTTCTTTACTGGGATTTTTTCAATCAGGAGCAAAACCTGCTTTACTCCAATAGTTCTCTGACCTTTAAATCTGAAAGCCAAGAAAATTTTTGTAACTGTGGGGAGGAGATGACCAGTATGGACTGCCGATTTTTTAAAAATTTTCTGAGCACATACAGTAAAATAGTGCCACCATCTACAGATATCATTTACTAAATAAAAGGGCATTTTAACACCAAAAGAAAAGTAGGAAAAATGTAATATAAATGGATACCCCTCATTTTACTTAATGCTAATCTGCTTTCGTATAGTTGACTGTTCCAAATTTCTTAAAATACTCTTTCCTTGACTTCTACTGTATGATGCTGGATTTTCTTCTAATGGGACATTTGTCCCTAGTGGGAGACTTACGTACTATACTACTTTTAAAATGGGAGTCTCTTAAGGTTCCCTCTCATTCTGCACTGTCTTCTGGAGCATTCTCACACAGCTTGACAGTTTCAAATCTACTCTCTCCATGCTAACAACTTACAGAAATATATCTCCAACTCAGACCACTCTCCTAAGTATTTAGGCCTATATCTGATACTCAACATCACTACTTGGGTATCTCATAAATATAAATATGGCAAATGGAAGTTAGTTTTCTCCCACTGCCAATTGCCTATCTATGATCTATCTATTCCCTACCCCATTCATGCAAAAGAATCTCTACTAATTAAGGATAGCAATGTGCCAGATTAAAATTCTTCCCTAGATTCCCTTGTAGCTACTCTGGCAAGTATCAGATGGATTTCTGGAAACTGATCTGATTTAGGTATCCCTCTTTGTTTTCTTCTTCCACTGTGACCATGCAAGTGAGGAAGTTATCTTGCAACTCTAAGGTGACAGGCAGGAAGTCTGAAGCCAACACACTAAGGATGGTTGCAGTCTAACTTAGAGATGCTGCACAACCTGGATTTTCTACCCCCAGACTTCGTGATTATTAAAAGAATAACCGCATTCATCTAAACCGCTACTAATCTTACTCTTGATATCTAGTCTAAGAGACCCTTAATTGTTACCACAACCAAAATTCATTTCGCCCTGTACTCCCAAGGTCTGCCTCCCCAGCGTTCTCCATCTTAGTAACACAGCACCATCTGCCCGATCACTTACACGAAACCCTGGTGGTCCATGTGACATCTCATTTTTTCATCCACCAAATATATCACCAAGTGCTGCCAACCTTCATCTCTTCGACATTTCTCCTGTCTAACTTTCTCACAGCTATTTCCCCCTTTAAGCCACTATCACATCTCCTCTCAGGCCCAGAACTCAATTTTTGTCTGCCTCTAATCCATTCACTACAAAGCAGGATTTTAAAGCCAAATCATGTCACTCCCCTTCTTACAAGCCCTGAAGTCTCCCACTGCATCTTAAATAGTCCAAAACTCTGAATGCGGCAAGCAAGATCCTACATAAATATTTCCCAAACTGTATTCAGAGAATAATCTGCAACAGAAACACCTGGGGTGCTTATTAAAAATGTAGACATTAAACCAATCTCTGAGGTTGTGCCTTAAGATTCTGCATCTTAAAGTTAGGACACACTAACCGTTCAAATGTACATTAAGACGCAAAGCCTCCCTTACCTCACGTGGTCTTTGGAGACTCATCCAGGGCCAGTCTCCAGCCACTTTGCCTCACCCTCCTCCCATCATTTTTGCCTTCTTCCACCATCACCACGTGCTCCTTCCTGTCCCTGGGCCTTCGGGGCAAACTATCGCATTAACCCTCACACCCTCCCTCTAACTCATCCAAAACTTAACTATCACCTTTCAACTGACAAAATGTTTGTTTTTTGCTATACCCTCTGCTGGCACTCTGTAAGTTTCTGTCATTTCTTTTATTTGCTTATTTCTTAAAGAAATAAAATGTTATAGATATAGCTGAGTATTCTCTGTGCACTCATTCCCCTCCCTCCCAGAGGCGACTTTTAGTGAAGACTGGTATGCACGTTCTTCTACTTAAACTGTGTTGCACATTTATCTCATAAAGTCTGTTGTACAGGTGTATAAAAAGAGTCATTTAGCATATACCATTTCACCTCCATAAGTTAAAATGTACTAGATCTACATATATCAGTATGAACAAATCACTTATCACCATTTTAAATATTAATTATTCCTTCAATATCTGCATCCTCTTCTGGATTGCAAATGGGCAAGGTCTTGACCATGCTCACTATCACATATCCTAAGTACTCTGCAGTATCTAGCATGTATCAGGCAAGAGACAAATACTGACTGAATGAAGCAATCAGTAAATTAACAATAGGATAATGCTCAAGCTAATTATACAAAGTCTGAACTACTTCATCAAATTAAATTGGCTAACTCTCTCAAACTAATTGTGTAATACTTAAACAAAAACTAGTGAAATACTGAGAGATAACTGGTTCTCCATAGGAAAAAAAATTTTTGAAAAGTTATACTTTCGCAATTATATAACTGGATCTAATCCTAGACATTGGTAGATCTATATGTAATGCCAGAAATGAAGAAGAAAAAACTCAAGAGGAAAACGAAATTCTTGGTATATAGAATAGATAAAAAGTTGTTTGATAACTAAGTAAACAGGGACTAATAGTACTGAATTAGGGATGTAGAAACTAAGAAATCAGAAGAGTCCTGACCACTTTCTTAGAGCCACTTCAGTGGAAAAGAAACTTCATAAAAAGAATGAAGTATCTGACCACTCTTACACCCTACCACACTATTATAAAAGCAATATGGGAAGAACAATTTAATTGGAAAATGGGTACATTTACTATCGGTTTCCCTACTAAGGGCATTGGGATAGGTAGAAGTTATCTTTTTAGATATAATTTCGTAGCAGAATTGTGTTTCTTCATAGTTCAGTACACACGGCACGTTTTTCTGATTTTGTATCAAACATTCATTAAAATAAAGTGCATATACAAGAACTATAAATGACTGTAGATGAGAATACAAAATTTGTTTATCGCTGAATCACTCACTGAATCAGCTTGTGTCTAAAATATGTTATTCTTTTTTTTTTTTAAAGATTTTATTTATTTGACAGACAGAGATTACAGGTAGGCAGAGAGGCATTCAGAGAGAGGAGGAAGCAGGCTCCCTGCTGAGCAGAGAGCCCGATGCGGGGCTCGACCCCAGGACCCTGGGATCATGACCAGAGCCTAAAGCAGAGGCTTTAACCCATTGAGCCACCCAGGCGCCCCTAAAATATGTTATTCTAAACATATGTGCAGATGTGAACTAAGATGAATTCGTTTTTGGATATCAAGGTTTCAGATCCTGGAACTTTTATATATGAGATCAATATAAACCCCTACAATTGAGTTCTATGAAAAGCTTTATGGAGTCAGGGTTTATAAAGGTTTTAATAAATTGAGGTTAGCTAACAGACATTTAGAGAAGACACGACACAAAGATTTAAAAACAAATCTAAGTTTTAAAGAGTTACAATAAACATCAGCTTTTAGTGCTAATACACTAGTTTATATTTAATGCTGTAGGAATATACAATAAGGAAACTTTTAAGTAATGAAAAACACATAAAAAGCTAAGCTCAAAAATTATTTCACTGTAATACTTGGGGCTGACTTGTTGTCTAGTATGGTCAAATTATATTGGAATTAATCTTCTCACTTATCTGGATATTTGGTGAAATGTGATGGAGACACTGCCTGCGCCTGCATTATATATGTTATAGTGAAAACTGAAATTCCCACTGGAATAACCTTGTTCAACATGAAATTTCCCTTTTCTTGTTCTGTCAAGGCACTCTGAAGTTGTTACTGTCCTTAAATTTTCATGGAATATACCAATTTTATTAACAAAGAGGCGTAAGTTGCTCCACTTACATCTTGCAAAGGGAAATAATATAGTCTGTGGTCAAAACAATGGGCTCTGGAACCAAAACTGCCTGACTGCAAATCCTGGTTCTACAGATCTACGAATTTTGTGATTTCAGGGAACTTTCAAGATCTATACAAATCTATAGAGGTAATAATAGCACCCCCTTCATAGACTTTAGGGGGATTAAAAAAAAATCTCAAAATAGTGCCCTGGTTAACCCATAGTTCTGTCACAGTAAGTGCTAAAAGTTATGCTTTTCAAATTTTGATGTTATCAAGTTTCTGCTGATGGTGTATCGGGCAGACACCATTGCTAGAGCTGACTGAAATTACTGACACTAAAAGCAAAAGAGTAAGTCTCCAGAAAACTGCAAGATCCCTAGGTTAGCAAACTGGACTGCCTGAGCAAACTCAGATTACCTACATTTTGGCCCATACCTTTGAGGACGGATAACTGTATATTCAGTTCTAGTCTGTACACTGCCAGGCTTCTTGTGACAAGGGGCTGGGAAAGGAACGCTAGACTTCCAAGATCTTTGTGTACAGGGGGCAGGCACAAAAGAGACATTCTTTTTAAAATCGCTGCCAATTTTAGGTACAAATGGTAACTTCAAACCCATGATTAAGACTTTTTATAGATTTACCATTACCTGTATCAGAATGAATGATAATGGTACACTTCCTAAAGCCAACTACTCCAACTATGGAGAAAAGCTCAGTCACAGAACTTGTAGTAAATACTGTGTTTTAGAACAGGGGCACCTGGGTGGCTCAGTGGGTTAAGGCCTCTGCCTTTGGCTCAGGTCATGATCCCAGGGTCCCGGGATTGAGCCCTTCGGGATCTCTGCTCAGCAGGGAGCCTGCTTCCCCCCCTCTCTCTGCCTACTTGTGATCTCTGTCTGTCAAATAAATAAATAAAATCTACAAAAAAATATCAGAACAGGTAAAAGAGAATAACATTTATGTAAATTTTTAAGGTAGAAATCAAGACTCAGAAGTTCATGCCAAAAAGAAAAAAAAAATTTCCTGCCTTTTATCACATTGGGTTACCCACCCAGATCCTATGTCCAACTTCCAGCATTCACTGATCCCATTTAAGTCCAAAAAGCACTAGGTAAACCCCAAGTTTCAATTTATTGAGAACTTTTGCAGAAGATTCTAAATCCTTAACTAAAACAAAATTCTAAAATTCACAATAGCACTGAATGGGGATTTTTGCAAAGCAAAACTACAAAACTCCATATGCAAACATAGCAACAGCCCTCTACCCAGTCCCCAAACAGGAGGTAAATGCACTAATACATGAGACCATGACATGACCAAGCCCAACATGTAAGGGATACCAAATAAACAGCAGTGCTGGTTCTGTGGCAGACATATATGGTGGATGTAAAATAAAAGTGCACAACAGAGACAAAATAAAAATTAAAGCTTCTCGAGTTTTTATTACTTTGCTAAAAACATAGCAAATTAGTGTTCTTATTCCTTTGTTTCTCCTTCAGGTGAAAAAAAGTAATAGGTACTCTTAAGTTTTGTTGTAATACCATCTTTTAGTTGAAACACATCACAAACACATAATTAGAAAGTTAAGCTTTACTCCCCCACCTCCTTAAAACCATGCTCTAAAGTTTCTCTTTCAGGTAAAAAGAGACATTAAGGTAGGAATATTTTATTGGTATGATTTAAAAGGGTTAATTGTATTAGTCCCCACAGAATCTTAACAAAATCACTTGTTCTATAATTTCATCAAGAGATATTAATAAGGTTTCATTGTGCAAAAAATGTAACATTCATTTCAATTCAAAGTAGAAACAGTATTATTTAGTTCACTTCTTTATTTATGTTGTAAATCTTATGCAGAGACCTGGACTCAGATTTTGTATTCAAAGTTGAAGGTAAAATATTAAATTACCAACAGTAGACTCTATCATAATGAAAAAAAAAAGCATGAATTTTAACACTCATGTTTTTAACTTTTTAAAGAAAATAGTTCTAGAATGGCCAATGTCAACAATACCTAAAGGATTTGGAAATGAACATATTATAATATGAAGGCTTGAAAATGAAAACCCATTTTGAGTAACTTTGATATAATTTTTATGTTACCTCATTTTCAGCCAAAAATAAGTTATGACAGGAAAAAGTTTAAAAAGAAAGAATACTTGAAATTAATTTATTTTGAATTTTTCAGTTAGGATCTTTAATTGTGACTGTGAGAAAGAACAAAACAACAAAATATGGATGGAGCCCAATGAATAATTTATACTATGGTTTTATACAACATAATTAATCTCATATAATGGAACTAAATAAACCCTCAAAGGATAATTGTAATTGCCCCTTAGTGATGATTTGTGAAAGGCACATACAAAATAATGAAAAGTAGTAATTAGAAAGAAAAATTTAGCAAGAGGCTAAAGATCATGATTTTAATTTGAATTTTCCAATGGAATGGTCCAAATATGAATAAATAGTATAACTCATGGGAGTACTTCCGACCACTCTAATTTTAGTAAGCGTAACATGAAAACAAGCAGTTTATATTGCATAAGAGCCAGTCTCCTACAAGTCTGGGTTCTCATCTATATAAACTTGTGGAGAAAAGAGCCAGCCACTAGGTAAGTTTAAATTTTGAGAAGAAATGCATACTTTTTTTTTAAAGAGTAACACAATTTTAAGTTGTAACATTTCTAAGTCAACAAAAGCTTTTAAAAAGTAACGCTTTTCAAGAACAGCAATATAAATTTCTTGCATAAAGAAAAAATAAAAATCCCAGAACTATTAAATGGACACTGGAGCTAGGGACAATATATGTGATAGAATTATATACTGACAACTGAGATGCCTTGTTCTGAAGTCACCCAGAGATCCAAATATGTAAAATAAAACAAAGGAAATTAGCTAGATATCTTGCATAGTATATGCTGGGGAAAATTAACTTGCAAAGAAAAAAATATTTCTTCTAGAGAACATTTGTTTAGAACTCCAATAACCTTTTGCTTATTTAACCTTTTTACTTATATATTTAACCTAAACCCAAAGAAACTCTTTTTAAAAAGCAAATGGTGCAACATTTATTTTTAGAGTCACATTTTTGCTATACTTCCTTTCTTTCATAAATTCCAGGGTAGTGCTTTATTTTTAGAACTACTGTATAATTGTTACATTCACTTCTAACTTTACTAGTCTTTATAAACTGCGGCATAAGACTGTTTACTAGAAAATACAATTAAGTATTATAACTACTTTTTAATGGGACAGTTTGCCAAATAACTTATAGTCATATTAACTATTGTCAATTGTGCTTTTCATTACAAATAACCAACACACAAAAGGCTGTTGTAACAAAACACAAAACAGACCAACTCCATCAAGACAGAGAAAAAAATATTGTACTTATGCTACCTGAGAAAGCAAGGTGTTAAGAAACCTGGAAAAGTGAGAGTTTGCACTGGATAAACTTTAAGATTACTTTCAAGTGAAGTTATGGGATTCTTATCTATTTTATTTTTTTAAAGAGACAGCATGTGCACATACGACTGGGGAAAGAGAGAGAATCTTGGGCAGACTCTAGGCCCAGGGCGGAGCCTGACTCAGGGCTCGATCTCACAACCCCAAGATTATGACCAGAGCTGAAATCAACAGTTGCACACTTAACTAAGCCACCCTGATGCCCCTCAATTAAGAAATTCTAATAAATTACAAGATTATGGTAAGAGAAAGAACATCAAAGAATTAGGAAGGTATAAATATGTTTTAAAAATAAAACAAATTCTTCAGCTGCTTACAAAATATGAACTAAAACTATAACTCAGGGCACCAAGTGGAATTGCTGGACAGAGGAGATTTTCACTATATAAACAAAAATTGCCAGTCATGTTAATATGGAAGCAAACCTAAAACTAGACAGTAAGAACTATTCCTTTTAAAAGCTAAGCCTTCCAGATAGATAATTTCAATAATCTAAGGTATTGGCATTGGAAATATTTTATTTAGCAAGGTAAATACTTAATGAAAAAAAATCATTACTTTTAACAATACTATGTCCAGAAAAATCATATCCTCAGATGTCAAAATTTGGTTTAAAAACAGATATACCAAGCTGTTCTTTATCATTGAGATTTAATATTTCTGAGTTAGTAAATGAGATTTAGAGTTGAAAGTTTAATAATGGTGTTATAAGATCAATTGCCAAAATCTGTCATTTCATTACTCTTTCTTCCAAGTTCATCGAAGCATTTGGCACCAAGAATCAAAATTTGTTTTTTTAACCCCATACATAACAGTTCTCAATAAAAAGTAATTTATGCAAAAAAATACACAGATACCACAAAGAAAAACAATGCCCTCAAGTGCTAATTTGTGCCATTCATTTTAGTCAAACGTTAATGTAATTGATCAGAAAGCCATTATAAAGCCTAATCAATATAGGCTTTACATATTTGCATATCTTAAAAATCTCTACAGCTACAACTTCTAAAATTCACTATAGTAGATCTACAATCCACAAAACAAATGGTAAAGTCAGCCTTAAAATTAATGACCTTTCATAATTCAAAATATAAATAAAAAAGAACATTTTAAAACTATAGTATAATAGAACCACTTCATTAGATACAAAGATTTATGACTGGTCTCCTTAACATCTTTTTAAAAAGTAAGTATGTTTTCTATTACTATTTAAGAAATTAAGGACTCTTTAACATCAAGTTTCACCAGCTCTGTTTTATGTTGGATAGATTTTGCTCTAGATGCCTTTATAGTAGTTTTCAAAACTAAACTGAAACAGACTAAGTGTAACTCTAAATTTCTTCAAGTCTGTATGGAATTCACTTTGATAAACAACTTGGGCAGGGGAAGAGAGGAGGAGGAAAAAAGTCCAATGAAATTCTCTCCCAGTCCAATAAAATTCCTTCCATTTTTATGCAGTGTAAAAAAACAACATTTTAACTATATTACAATTTGAAATAAAAGAAAAGTGGCTGAACTTAATTAACTTGGAATATATTTTCCTGTTTAATTTTGCCTTTGAACTCCATGACAGAGAATGGAGACTAAGGTAAAGTCTATCCAGAATAAATCTAAGTGAAAATCTGAAGGATGGCCATGATGCCTCCTAACAGCTGTATCTCCAACATCCAGTTTTGGTTTTATTACACAATGTAAATATTACATTTAATATAAATAGTAAAGGAACTGAGCAGAAATCATGTTACTTTTTGAAAAAACTGTATTCTAGCATTTTCAAGATCGATTAGAAGAAATACCCAAATTTCACAAATGAATAGTAAAGCACATTCTTAAAATAAAAATTGTATACAAATTTTTAGAATAAAACTATTCCATAAGCTATTCAAAATGAGAAGTACATTATTTATTTTAAGTTGAATATAATCCTTCCATATATTAAATTTTAGACACTGCCATAAAGTCAACTTTCCACATGAAATTTGATGTTCTTGTTTTCCCTTGTATGGAGTTCCCCAATACTCTTACTCTCTTACTCTGACAGTGCAGGTAGCGAATCGGCACAAAAAAAGAAAGCACAATCTTTAGAGTTAAGTTGAACAAGTAAAATACGTTATGTTTTATAAATCCTGGGGGCAGCAACAATATTAAAGAGTTCTATGATAAAACTTGGGATAGGAATAAAGCAAAGAACCATTTACACATAACATACTATGTGGAAAGGATTGCTGCTGATTTTCAGAACATGGATGGGTGGACGGATAGGAAAACGGATGGACAGATAAAAAGACAGACTTAGATAGATGTAATCACAAACGCATACATATGTAATATGCACAATTTATATATACCTTTTCAGAATATATCAGTGTTTGTTTCCACACGTGTACATGCCTATAAAACTCTACACTGTCAGACAAGACCACCAAGCTCTGAGTCACCTCTCCCTTTCTTTTAAACGGATTAAAAACAACAAAAAAATTCCAAGTGTATCTTTAAAAGTAAGCAATCAGAAACATTACATTTTGAATATATCATGACACTTGGAACTCCATATTTACTAGTCCCCAAAAACTTTATAAAAAATCCCACAGATAAATACAAATTCTTATAAACAACGGTATTTCCCTTTCAAATAGCTTTAAAGTTCTACAATATATTTGGGATATCTTCTATGGATACAAATGATAGATCTGATCAAACAAGAATATTTAAAGTACAGTTGACCTTGAACAATGTTGGGGTGGGGGTTAGAGACACTCACCCCTATGTAGTTGAAAATCTGCACATAACTTTTGACTCTCCCAAAACTTAACCACTAATAGCCTACACTGACCACAAGCCTTACCAAGAACATAAAGAGTTGATTAAAACAAATTTTGTATGTTACAGTAAGCTCTTACTGTATGTTACAGTAAGAGAAAAATGTTAAGAAAATCATCAGGAAGATAAAACACATTACAGTACTGTACTATAAATTAAATTATACAAGTAGATCCATGCAGTTCAAACTTGTGTTGAGAGTCAACGGTACAATGCACGGAGCCTCATAATTTGGACTGTGCTGTGTAAACATAGAGAAGGAAGTAAGCTCCTTCTGGAAACTAAATTCCTTAAAACGTAGGTAAGGTGAATTTCTGTATTATAGGTATTTCACATGATATAAACTCTGCTGTGAATGACAACTCTAAAGCAGTATTATGATACTCTTCATTTGGTTTAGCAATATGTTTTTCTTCCACTAGACAACAGATAAAACAACACTGACAAGTGAGTAACATCAGCGATACTCTTCCTCAGAAAGCATAAACAGCATACAGGGTAGACTTTTTTTTTAAGTTGTCAAATGGAAAAACAACCAAAAAAAAAATTGGGAGAAAAGTCTTTATTCAAATGCTTCTAGTACAACCAATAGGAAAACGTCCTCTCCATCAAAAAACCCCACCAACTCTATACTTTGCTTAAGAACAAAAAAATTAAACAAAGCCCTTTTGAGTATTTCCAGTATCTCTTCACAACAGGCTCAGAATTAAAAATATATAACATTTTTAATACTATCGTCATAAAAGAAATTTTCTAAGTTAAAATTCCAACTACTTGTACTTAAAATGCTAGGGTTGCTTTCATTAAAAAAAAAAAAAACCAATAAAATCAGCTTAAAATAAATTTATTGTACAATACAAAAAGTAGGCATACTGGAAAATAAAAGGTACAATATTAAATATACAAAGCAAATGAAAGAAAGCTAAATAACACAAATGTTTTAATCCAAACACTAGGATAAAATGCACAACATTTATGCTAAAATAAAGTATTTCAGGAAGGCTATGCATTTCAAACGAAATGTTAATAATGAAAAAAAAAGAAAAACAAATGTGCTAACTTCTAAATGCTTGAATATCAAGAATCTGTAATGGCATGAAACATTAAATCCACAATACTAGGTACTTTTCAAGAACTTTATTTGAAAAGGCATTAAAAATACTGATGGGATTGATTTAAAGAATGTCCTTAAATCTGGCAAAGATTTTCCTTCTTTTTTTTTTCCTTAAAGTTAGGGAGTCTATTCACAGTATCTTCCGTCTTCTTCCATTTGGATAACTTCCTACAAAAATTTCTGGATACTCACCCTCACAAGATTCTTTAAACAGTTAGCTTAGATAACATTACTTCACTGGTAAGTGTGCATTTACTCCTTACCGACGTGAGTGCCACACATTAACAACATAATTTTGAAATCTATACATATGGGCACAATAGGAAACAATAAATTTTCATTTTATAAAGTAAAACCAATCTCCAAATGAAACAGTAAAATGTAACAATTTAGAGCACAGGCGAAAAAATAAAGCTTTTTTCCCCAATCTATCAATTAAGTCATTCCCCAACTGCAAATGGCTTTGGTGGAACTCATAGTACAAATGATACTGTTTAAAGGTGTTGCAGAGGTGAGGGCTTCAAATAAAAACCCTCTCCTTTGGAAATGGCCAAATGGGAAGCATCCAATAGAGATATGCATATGTAATTCAGAGAAATATTCAAGTAACCATAAAACCCTTGATAAAATCCTCTAAAAATTAACATATAATAATTTAAAGTTAGCTTTTGACCAACACCTTTGGAAGGGAACTTCTTTTTCTATTATCACAGTTCCCAAGTTCCAGACATCATATCATCAAAATTTTTGTATTTAAACCAGTATCTAAATTACTCAGTGAAACCTGTTTTATTACACTATTATTTACTTTCATAGGCGTTATATCTACCATATATATGCCATGACACTAAAAACAAACAAACAAACAAAAAAACAAAATCAACTATCAAGTTCTCCTCCTAGACCTGAGAACCCATCACTGCCCCTCCAAAATCTACAAGTTTAAGAATGAATAAAATAAAAACAAAAAACACCTTGCAGGTATGGGATACTGTGGAGAAAACTGAAGAGATATTTGGAAGAAGGAAGAAGTGTGAATAGGTCCTAAAGAATTTTACAATCACTTTGCCAAGACAGACTTTAAACATTGTAAATTACCCAAATAAGTCCTTCTCTTAAAATTTTTGATTCTCAATATTGCATTTTTATAACCAAACAAAAGGATTCAGATCCAACATTTTAGTAGTATGCTTACTACCATCAGACTGAATTCATTTCCTAAGTACTCTAGAAGAGTTCAAATAAAACAAACTTTATGAGATGTCATCATAATTTATCATATAAGATTCATTAGCATTTGTGAAATTATTAGGATAATAAAAATATTAAAAGCTAAAACCCAAGACTTCACCATTCATACTTAAATATAACATAGAAAAAGTAACGTGGGTAATACAAAAATAAAACTGTTTAGGTAAACATCTCACTTGAGGACACTCACTGTTGCTCCTTCTGAGTAACCATTATAGCTTTTTAACAGTGAAATGTCATTATCTTACTTCTGAAATTCTTTGGCTGGAATGTTTTAGTAACATAAGACACTCCTATACATGACAATTTTGACAGAACATAGAGGAATTGCAAAATAAAAAAAGCACAGACATGATTTATATTTTAAAGTATTAGATAAAATTTTAAATGAAGTTTTAAAAATTTAAAGGCAATCTATCACTAAAAATGGCATAAAATGTAAACTTAAGCTAATTTTATAATCTATTGCTATATTAAATAATTTGGGATTCATTAATTTTGCCTTTTTAGTTTTGTATTTAGCATAGAAATAGCTTTCTACTGCCCCTATAGACATCACGTAAATTTTAAAACTGGGAAAGAAAAAACAAAATGTAACTAAATTTATGAGTTCATTGTGTGGGTTTCAGAACCAAAAAATTAAATATTTCTTACTATTTTAAAAGGAGGGTTAAGTTAAAATTTTAATTATACCATGAAAAAATGTAAAGGAATTTTTCCTTTTTGCATCTTTAAAAATAAAGCAAATTTGCTTTACTTATTTATAAATACTTTTTTAAAGACCAACAAATCCACTTTTTAATCTCTTATCTTTATACAAAAGATTAAAAGGAAAAAAAGCTTTACGGCTCCAGCACCCAAGGTTGAGAACACAAAAAAACTCAAATAAATATTTATAGTATGCAAAAAAGCTAAAGATGTTTGAGAGGTTAAGTGAAGAACATTCTGGAACTATAACCCACTTCTTTAGCTTTTCTCTCCCAGACTTTCCATTCTATACACTACAGTTGTGGAGATGTCCTCATTTGACTCAGGTGACACTTTTTTCCATACTGTCTCTTTTAAAGCAAGTTCTTGTTGGAGACTTTCATAGTCCAATGGTCCAAAGGAATGCTAGTTGTTCAAGCAACATACATAATTTATTAGTGCACTTGAGTGAAGAAAGGTCCAAGCTATAAAACGGTATTTTTCAATGAATGTTATTAAAATCTGTTAACATTTTCACCCACCACCTTTTGATGTTTTGTTCCATGTTACTCATGTTGATGCTCATGGAAGTTTCTATTCTGTTGGCTTTGCATAATTCTCATATATTATTATAAGTTACTTTGGAAGTAACAATATGAACGTTTTCTTACTATGCATAAAAGTAATTTCTACTTTTAAGTGCTTCATATTAGCTTCAAGTCTAATTAGTTATTTACATTTCCCAAATGGGATATAAAGGAATTTAATTAAAATTCAAAACAAGTCCTCGTTCTAGTGAGTAACTATGAAGACGAAAAATCTTGTTTCTGAAATTTAAGTTCAGACTCTTAAATATTAGCTCTAAAAAAAGTATGTATGTGCAATAATATGAAGTCAAACACACTGATATATCAACAAATATTACTTTAAAATAAGAGTGTCAAGAATTCTGTTATCAAATACTTTTTATAGAAAGTATTTCATCTGTAGTGGCCACTAAAACTATGAGGCCTTGAAAGATTTTTCACTAATCCTATAATCCCTTTCCCATTTATAGATCCATCCACATCAAAATAAACTTTAAGAGTATAACTGACAAATATTAAGAGCAAAAAAACCCCAAGGCTTTCTTTTATAGCATTGTAGCACTTTCTAATGTTGTTTTCTTGTAACAGAATTAATTCTTCTTTTTAACAGAATCAATTCTTAAAAATATTGCTTGAAATAGCAGGAAAATGGGTGGTGGGTAAACTCTGATGCTAGGCTAACCAGTTTAAATTTAAATAAAACAGCCACATCTATATATTATCATGTCCAGGGTAAATATGTCAACAATTTGTGTACATTCATTTGTGATTAGCAAATAATGAGGCCACCAGCAATTAAACTAAGTTCTATTCAAACAGGTGAATCTCATTTTCTCTCTTAGAAAAATATTACATAATAATCTAAATAAGAATTTTGCTTACCCTTTGATCACCACCTTCTCTTCGAGGATCAAGTTTTTTTGCAAAGTGTCTCAGATTATCATAGTTATGGAAATTACAGAGAGAAACAAGATCCTGTAAATAAAGAGAACAGGTGTAAGAAACTGGCTATTCATTGGCCATTGCTTTTTCACATTTTAACAAATCACACTAATATTGTCCAACTTAACTACTATCTCATGGAAAACACCACTGCATGTTATAAAGCAGCCTGATGAATCAAGAAGAGAACTGAAATCAGAATGAGAAAACAGGGATAAAAATTTTGAGCACACTGCTTACTAGCATGACCCTAGGACTCAACATCAAATTGTTTAACTTTCATTTCCTATAAAATGGGCCATATGAAAGAACTATTCTATCAAATAACCGTAAAGCACCACAAAAATATTAATCAATATTCTGGTTATAATCTATAAGCAATCCAACGTCATCCTCTAGCTTTTGTAAATTATAAGAAACTGAAAAATAAATCAGAATTTTAATTGAGAAAGTTTGCAGAAAAATTATGGTACACAATATAGAGTCTATGAAGCAGCAAATGTACATAAAACCAGAAGCTGAAATATTAGCAAATTTGGATAACATAAAATACTGTGCTAATCAACAGTAATAACAATTTTATTTTGCAGGGCTAATGTCCTCAAAAAACAGACTTTTCAAGGTAGTTTATGGATAAAGATATTCAAATATGAAGATTAATGATAATATAATAAACTATAATATTTCTTAATTGGCTTTAAAATTAAACCTTTCCAAGTTTAATAATTTTAGTTGAGCTTTTGGAAACTGAAAACTATTTAAAACCATGACAATTAAAACATCAACTTCAAACATAATTTTCTGTGGGAATGAATATAAGGGAACTGTCTGAAGGAAGCAATTTGAAGTTCCTCTATGAGTACTTCCACAGCTATCCCAGTAACTGGCAGATACGCAGGCAGAATGGCAACAAGCAAAAAAACTACCGAAATGACTTAAAAAAAAAAAGAATCACTGGATGGTTCCACTTATATGATCATTATCATACAATATCCACTCATGATAAAAACCTTCAACAAAGTAGGTTTAGAGGGAATATACGTCAACACAATAAAGACCATATATGATGTTACCCACAGCTAACATCATACCTAATAGGGAAAAAAACTTGAAAGCTTTTCCCTTAAGATCAAGAACAAGATGTCTACTCTCACCACTTGTATTCAACACAGTATTGGAAGTCCTAAACAAAGCAATCAGACAATAAAAGAAGCAGAAAGCATCCAAACTGATAACAAAGAAGTAAAACTTTCACTATTTGCAGATGAAATGATACTCTAGAAAACCCTAAAGACTCCACCAAAAAACTACTAGAACTGATAAATGAATTCAGTAAAGTCACAGGATACAAAATCAATATACAGAAATCCAATGCTATTGGATTATTAGTTTTACACACTAATAATGAAACCACAGAAAGTAAGAAAGAAATCCCATTTATAATTGCACCAAAAATAATAAAATACCTAGGAATAAACTTAACCAAAGAGGAAAGACCTGTACTCTGAACTCTAAAATGCTAACGAAAATGACACAAAGCAATGGAAAAGACATTCCATGCTCATGGAATGGAAGAACAAATATTGTTAAGATGTCTACACTACTCAAAGCAGTCTACAGATTTAATGTAATTCTATCGAAATACCAAAAGCATTTTTCATAGAACTAGAACAAACAAGCCTGAAATTTGCATAAAACCCACAAAAGACTCTAAATAGCCAAAGCAATCTTAAAAAAGAAGAACAAAACCAAGGTATCACAATTCCAGACTTCAAGTTATATTATGAAGCCATAATAAAACAGCATGGTGCAGACACAAAAACAGACACAGATATCAATGAAACAGAACAAAACATTCGGAATTAAGCCCATAATTATATGGTCAACTAATCTTTGACAAAGTAGGAAAGAATATGTAATGGTTTAAAAAGACAGACTCTTCAATAAGTGGTGTTAGGGAAACTAGACAACTACATGCAAAATAATGAAAGTGGACCATTTTCTTACACCATACACAAAAATCAACTCAAAATGGATTAAGGAACTACAGCCAACTTCTTTCTAGGTATGTCTCCTGAAGCAAAGAAAACAAAAGCAAAAATAAAGTATTGGGACTACATCAAAATAAAGTTTCTGCACAGCAAAGGAAACAATCAACCAAACTAAAAACAACCTAATAAAAGGGAGAAGATACCTCAAAATTACCTATTAAAATAAAGGGTTAGTATCTAAAATATGTAAGGAACTGATACAACTGAACACCCAAAAATCAAATTATCTGATTACCAAATGGGCAGAAGACATGAACAGACATTTCTCCAAAGACATGCAGATGGCCAACAGACACATGAAAAGATGCTCAACATCACTCATCGCCAGGGTAATGCAAATCAAAACCACAATGAGGTAGTACTTCACACTTCTCAGAATGGCTAAAATCAGAAACTAAAGAAACAAGTGTTGGTGAGGATGTGGAGAAAAAGGAACCTTTGTGCACTGTTGACTGGCATGTAAACTGGCGCAGCCACTATGGAAAACAGTATGACGTGTCCTTAAAAAGTCTAAAAAAAATGTTAAGAAAGAACTATCCTATATCCAGTAATCACTCTATTTGGCATTTATCCCCAAAATACGAAAACACTAATTTGAAGGGATATATGCACCCCTATGTTTACTGGAGCATTATTTACAATCGCCAAACTATGGAAAGAGCCCAAGTGCCGCTGACAGATACATGGAATAAAGAAGTGATGTGTATATACATACACAATGGAATATTATTCAGCCGTAAAGAAGAATGAAATCTTTCCATTTGGCTATAACATGGATGGATCCAGAGTATAATACTGAGTAAAGTAAGCCAGTCAGAGAAAGAAAAATAGCATATGATTTCACTTGTTTGTAGAATTTAAGAAATAAAACAAATAAAGAGGGGGGAAAAAAAAGAGATAAACTAAAAATGGACTCAACTATAGAGAACTGCTGCTTACCAGAGAGGTGGGTAGGGAGATGGGTGAAATAGGTGAAGGGGATTAAGACTGCACTTATCATGATGAACAATGGATCATGTACAGAATTACTGAATCACTATATTGTACCCTGAAACTCATATATATCATCATATATTAACTATATTGCAATCAAAAATTTAAAAAATGGAATCACTGGATGTTCCACTTATATGACCATTATTTTCATTACGAAAATTTGCTTACATGACAGAAATGAATTCCCTTAACACTGTTGCCCATCTTGTCCAGAGGAGGAGACCAGCACATCATGCCCATGACATTGGGCACAACTAAAAGAATGCCCCCAGCAACTCCGGATTTTGCAGGAAGACCAACCTGAAAATAATTTGAAGAGAAAGATATTCATGTTAACATTTTTTAAAAAAGAGAGGGTACGTCCAACAATAAGGGAATCGGCTTAAAAATTTTGGTTTACATACATACAGAATTCTAACATTACAAATGTTGTGGAAAAGTATCTTTCAACATGTATATAAGGAATAAATGAGAAAACACTATTAGAGCTGAAATATATTTGAATATAAAAAAATTTGAAAAGATATACTCTAAGGATTAAAGTCCATTACATCATAAATTGTGGGGCTATGCATGTTTTTATTTTAGTCTCTTGGCCTATTATTTTTTAATTCTATAGTAAATATGAATTCAAGTATAAAAAGTTACTTTGAAAAAGATATTCTATGACTAGAGAACAATGAAAAATTATAGCTTCTTAAAAGATTCTCTGTAGGGGTGGCTCAGTCATTAGCATCTGCCTTCAGCTCAGGTCATGACCCCAGGGTCCTAGGATCAAGCCCCACATTGGGCTCCCTGCTGGAGGGAGCCTACTTCTCCCTCTCCCACTGCTTGTGTTCCCTCTCTACCCCCTGCTTGCATTCCTTCTCTTGCTATGTCTCTCTGTCAAATAAATAAAATCTTTAAAAATTTTAAAAAACTGAAAAAAAAGAAAGATTCTCTGATATACTGTCAGAGAACTGTCTGAGGAAGACAAGTAAGATGGTAATTTAAACTAATCCTCTTCAAAACTTTTAAGTTTGCATTCTATACTTGACAGTAACTCTGATAAAAGACAGTATTAATATCATCAGGGCAGTATGCACTAATGGCTTACTAACATTCTGATATCGAGTATCTATTGCTAGAACTAATCTTGCATAAAACCTAAGGAAAAAAAAAAAATCACCTGAATGGGATATACCAATTTACCAGGAATGCAAGATACAAAGAACAATGGTATGGATAAAATAAACAAAATCTAGACTGTGAGGAACTGTACAGGATAAATGACCCAGTTTTTTCAACTAAAAACAAGAAAAAAGAAAGGCCAAGGGGGAGAACACAGATTTTAAAAATAATAATAAAGGGAGATACAACCAATCACAGTGTATGCCCCTTATTTGCAACCCAAGTCAAACTAGAAAATAATTTATAAGACAATCCAGATCAGGTGAACATTAAATATTTTGATGCTATTAAAAGACTAAGTTGTTTTTATCTTTTTAAATGTAATAATGCTGCTATGGTTTTTTAAAAAACGTCCTTATCATTTAGAATTACATATTAAACTACAGCAAGAGTATGAAATAAAGATAAACAACATTGGTCATGCATTGATAATTACTGAAGTTGAGTAGTACATAACACATTAAATGCATTTCTCCATTTTTCTGTTTAAAAAATTTCAAGTAAAATTTTTTTAGGGCATTATGTCTTCACATAAGCATGAGTAAGAAAGTCTATAGATTTCACAAGTGTACACAAATGTCACAAGGGCACAACAGAGCTTTATGCAGTATATTTTTGTTAAATATACTTCAAGTGCTTTAAAATATCTACGACAATAACCAAAGATGTTAAACATCACAATTATGTGCACCTTCTGAACATAAGGAGTTCTTGAGTGTATGTAATCACCATAATGCTAAATATTAAGAAAAAGCAAAGAAAGTCTATACTAACCGTGCACATTGGAATGCCTTAAAAGTAGAAGTCATGCGGTTCTATAAATTAAACTTCAAGTACTCAAGAATATCTGGTAGACTGCTTAACTCTTTTCCTTACCAAGTCTGTAACAAATTAACCTTGAAAACAAGTCTCTCTTGTTTTTTGTTCAGCTTTAGAACCAAAGTTCAAACTGTATTTTTAAAAGAACTAGTCCAGACTAGTTTCTTGCAGTAGAAAACTGAGATCAAACAATTACTTACATGGAAAGCAAACTGCCCTGAGAAATCATACATGCCACAGGAGTGCATCAAACTCAGCGTATTCCGAACTGCTTCAGGGCTCAGTACTCTCTCCCCAGTAATCGGACAGAAACCTCCGTTAGCCAGCGTTGCAGCCATCACACTGGCTGATTCACAAGTTACTTCAATGGAGCATAACTAAAAGGAAGAAAAAACTGTCTGAAAATCTAAATTCACACTATTTTTTGTACTGCAGTTGACTTCTAAGGTAATCTGTTTCATCTGGTATTTTATACAGATCTGAAATCTTTCTTCTAAGGGAATTATTTTAATATAACTTAATATCATTCCAAAGATTTTAATTTGAACAAAGTTCAAGCCCCTTTAAGGTTTATCCCAATTTGCCCAGTTACATAGTCTTCTAACAGCAAAACTAGGATAGGAAGAGCCAGCCCCTAAGCACTAACATTTGTAACGGCCCAAATGATATTAAAAGTTGTTTAAATATTAACACTTTCTAACAATTGTTTTTAAATCAAAAGAAAAAGGAGCCATGATATATTTTTAAGATAAAGCAACATACACGAGTAGTATGATAGACAGCACCTACATGAGAAATTACCACTCAAGGAAAAAATGCTAAAATGCCTGACATTTCACTATGGCAAAGTTCAGCATCCCTTTGTAGCTATATGTAAAAAATTAAGGGAAGAAAACTCTAAGATGGCTCTAGCCTGGATATTCTGTGTGCCTAAATCAAAACGCTACCTTTTAAGTCACTTATCAATATTCAAATATTTCTTTGATACTGATTATGGGTGCTGGATAAATTATAATCAATAAAAAAAGGCAAAGTCTAGGTGCAGTATAGTTTAGAATTTTCACATTTAAATACAGTCAAAATAATGGAAACAGTTTATCATAGCAAACCCAAATTTACCCGTAAAATGTAAACAATAAAAATATGCTCCATTTTACTTTTCCTTTATAGTAACCAAAACTGTGGGTGAAGGGGAGTAAGCAGAAGAGAAGATAGGAAGAGGGAACAGGAGGAAAAGACTAGGTTCTCAAAGTGTAAGCTTTCCTTATCCATAGTTCAAGATTCTACAAGAGGCACAAAGGAGTTTGGGAGAGCAAGAGGAAAATTAGCTACAGTGCATTAGGAAACTGACGGGGAGCCACTTTTTGTCTGACTTTTACTTTTATTTGTATTAAAATCTCTTCCCTATTTCTTCAAAACTAGAAAACCTAATTACTATACGACCCAGACAGCAAAGACTTACAGCAGACTTAATCATGAAACTTTCTAAAATAAGTAAGATTTAAATTCCAATGATCATTTCCCAATTTATACTTGGTATTAATTGGAATTTTGTTTGTCATAAAATGATACACTACTAATTTTACAAATCCCAATCTGAAAGTGCTTTCCTGATACCCTGATGGATGTTCAATTACATGTAGCCCTTCTCCAAAAAAGTAAGGCTTCTAAGGTCTTCTCTTAATTTTTTGCCCAGAAGTATAGGCATTTCACAGTAGATTAGTAGCACCTAGGCTGTAATAGCCAAAGTAAAGTATGTATACCAAAGGAAAAGAAGCATTAATGTATGGAATAAATTCATACGGGCTAGGGCAAAAAATAGGGCTACTGGGTATAAGTAAATATGATACTATATATAATACCTTTTGGATTCAAAGGAATTTCACACATATCATCTCATATTATCTTCAATGTAATGCAGAAAGTTAGGGTAAACATGTGCTATACATAATAAAACAAGGTCTAAGTAACTGAAATTAGGTCACATGTTTAAAAAGTGGCCAGATTAGACCTTGATTTTATATTGATAGTCTGGATTCTCGATTCACAACTCTTTACATTATAGCAGGTGACAAACTGCCATCAAAATCTACTTCATTATCAATCTTCCTTATATATTCTTGAAGATGACCACTAATTCTAAATTCAAGCACATCTTGTACAGACAGATAAATGTAAGGTTAACTAGAAATCAATGGAAAGTAATTTGTTACTATGTAGCTTGATATGATAACCCATCGGAGGCTCCAATGTTACTGTATCTGTAGGAATGAAATGAACTGAAAACACAGGGAGAAAAGAGAGCTGTCCTGGAAGGTTATTTAAAACCAAGTTCTATAACCACAGATTATATGTGTGGCCCACCTCTCTCATGAATGCGGAGAGCTACTTTAACTAAGAAAAAAACCCATCATATGACACTGCAAAAATGAATTAAACCAACCAAGAAACTGCCTCTTCAAGATGCTGAATATAAACCCTCTGATAAACAAATAAATTCTCCAAAATTGAAAAGCTAAGAAGTCAGCTTAGTTTAAATAAGGACAAGTGAATTTCTAGAGTTATACATCATTTTTGACACTTCTTAAATATAGTGTTTTTACAGGAAAAAACTCCCTCTTACATTCTGAGGCATGACATTTTAGGAGAAAAAGACATGAAATTATCTTTTACGAAGGCTTTTTTGGGAAGGTCAATGGTAAATGTATTCTATCTTAACCTGAAGCCATGATTCTGCAAAGTGTGATATACCTATTTATATACACAATTCATACAGTAAAGTATATTACCTGGAAATAGAAGTCTAATATACCAACCATGTCTGTGCCTTCTGGAAAACACTGAAAAAACAGAAGGGCAATTAAAGACAAGAATATATGCACATAACTAAAAGACACATAAAGATTAAATTTAAAATGTACACAAATGTTTCACCTTGAGAAAACAGCACATAATTTATAAACAGTATAAACATGAAATAATGAAGAACAATAAAATAAAACTACATCATATACAGATTTCTTAATACTATAAACGGATTCATAATTCATAAACTAAGTTACTGGACCACTCTTAAAATTTAAGAAACAAATTTAATCAACAATAGTCTGGCATTACACTTTGGAAAAATAGGCTAATCCTCAAGCAAAAGTTGCATTAATAAAACTAGTCAAATACTTGAATACTGCCAGATTTTAAATCAATTTAATATTATTACCATTTTGACACCATTAACCTCAAGAGTGTTTTGTAAAAATTTCTGCACTTAAATAGCAATAGGTAGTTGCTTATAAGTTGTTGCTGAGTTCTTAGCATACATCCCAATGTATTTTACTAAATAAAATAATTTGAAATAGAAACAAAAATTCAAAAACCTTTTTTTCTTTTAGGTAATATCCTATTGCAAAGTTTCGATCTCCACTTTCTCTTTCAGACTGAAACCTAGGAAGAAAAGAAAATTACTCTATTTAGAAAATTTCTCTACTTATTTCGTATAAGAGTATGATTGTTCTGTAGTTTAATTTATATAGCAAAGTACAGTATAAAGAACACTGATCCAAGAGTAAAGACTGCTAGGTTCCAGTCCCAGTTCTGTCAAATAGGCGAGCTATGTGTCTTGAGGAAGTCATTTAAGCGACAATTCTTGTAGCCTTAACTTCCTCAGCTGTAAAAGGACTGAAGTGATGAGGTACGCCCTTTCTAATCTCCATATTTTGTGAATAAAGAAGCTAATTTTAAAATTATCAAATATTCCGCCATTAAAAAATATACTAAAAAGTTGCAGAATCTTCTGGATCCTCAAAAAGTATAATAATCAATTCCAACTGAGGGAATGAATGGACATTTCACTGAGAGAGGGACAAATGAAATGGGCCTTTCAGCATTTGTTGGATTAACAGATTTCAGGGGGAAGCCTAGGCAGTGGCAAATTCCATGTAGCACAAAGGTAAAACGTTTAAAAGACAGAATTTCACTGAAGAATGGCACATATTCTGATGTATCTGGGAAACAGGGTTCATGGAAAAGAGTGGAGAAACATCGAACTAACAAAGGAGACTAGAACCACATTATCAAGACCGATAAATGCTAAAAATGGCTCCTAACTGTCAACAAAATGAAAGCTTAAAGGCTTCCAATCAAATTACCTAGGAAGATCTACACTTTGGAAGGATAACTCTAACATCAGTTTGGGAAAAGGGAAAAAAAAGGAGGACTGATGTTATTAGGAGACTGGAGTGTTAAGAGCCACTGAAAGCCTGAACTTAGGTAGTGGTGATAGGAATGGAAGGAGAGGAGCAATCAAACATATGAGAGCAGTTCAGCAAATCTTCCAACCTGATGGGAAAGAGGAGAAACAGGGGGATGAAGTCTGGTACAAAAGTCTAGATTTCTAATGCAGTCTACTGAAAGGATCATGATATCAACTGATGGGAGCAAAGAGCAGTTTGAGAAGAAAAAGAATGAGTTTTAATTTTAGACAGATTTAATTTGCAGTACATTTGAGAAATCAACCTCCAAGTTTCCAGAAGGCTGCTGACAAGAGGAAACATGGGTGACACACTTTGTATTATCAATCATGGAGGTGGGGGTGGCAGTCCCCTCTAACTACACGTTTTAATGTTTCTGTGGTCAGAAAAACAATGCTGAATGTGGAAAAGCTCTGGAAAATAAACTTGTCAACCTGCCATGCCTTTAAAAAAAATCAGCACAGTGCAGTAACTACTCAGCAATGACCATTCTGCCCAGCACTGGCTCTGTTCAACAAACACTAAATCAAGTGCCTATTATCTGCCAGGTAACAGGAATACAAAAGTGAACCGGAAGATATTCTATCCAGGTCTAACGGAGATCAGAGTCTAACAGCAGTGATGGGACAGAGAGATAAAGAGTAAGCTCAATTAATTATGGTAATATGAGACCACAGGAGAGAGCTGAGATGCGATTCACGAAAAACTTCTGGGAAAAGATATTTAAGCAGATGAATAAAAGTTGGTACAGCAGAAAATTTTTGCCTCCTGAAACATGTAGTACAAAGTATCACCTAGTTAGCAGTCATGACAAAACTGTTTCAGCTTTATCTAACCACAGGAAACAACAGACCTATTCAAAATGGAAAATATCCACTATAGCCCATGGGCCAGATGTAGCCTGCTGCCTATTTTCATAAATAAAGTTTCTTGGAACACCACCGCATATTGTCTATAGCTACTTTCTTACCAAAACAGTAGAAATGAGTAGTTGAAACAGAGTCTCTATGGCCCATAAGTCTGAAATATTTACTATCTGGTCCTTCACAGAGAAAGTTAGTTAATTCCTACTTGGTAAAAAAAGTGATTGGCACTCCTCAAAGAAAACCATTTAATAAAATTTTATGAAGCAAGGGTTTAGGGCAGGGGGATATCTTCCATTTCAATAAAGCAAAAGAGACAAAAATGCCTTGCATGAACCTTAATTAATTCCTGGGGAAAAAAGGCTATAACAGGCATTTAGGGGACAGTTGGGGACATTTACATATTGAAGATAATTTTTTTTTTTTTAAGATTTTTATTTATTTATTTGACAGAGAGAGATCACAAGCAGGCAGAGAGGCAGGCAGAGAGAGAGAGGAGGAAGCAGGCTCCTGCTGAGCAGAGAGCCCGATGCAGGACTCGATCCCAGGACCCTGAGATCACGACCCGAGCCGAAGGCAGCGG
The DNA here is from genome assembly GCF_964662115.1 of Mustela nivalis. NCBI lineage: Eukaryota > Metazoa > Chordata > Mammalia > Carnivora > Mustelidae > Mustela > Mustela nivalis. The sequence goes on from NC_139030.1 coordinate 110,573,599, forward strand.
CTTAACCCACTGAGCCACCGAGGCGCCCCGAAGATATTTTTAAATTAATGTTAGTGACCTTAAATTTGTTGATGGTGTTGTGATTATGTAGGAGACTGTCCTTATTCTTAGAATACACACGTTGAGTTATTTAAGGGTGAAATGTTGTTCTATAACTTCAGGAAAATAATCCCATCATAATCATGTATATTTACATATATGTACACATAGAAAGAGATACACATCTTTTTAAATACCTCTATTTAAAGAAAGAGGTTGAGGAAAAGCAAACGAGACAAAATATTAATCAGAAAATATCCAGATATTCATTGTTTATTCTTTCAACTTTTCTGTAGACTGGCCAATTTCAAAATTTAAAACTTGGGGTCAAAGTCAAGTTAGCCAGGCAGAAAAACTGAGAGAGGTAAGACCGGGGCACCTGGGTGGCTCACAGTTAAGTGTCCAACTCTTACTTTCTGCTCAGTCATAACCTCGGGGCCATGGGAACTGACCCCAAGATGGGTTCCTTGTTCAGCCCAGAGTCAGTTTGTCCCTCTCCCTCTGCTCCCCTGCCCCCACCCCAGCTCACACATGCTCTCTTGCTCTCAAAATGAGTAAATAAATAAATTCTTTAAAGAGAGAGAGAGACATAAAACATGTATCATAGGCAAAAAAACCCACAAAAAACAAAACAAAAAAACCCACAGTAACTATCAGCAATTTTTTAAAAAGACTTTATTTGTCAGAGAGAGAGAGAATACACAAGCAGGAGGAGTGGCAGGCAGAGAGAGAAGCAGGCTCCCTGCTGAGCAAGGACCAGGGTGTGGGACTCAATCCCAGGACCCTGCAATCTTGACCTGAGCCGAAGGAGCCACCCAGGTATCCCTAATTACCAGTAATTTAAGGTACAGTTGGGTTCCCTTCTAACTCTATAATTACCCACAAGAAGTTTATCAAAACTGTTGAAAGCATTTATTTACTCCCTGAAGTAAACCCTAGGACCAACTCGAAGTATACTGTGTATTACAACAGGGAGAGGGGTGGGAAAAGGAGGGAGAGAAGTGGGACAAGAAAGCATTTAAAATAGAATTCTATAATCTAGTTACGTTTGTTAATTTAAAGAGGCCTGGCCTATTATAAAAAACTTAAGCCACAAATCAGAACTCACGTTGCATTACTGAATCCAACATATTCATTGCCAGCCATCTTATTCAAAAACTGCATCACCTATAAACCGAAATTAGAAAGTGCTAGTCAAAAAACAAATACATAAGGAATATAAATATAGCACAAAAACTGAATTCCATATTGTACTTACATAGTCAAATTTTTCAGCATTATTCACTCCTTGCTGCAAAGAAATGAGACATAAATGTTAATATCAACATCACCCCACAGTTAAGTTTTAAGTGAATATAGTACCAAAATTTCAAACTGCTATCATTATGATTAATATACTGTGCATTAGTACTTTTAACACTAGGAAATACTCTAAAATAATTTAATATTTACATAAACTTTCTACACATTCTTTTATTAACACCAATATGTTGAGAATGGATCTGAATTACGAAGGGAATGCTTTATTTTAAGTATATCTTTACCCAACCAAAAGTTACAGAATTTTAGTTACCCCAAGTTCCCTTAACTTTCAGGACAACACACAATATTCTAGAATGTATGTTATTTAATTTCATATTTTAAAAAAACTTAAAATAAAGTTTCACCCTTAGAAAAGAATTGAGTATTTATAAATTATGGTTTTCAATTTAGAACGATCTACTTATATTTTTAAAATAATCTTAAACCAGTATTAGAGTTAGAAAAATGAGTTATGTTGCAAAACTAACTAAACTTTTATAATCCTAGTATATGCAAACATTCTGAATACATTCTGCTAGTGTAAAGAAAGCTCTACCTTTCACATCTCAAATGTTTTAACAATACTTGAACTAAGAAAACATATATTCCATAGTCTCTAAGAAAATTAGCTACATTTGAATTTAGCATTATGCCAATTCAGAGCATGGAAGATGTATTGTTTCGTCACTGCTATTTCTGGTATGTCAGCTACTGCAATGTCAATTGGAAAAACCTATGTAACGTAGATCAGTTCAAGTAGCCAAATGGTTTCATTTTACCTCGGCGAAGTTTACAAAGCAGTAAGATGTAGATCTGAAATCAAACGTATTAATTGGTGATGTGCACCCAAAAGAAACAATACATCTCTAATTTTCAAAACAGGTTTAAAATAATTTGACAACTAAAAATTTTTAAACAAATTTTTTAACTTTACCCTCAAAAATTCTAAAACATTATACACTTTCAAATTTTATTATGAGGGGGAAAATCTGTACCACAGAATTATTGAACTGAATATAGCCAGGTTCATTCTCCACTTTACAAGTGGACTAGGATGTGGCTGATAATCCATGAAACCTTACAAATCAACTTATTTAAGAAAGGATGTCAATCACATATACAATCAGTAGCTGAAAAGAACAGACTATTTCATCAAAATTAGGCATTAGCAAAGCTTAAACAAGGTAAGAATAATTTAGCTACAGCCATATTGTAATCACTATCTATGTATTTTCTCTAAAGTGCCTTTTGACATATTTTAAGTTTTCTTTCCTTATAATACACCAGAATTCAAAATGTAGAAATGTAAGTCCAAAGGTGTTCAATGAAAAATAATTAAAAGAAGAAATTACCAACTTCATTGAACTGTTGCAGTTGTCAAAATATTCCATAGATCCTAATGCTGTAAAATATGTAACAACATTTAAACCACAAAAACCTTTTTAACCTTTGAGAAAGCACAAAAAAAACAAAAAAACAAAAAAAAAAACACAACTCTTTTGGAAAATGATGTCAGCATTTGCATTGGGATGTTACATGGGTAATTACCATTATACAATTAATCAATGTAAAATAGACAGGTTATACTGAACTTTCATTCTCTGACCTAAACTGTCCCTACAAAACAAATACAAATTTGCTTTATTTAGCTGTCATGTTTAATAAAAAGAACAGAAAAAAAAACCTTTCAACTCTAGACTATGGTCACATGCTTGGTGTACTTTGCAGCTTACTAAATTAAAGCATAACGGAGTTTTGCTTCTATGCTCTTTTTAAAAAACAACTGGTATTTACGAACGTCAATCGTTATATAACATTTTGGATAAGCTATTTGAAATGTCCTAGGCAGATTATATAAATAAGTAAAATAAAGTATCTCACTGATTTTTGTTGACCCAAGAAAGTCTCTCCCCAAAACTTCCCCCATTTAAATGTAAAAGCACTTGATTAATGTTTGTTCTTACTATCTACCCTGAAAACAGTATTTAATTTAAGTCAATAAAATATATTTGCCCCTGTATCTCTCAGGAGGATTCGGTGTATCTCAGGGATATATTTCATTATAAAATGTTAATTTCTAAAAACAAACAAACAAAAAAACTGTGCAAAGATGTGAAAGAAAAAGCACACATAAAAAATAAACTAGAGTAAAACCCCCAAAAGCAAAAATGTAAACTGTAAAAACAAAATCCATCATCATTATCTAGTAGTGGGGTACAGAGGGGAGGAAGAAGAGATGTTATGAAAATTAGAAGCCAGGAATGGGTACCTGGGGGCTGGTTATATTATCATCTTTATTTTGTATATGTTTGAAATTTTTCACAAAAATTTGAAGAAAAAAATGCTTATTTGTTAATAATGTCCCATCTTAATTTACAGCTATTACTTTCTACAGCTAAAATTAAGAAATTAAATATTCCTATTTAAAATTTTCCAGATGTATGAGTTGAGAAATCCTGCTGACAACAGAGGAGTAGATTGAAATAGGGAAGGTTTTGTTATGGCAATACCACTAGGCTCTTTACATATAAAAGTCAACCCATGGGGCGCCTGGGTGGCTCAGTGGGTTAAGCCGATGCCTTAGGCTCAGGTCATGATCTCAGGGTCCTGGGATCGAGTCCCGCATCAGGCTCTCTGCTTGGCAGGGAGCCTGCTTCCCTCTCTCTCTTTCTCTCTGCCTGCCTCTCCATCAACTTGTGATCTCTCTCTGTCAAATAAATAAATAAAGTCTTAAAAAAAAAAAAAAAAAAGTCAACCCATCCTTTAAACTTACACTTCATGCTCTCACTAACAACTTGATCAGATCCTCTGTCCATTTTGTTGAAACCAAAGACCTAGGAACAACCTCGTATACAAAGGGTTGTTCCACTCTTTGCAATGATTCATATCCTCAATACCACTGACTCTAATATTTCAAAATGTTCTTTTTTGTTGGTGCCCAAGAGGTTTTTACAACCTAAAGCAGTGCACTATAGTAAAATTTGGGATGCATGAGAAGTATGCCTTCTTATGAAAACTGGAAGGAAATATCTGGACCAAAGGCAGACTAATTTTAAGAAAGACACATATGAAAACTGAAATTTGGAAACTGATAGTCAAACTATTAATGCCCCTTTATCTCTTGAAAAAAAAAAATTCCCGTAACAGGAATACGCTCAGACCAGTTTTAAGTCACTCTACAAGCATTATTAGATATGCTACTTTAATTCTAGAAAAAGTTATAGTGATACATAGTAAGTGCATTAGGAAAACTAAAAAAAATAATAATAATAAATTGGAGAAAATACATTCCCCAAATGAAAATTTTTTTTTCTTTTGGTGTGTGTGAGAAAGTGTTTTTATTAAAGGAAGAGGACAGTCCTCATGGGCAGAAGGAGCTGCACTGCAACTGTAAGGAGTGACTGACAATATACATTTAAATTGTGTCCATGGCTAGAGATAAAGAAAGTTTCTAAAGGGATTTTCATATGTTAAAAAAGACTTACAGGAACCTGGAGATCAAAGGATTTTTAAAAAGCAAACCAAGTTTTGTTTGAAAACAGTAGTAATCGGTTCCAGAGACTAGAAAAGTATACAAACTAGTTTCTCTGTAAACATACCTACACTAACTTAAGGAATTTCCATTTCATTAAAGAAAACGTTATGAATGAAAATGTGATAAACAGGCACAGAGTTTTAAACACTGGCTGTTAAAAGAATTAAATTAACCATGGTAGAAGTGTTTTTATAGCCTGTTTCTATAACAAACATACTCCTGAATTCAATTATGAATTATACATTAAGACACAGGTGAAAATATTACTGTTAACAGGGATATACGTTAATAAATTTAATATAAAAATGATTCATTTGAAGTCCATGCATTAATCAGTTATTTTGTAAGTATATCACTTGATTTCATTCATAAAGTATGGAGGTGTAAAAGCCAATGGAAAATTAGCAATCGCAAAGGAAATAGGCATAAAAGAGGCAAAAAGAAGTAACTGAAAATGATTTTACAGAATACTCTTAGTTTAATCTTACCACAGAAAATGCTTTACAGCTAAATAATACTTGAGGAGTCACAGTAGATATTACAGGTAAAAAATAATATTCTAAATCTAGTATTATCTAAATTAACCCTAAATATAAAAAGTTCTGTTGGCAATAAATTATTTGCCTTTCATTAAAAAAACCTCAAACAATTCAATCTGATATAAACCTGGAGTGAATAAAATAACACAATAAAATCACCAAATCCAAGGCATCACCCTGAGCTCCCCAGAGCCATAAACCACCTTAAAAGTGTGGCTCACAAGCACATCCAAAAGGTTGCTGCTAACATAACCAAACTGAGCACTACATACATACTAACTAAATTTATCCTATTTTCATGGAGAATGATTGAATTGTCTTTTAAAAAGAAAAAAAAATCTGTTTTTTTAAATTTAAAAATATTTCTGATTTTTTAAAATTTTTTTAAATCAGGCTTCTTTAAATGACAAAAACTGGAAAATACCACCAGAATAAGGAGAGACATAAACACAGAAGAGAATGTAACTTATGCGTTACCTTTATATACAAAAGCAGAATTACGGCGATTCTCTTCCAGTCTGTTGTCCTCTTCTCCCACCCCAGCCCTCAAGTTACCTGAAGATCTTAACTTTCAAACTAAATCTAGGTGAAGTTTTACCATTGCAAAGAAAAAAATCACATACATATACTGCTATTTCATCCAGAGTTAACTGTGCTCCTTTCAAATTTATTTTTACTCTTCCTTTTAAACAAAGCAACCATATTACCATCATCAGATAAAACAAACTGCATCAGAAAGTGTTCCTTTAAACTTAGGAGTTACCGCAAAGAAATAAAAGGTATTAATTTTATAGTCGTTTAAATTATGTGCATTTTAAGTACAAAATGACATTTGGTTTTTTTGAAGGTATTTACCTATATAAGCTTTGTTTAAAATTTTAAATATTGGAGTTTTCCTATAAGTTTAGTAGTTAAGAATTTATGCAACAGGTTCCTTCTGTCCAAATCCTCCTCTTTTCCACAATCTGCTAATCCTTTTGAACATTTGCTCTGCCTCTTCCCCCATTTCCTGAGGATCATCTCCAATCCTACAAGGAAAAAATATCAATACTACAAAATTAAGAAATGAAGAGTCTTACTAAAGACTCTACTTAATTTTTGGGGTGGGGTGGGAGAAGACTAACACGAGGAGAAGGTTTTAATAGCACCACATGAAGTTTGAAAAAAAATAAAAAACCATCCTTACCATCATCAACTACAAGAGCTAAAAAATAAAATTCACATCTAGTAGCCATGGTAAAATATCCACGCTTTGGATATTCAAATGCAAGCTCCCGAGAAATCATTAGTTCCTTACAGATAGCAGGTACTGAATAATGTCCAAAGAATGACCGTATTACACCCACTAAAAATCAGATGTGACTTTTAAGCCAATAAATTATCTTTTGAGCCAGTTAAAATTAAGAAAATAAAATTCCTGCTTTTTGGACAATATAACCATGCTAGGTAGAGACAAAGATGTCATCAAGAGAAGCAGCAAACACCTACATTAAATATGGTAGAGTGAACTGTAATGAAGTGCAAACAAACCAGATTTAGCTCAGGCCCGGCTCTGCTGCTGTCAATCCCTTTCTAGACCCTGTTTCCTCGCTGCATAAAGTAAGTAGGCTAAACCTGAAGACCCTTTCAGCTACTGTTTTGTTACCTCAGTTTCGATTACCAATTCATAAATATGTGATCATACGACCTTCACAGATCACATACAGATTTTTAGAGGAGTTTTGAATTCTTTAGGAAAAAAAAAAAAAAACAGTCTAAAGAAGTATTACATTCTAGGACAGTCAGTTTTACAGAGGGAGATGAAGCTTACCCCTCCAAGACCTAGATGAACTTCATTAAAGAAAGAGAAAGAAACTTGTGAAACACTTCTAAAAACAAAACATTCCAAGAAAGTGACCTTAAATATGAACTATATCCCAAAGCTGCATTTTCAACTTTGCCAGTAAATTAAAAATGTTTATATATTTAAAATCACTGATCCAATTTATAAATACAAGATGACTCAGTTAAACTTTTGCACTGTTGGACACTGAACCACATTTATGTTGTGTACATGCGTTTTTTTCACTGTTTCATATTAATGTGGCTCAATGTGACTTTTACGGCTCATGACTGCACATGGGAAGTGAAACGGAGGAAGTGATGCTGTGATGTGACCAGACATGCACTTACATGCAGCATTTCAGCATAGTATATGAAACCCATGAATCATTAAACAAAAGATGTTTAAATGCATGCAGTTAAGGAAAGCTTCCTTTAATCATTTATACATGCCCTTTCCTGAAAATATTACTACTGGTGTGCTATGTTACTCTTTCTCCAATATAAGAGTTCTTCAACTTGGACTCACAGATCAGGTTCGAAGGGTCTGTAAACTCCTTAGTTGATATAAAATCATCATTAAGTGAACATTTTTCTGGGAAGACCCAAAAAGGGTTCAGAACCATTCTAGTGGTTTTTCTCATCAAGCAAGCACTAATACGTAGGTTGTGTTATTGTAACTTTCTTTACTTCTTATTTGTTACTTGTTCAAATCTAAACAATTATTAATGAGATTTTCTCTCATCGCAGTGTTCACTGAATTTCATTGTAAGGACCCATTTATACTTGTGTCCATCTCACACTACAAGGTAAGCAAACTACCTGAAGGAAGGACTGTGGCTAGCACAGATTTGTATTAAAATTTTCTACAATAAACAAATATTCTTTCACCTCAAACTGACGACTTTTATCTTAGGTAAAACAGTTATGTATAGCTAAATATTATAATGGGCAAAATAAAAATTTTCATAGTCTTCTAAATGAATTACATTAAAGAATAATCCTTGGCTATAATACCTACCTCACTAGAGTCACAAGGATTAAGTGGACCAATGCTTATAAAGTATTTGTCCTAAAATAACAACTAAACATACATAATTCTTACGACAGTAGTCTTCTATTTGAAAGCCTTTTCTCATGAACATATAAAATTTATTAAAAAGGATTTCCAGTATAGAAATTAGGTATATTTTTATTAATTCGGCCAAAGGCCCAAATATTCCTTACGTAACCAGGGTATCCCATCCTCACTAATGCATCTACAAAGCCAGGTTGCTATGTCTTTTTATGCTTGGAAGAGATAAACACAGATTCACTGAAGAAGTATACAAGTGTTCCAAACATAAATGAGATTTATTTGAATATAAATGAAATTTATAATTAGAAATTAAAAATCTAAATAGTATCACGCACTCAAATCATTTTCAAATACTTATTCCAAACAACATTAGAGCTTCCAATTATTAAGGCAAACCAGACACTAAAACAATCAAAACATACAATGTAAAACAATACATAAGAAAAATAATATAACTTAATAATTGGAATAAGTCTTACTTATTTTAGTTATGATAATAAGCAAAACAAATGAAAGAAGTTCAAATGAAAATCATGAATGTAGCTCCTGAGAGTAGTAGGACTTCGGAATATTCAAGGGTAAATGTACTTTGTCTTAACAAAGTACCAAAACATTTGTTCCTACATATGCTGATGACAAACAGTTAACAGTAAAACGCTTTTAACTGTGTTTACATCTGTTTATTTTCCAAGAGCCAAAAGGAAAGGGAAGAAAAAAATATCAAAACTTTAAGAAGAAAAACCCTGTGCCTATTGTTCAGCAGAGACTTCTTTTTGAATTTTTGCCAGATCTTCAGGTCAAGGGTAACTGAGTAACTCTACAGTGAGTCATCTGTTTTTTAATTTCGTCCTTGAGACTGTATTATTTATTTTTAAATAAATAAGAATTTTAGCTTTATACCATAAGATTTTTTAAAAAACTTTTCATAGTTCTACATAAATAATCCAAGATTCATCTTTATGCCTTAGTTATTTTTAAAAACTTACTAGGTTAAAAGGAATTGTCAACATTTTACCTTTATTAATGAAGTCACAACAATTGCACCAGCATTTACCATAGGATTGTGTGGCTTATCTGTAAAATATAAAAACAACAGCATCATTTCAAATACTTGATATCATTTTCCATGATGCATAGGTATTTCCAGCGAATATATATCTATTTTCTTTATGTAAGATATCATTAGTCTTTTTTTTTGGCAGGGGAAAGAGAGGGTGAAAGAATGCATTTAAGTCATTTACTTATCAAACCAATAATATATTTCTATAATAATCATATAGGAAAACAAAGATTCCTATGTATTGAAAGACAATGAATAGCAGTACAAAAGCACATCAAAATTTCCTAACTCTACGATTTACTAGCTATTTGAATGTGGGCAAGTAATTGAACTTCGCTGTGCCTCAGTTTTCCCACTGTATGTTGGGAGTAATAAAGAACATCAACACCTCAGTGAGTCATCATTTCTGAACGAAGCAAAACACATGAAATGCTTAACTGTGAATGGCACACCCTGATGCGCTCCGATAATATTGTTAAAAAATGACCTTGAAAGCAGCACCTCTAGTATGAAACCACTTTTGCTTTTTAAAATGCCTTATTTTGGGGACACCGGGGTGGCTCAGTTGGTTAAGCATCTGCCCTCGGCTCAGGTCATGATCCTGGGGTCGGGGGATTAGCCTCGCACTGGGCTCTCTGCTGGGCTGCTTCATCTTCTTTTTCTGTCTACCGCCTGCTTACCTGTGCTCTTGCCATCAAATAAATAAAATCTTTTTAAAAAATTGCTTTATTTTTGTTTTTATGAATACTCATATACATATGCAGAAAAACAAAACACAAACACTATAAAGAGATATACCTATGATAAAAATATTATATGAGATTTAAATGATATTCTCTACTTTTCTATATTTCCTGACAATAAAGATGTATTTATCTTAAAAATACTTAAAATTTAAGTTCATCCAAAATCCTATCTCTTTTAATTCTTAGAACAAATAGAATTTCAAGCCTCAACTGAAATATTTGGCATGGCACAAATGCCAAATATTAATGCCTGAGGACATTGACAACATTTATCTGAAAGCACAATTCCTATTTTATCTATCTGTGGTAGTGATTTATTTTGGGGGGAACAAATTCATATCTAACTTGATAATTCAACAGAATTCACTAACTACATAATTATTATTCTTCTTAAATTTTAAGCAAGTTGCCTTCTGTAAAAGTAATCTATAACTAAATAACTCTGAGCTCTGGAGAACAGCCTGGCAGTTCTTCAAGAATTAAACAGTTTCCATATGACTGAGCAATTCCATTCCCAGGTATATAACCAAAAAATAGAAAATAAATAAATACATGCACATGAAAATTTGCAAACCAATGCTCACAGCAGCATTATATGTAATAGTCAAAAGGCGAAAAACAATTTAAATGTCCTGTCAACTGATGAATGTCTAAACACAATGTGATTATTTTTATTGTGGTATTATTACCCATACAATGCAATGTTATTCAACAATTTTTTTTCTAATTCTATTAATCATTGTCTTGTTTTATAAATCATAAATAGGAGAGTATCGGGTTTGTTTTTTATTATTATTTTGTTATTATTTTATTAACATAAAATGTATTATTTGCCCTAGGGGTACAGTTTGTGAATCGTCAGGCTTACACACTTCTCAGCACTCACCATAGCACATGCATTGAAGAGCGTTCTTCAATGCATTTTTTTAAAAAGCAAAGTACAGATGCAATCTACCACATGAGAGCACTTTAATACACTAAGTACAACAGGCCAGTCATAAAAGACCAAATATCATAGGATTCCATTTATATAAAATATCCAGAACAGGCAAATCATCTTTTTCTTTAAGAGAGTGAGTCAGCAAGCTGGGGGTTGGGAGGGAGAGAAAGAATCTTAAGCACACAGGACTGGATCTCAGACCCTGCGATCACGATCATGACCTGAGCAGAAAAAGTCATGACAGAGCCACCCAGGCACCCCCGAGCAAGCTAATCTATAGAGACAGAAAATAGATTACTAGTCGCCAGGGGCGGGAGAGAAATGGATGTTCACTGCTAATAGGTACAGGGTATCATTTTGGGCAAAAGTGTCCCAGAATGGATTGTGGTAATGGCTGTACAACCCTATTAATACACTAAAAGCCACTGAACTCTACACTCTAAATGGGTGAATTATATGGCATGAGAAGTATCTCCCAATAGCACCGTTAAATTTTTTTAATTTTAAACAAATACAGACAGAATATTAGGTGATTGACAGTTTACCAGTTTACCCTCAATGTAAGATCAACAGTGTGATTTAGCAGCTATGGTTTAAACACTGTACATTTTGGGTTACTCATGATGATGATTGGCTCCAAATGTTAAAATTTAGTATAATATCAGAGTACTTACAATCAAGAGTTCACCTATCCCAAATCCCACTAAGAAAAGTCTGCCTTCTCTAGGTCACACAAAATGAGAGCAACTACTGTCAAAGAAAAGTACTACGTGGCAAGAGGGAGCCAAGAAACAAAAAATTTCCAGTATTATTCACCTGGAAAAAAAAAAAAGATACAGACAGAAAACAATACAGAGATCAGCCTGTGCTACATTAGTTTATATTTATGTTTGTGTAGCTGTTTCTGTGTCTGCCCTTTCATGGTCTTTTGGTATTATCATGTTCAGGCTCTAGAGCCTTTAGGAGGCAGCTAATGTGTATATTCCAATGGTAACACATAAATGTGTGCATTTAATATTATCTAAATTATAAATATTCTGCAAATATCACATCAGCTACATTTAAGACGACCTTTCAAAGAACATTAAACCATTTCATGGCATGACGCTGCAATTTTCAGATGTAAGCAACTGCTCTCTCTGCCTTTGGCTCAAAAGCCAGACACCTCAATGTTTGGAAATATACCAGATACTATAATATAACACCAGCTTTACTGCAGTCTAAAACCTCAGTCTAAAACCCATGACTATAAAATCTACTTGCTTCCTGCTCCACTCTAGGTAGGAGGGGAGAATTGAAAGGTTCTATTTAGAACTTTGATTTAAAAAATACTCATGACAGCAGAAGTAACACTTAAGCTAATTAATCTACCATCTGAAGTAATGACAAAAATTAGCTTGGTATAATGACAAAATGGACAAGGGCAACATATGAAAGTTAGGAGCACTTTTAACTAGAATGCACAAAACTGTTTAATTTTAGCAAGTATTTATTCTCCAAAGTGACTAAACATGCATTATATTACACTAGCAAAAGTTCTCCAACTGCTAAGCATACAAACCTTAAAAGATGTGGATCATAACTGAGGTTATGTCAAAGGTTGCTAATGTACATACTAAAGAACTAAAATGTATTCATTTCAGTTTGATACGAATATTTACATTTTAAGTATTATACTAGAATTTTAAAGGGCAATATAAAAATTAAGGTATATTCTACATGAAGTTTAATCCTGCAGTGCCCACTTACCCAACCACCCAAACTTTGTTCTTCCTATATAAGATTCAGTCCTGTCTTCCTCATGTAAATTAGTTCAACACTTTTCTTTCTCAAATCTTTCACAATATAAACCAACATATATATTTTGGCTTCTGTCAATTACACACCTGTAAGATAAGAGTTTGTATTTTGTCTGTACATATTAGATAGATGTCTAACTGCTGCCATATCCGTTAGTATTAGCTACATAAGTTACTCAAAGAACCAACATCCATTTACCCTGCACAAGCTGTTAACAGAGTGGAAGAAGGCTATGTAAGTAATTGTTAATTAATCTAATTTCTACTGTAAGATAGAAAAAGACTTCACTAGGTGACAGCTGTTTCTAAAAACTGATTATGTCCATCAAGTAACCTACTTCTTGACAGAAAGTCTCAGACCAACTCTCTACCACTAAATGGACTAAAATGTTTTTATGCTGTAAGAACACTGTAAAACTACTGACGTTAAGAGTACTGTATTTTTTTATTATATTCACATTAATCTTAACTTACCACAATCTTACAAAGTTAGAAGAATATTAACACACATATTTTTTAAAATTTTATAATGCTAGAAGCACAGACATATATGAAGTGTATAGTTTCATCATAAATCTACCCTTGAAGTTTTAGGTATGAAGAAGATGGACAGATTGTTTTTATCTGGGGCTAGTTTAAAACCAAAACTTTAGAGCATAGAATCTATGCAGAAGTGGCACAGTGAGGCCTTCATTTTCCCGTTACTTCTGAGGCTCCTAGACCGGCTTGGAAAAATATCAAAGACTATCAAGGTAAAACCTCTTGTTAAACTTCATATTTCAATTATAAACCAGTGCTAAATCCCTAAGGTTTTATGATTTTCTTCTTATAGATTACTGTTAGTAAATTATAATTTCTAAACTCAAAGCTACAGAGCAAAAAAAGGTATTACTTGTAATGTTCATTTATTCCATGCCCATTTTATTGCTTTGTTGTTTTTCAAATATTTCTTCACATTTGAATTCCTGTATTTGTTCATTTCTATTCTTTTTTTTTTTTAAATATTTATTTATTTATTTGACAGATCACAAGTAGGCAGAGGCAGGAAGAGAGAGAGGAGGAAGCAGGTTCCCTGCTGAGCAGAGAGCCTGATGTGGGGCTCGATCCCAGAACCCTGGGATCATGACCTGAGCCAAAGGCAGAGGCTTTAACCCACTGAGCCACCCAGGTGCCCCCATTTCTATTCTTTAAATACCTCTCTCAAAGCCAATCACAATTCACCAGAACCACCTAGGTTATTCTATTTTGGCTTACATGGAAAAATATTAATTTTTCCTATAAAATGCTCTATCTTGACAGAACAAAAATACTAGTTATTCCCATATTAAATCTGGATGTCAATGGACTTAATAAATAAGGTTCCTCTGCATATGATGACCTTATTGAAATGGTTGGTTTATGATAATGTCCATAAAATCAACAGCAGCATCAGGACACAAAGACTATGGTAAACTAAGTAAGAAAATATAATTGCTCTCAAAACAGAGATGCACAAGAAAATATCATACTTTTTCTTTTAACTTTTATTTATTTTAGAGAAAAAGATCACAGTGCGGAGGGGCAGAGGACAAGCAGAGAGAAATCTCAAGCAGACTCCCTGCTGACCATGGAGCCCCACTATGGGCTCAATCCCAAGCCCTTGAGATCATGACCTCAACAGAAATCAAGAGTCAGATGCTTTACTGGGTGACGCACACCCAAGCACCCCAAGAAAATACCATTTTTATAACTTCATTAAAAAAACAATAACAAGTATAAGGCACATTTCATTTTTATCCAGCACAAACAAAAATTGCAAAAGCGTATTTGTCACAACCATTATTGCAACCATTAAACTCCTTCACTCTTTCTTTGATTCTATCTTCACTCATCACGAATGAGCAACACAGTATATGTCAGAAAGACTGAAATATAGAAACCAATATATAAATTGGTGTTTAGAATTAGAACTTCTATCAGAAAATAACAAGCAACCAAACATAAAAAAGGTCTATCAGGGGTGCCTGGGAGGCTCAGTTGGGTAAACATCTGCCTTTGGTTCTGGTCAAGATCTCAGGTACCGGGACTGAGTTCCATGTGGGGCTCCCTGTGCAGTGGGGAGTCAGCTTCTCCCTCTCCCTCTCCCCCCACTCATGCTCTCCTTCTCTCTCTCACTAAATAAAATCTTTAAAAATAAATAAATAAAATAAAACCTCAATTAGATCAAAAGTACTCCCTTTTTCCTCCCCCTTTGCTTTTAAATTCCTATTAAGTGGTAAGATTTGTTAGTTTTCCAACTATTTAACATGTTTCTTTCAAATATTAAATGTTATGTAAAAGAAAAAGCAAAGATATTCATTATTATAACCACAGCCACTATAAAAACTTGTTATGCTGGAAGTTTTCAAATATATATGAAATACAAAAATAGAAAGAATAAACATCCATGTAGGCATCTAAGTTAGCCTCAATAATTACCAACATACAGTAAAAATTCATGCGCAGCACTCCCAACTATACTCACTGAATTATTTTACAGCAAATCCCAGACACTGAGATTTTATTACAAGATACTCTCCTATATGTGGTTAGGAGTGAAACAAAAATCTTACTCCCTGCCCCATCTTCTCTCTAGTCCTAAAAAATACTTATACATTTTTAAAAGTAGGTGATTAAACAAACTATGTCTATGGGTTCAACGGAAATTCAATGA
This sequence comes from Mustela nivalis, assembly GCF_964662115.1. Classification (NCBI taxonomy): domain Eukaryota; kingdom Metazoa; phylum Chordata; class Mammalia; order Carnivora; family Mustelidae; genus Mustela; species Mustela nivalis. The sequence goes on from NC_139030.1 coordinate 110,589,150, forward strand.
GAAATGAAATAAAGTACAAATGTTTTTAATTTTCTTCAAAAATATTAAAAAATAACTTCTTCGATTTTTTTTTCTGAAATTTTATTTATTTCTTTGTCAGAGAGAGAGAGAGAGAGTGCACAAGCAGGGCAGGTGGCAGGCAGAAGGAAAAACAGGGAGCCCAATGTGGCACTCACATGACCTGAACCAAATGCAGACACTCAACCGACTGACCACCCGTGCATCCCAACTTCTTAGATTTAAATAGGAAAAAGCGGTATTTCTTTTTCGAACTTTTATATTATTCTTACCATCTTCATTTAAAAACAGTTTGTTGAATCTTAATCCACTTGGCTCTTTTCCGACATATCGATGAACATATTCTGTTCCAAGATCATTAACAGCAATGGCATATTTCAAAGGTTTTACACAGGACTGAAGACAAAATGGAACTTTGGTATCTCCAATAGAATGCCTATTTAAAAGTAGATTTAAAAAATAATTAAAATCAACTGGAAAAATATTTGAATAACTGGAGTTATTTTTACATTTTAATTTTAATTTATAAAGGTTTTCCCATAATTTTACCACAAGTTTACTTGGATATTAAAGAATAAATATAAATTTTTTAAATACTGCAAAAAAAAGGCAAAAGCTTAAAAGTACACAGGTAATAATATGGTTCAGAATTAGATAATAAATAAGTAACGTGAAAATTTTCCTCTGAGGCCAAAAGGGTTTGGCCCTCCTTACTCCTACCAGTATTCAAGCATATAAAATGAACTAACCCTTTTAGAAATCAGTCACCACTTCTTCACTCATAGGTTTAATCATGGCTACATAGTGGTGGTTAGTTTTAAATAGGGCTCAGTTTGAATCTCACTCTATTCTCTGAGACCTTGTCCATAAACACCTTAGCCTGTGAACCATATCTACTCACAATTCCAGCCCCGTTAAAATAAACAGCACCAAGCTTTGTAAGCTGTATTAGAGCTGGCATTAATGGCATTATTATTACCACGTATCCAAACAATAGAACAAAAAGAAAGCTTTATATGTTTCCAAACTGGGATGTAAATGAGGTATAAAATAGGTATAAAAATGGAAAAACTGACTGACTCTATTATAATGTAAGGGCGGAGATCTTTCTTTTATTTACTGGGATCCCAGGTGCCCTGTACTATGCCCCAACACAAACCAGTCAATCATTCATTCAGAGTGAAACTCATTCACAGTGAAACTGGACACTACTAATAACCGTCCCTGGGCAAAACGGGTTAGAGGGACATCAAAGGCAAAGAAACACCAGGGGCCAGCCACCTTACTTCCAAGTATATTATGGAATATAAATACATATGAATAAAGAGTAAAAGTACATAATATTCTTCCTATCATGTTTAGAAATAATTTCTAATTCAGACTGTAACTTCAACTTGATTGAATCATTCTTAAAACCTGACAAGAGCCTGTCTTATTCCCTTTCATTTAAAAATACATATGGTTCTAGTCCAAAGTCCACTTAACCTAAAAGTATCATTTCCACACACAGAGAATGTTTAAGAGAACAATCACGTGCACACCTTGCATTATAATCATTTCCTCCAAATATAAAAATTTCCATTACATGATAAACGATTTCCTCCAAATACAAAAACAAGGTATCACTCTGTACTAGAATAAAGCCCTGTCTTCTCATGTATTTGTGTCCTTTTATAGCACCCAACATTTAATTCAATACACAATTAATGCTTAGTACATCTCATGGGCCCAAATGAGAACAAAAGCCTGTGATAATGGAGAGAACAACAAACTAGAAGTTAAGAGACCCAGGTATTTGTTATACCTCTGCCAGTATTAGAGGAATTTGGGGCCTCAGATATCTTAATGATGAATGGGCTAAGTCATATGTCTTTTTACTGTAAATACTTGAGGAAGATAGTTGGTAAAAAAATAAAAAGATAACTTAGAAAGAAGGTATTTAAGATTGAAAATTATAAGGCTAAACAACTTGTAGTTTTAACAAAATTTAGGATAAAATTAATCACCGATATAAACTCATAAAGCTATATGCACTTAGGAGATGTACACCTTATTTTATGTAAGTTACATTTTAATTTAAAAACAAATACTTTAGTTAAAAACGAAAGGAACACAAAGATTGTAACTCTGAGCTAACCCTTCAAATTAATTTAAAAAATTGAATTTTCTGGCATAATTTTTCTGACTTGACAAAACCAAATTATAACATGATAAGAAATACTTGTATCTTACTCACAGCATAATGAAAAGTCATTCTTGAAAAAATATTCCAGAATTTTATCAACTTTTCAAGGGCCTCACATAATTCATTGATTTTAAAACCAAATCATTCTCTTTGAAGTGTCTTCACATCATTATCCTTTTTATAATTCTGCTAGAATATCATTTGCCAATGGTTCTGCCTACAGCATGAGCACTTCCCAAAGATCGCTTTCACGGATTTAAGAGACCTCGAGAGTTTGCGCATGACTTCTCACTTTGCAAGTGACAGACAGAAACTGATGACTATAATACTGTACCATCTTAACTAACACATAACTCATATCAGGAGCATGAGCAACAAAGACAGTGAGAGGCTGTTACTGTTAAACTAAGAAACGGAAACCAATTTTATTAGTGGTCAGTTCACTAGTGAATAATTTCATGTTTTGACAGGTCTGCTTTTCCTAAGAAAACTGTAATTGCAAGTACTTGAAAAATAAATACTCAAATAACAAGACTACAATTGTGAATGAGATGAAATACCTCATAAAATTTAGTGTAAGACTATTTTAGTTGAGTTTTTAAAAATTAAATTAAAATCTAAACTTATTTTCCTTCTTGAATTCCTGTCATGTTAGGCTAGTTTCCAACACAGAAGATAATCCTGTCTCCCTTGTGCTCACTGTTACATAAAATTCAAAGCTTAAAGTTGGTTTCCATGAATTTGAAATAAACTCACCTCTGTCCATCTACTGTACACACAGACACACCCCACAAATCAGGACTGAACTTGGCTAGCTGAGGAATATAATCTGCAACCTATACAAAATATTGGGAAAAAATGAACAGAATACAAGCAAATAATATTTCTTCTACAAAAAAATTCATCTTAATTAAGCTTCCATGAATAAAGAGTTATTTTATAGTACTCAGTGGCTTTGTGGTTTATCTTTTGTAATAATATTCATAAAAATCAAGGGCAGAAGAGAGTTAAGGATTACAAGTAAGATCTAACTGACTTCTTTCAGTCTCCCTCATCCCATGTTTTCCAATGCATTCTCAATTCCTAGAGAATTGAGAAAAGCATATTCTAAAAGAGAAACTAAAAAAAGAGAGAGAGAGACTAAGACTTGATTTTCCTTAAATGTAAAGAAATAGAACTTCTTTAATCAAAGTCATGGTAGCAGGGTTTCATTACCTAAAAACTTTCAATACAGAGAAAAAATAGCCCCTAGTATTTTATTTAGAGAATTTTTCAAATTTAATGTTTGAGGGTATCACATTTCCAGAAATTCTTAATAAAGTTACTTTTTAAAAAGAGTTAAAAGCGATTTCCATCATCTGAAAATCAAAAAGAATTCTTAAACTTAAGATTTCTCTGTAGCCCAAATAACAAAATTGAATATTTAAAATATTTTAAAAGATTTAATCCAGTAGCTTCACTTAAGCTTAAACTTCTTAACTAGCAAAGCACACGAAAACTCTACAACCTGAATTTCTATACCTCAACTTGAGCTTAATTAAGTGACTGGTTTAGGAAAATATTCACATCAAAAATTTTACCTTTCCTCCAGACTGCTTTTTAGCACTTTCAAATAACTCATCAATGTGAGAGGTAAAAGACATAAAGTCAGGAATGACAAACTTTCTTCTAAAGGCTTGTGTCAACAAAACGATGTTGCTCTGAACACATCTGTGGAATATAAGAAAAAAATTAACTTACTGGGTACCTTTCAAATATTAGTAGTTGGTAATCACGATATTAATTAGGAGAATATTTAAACAATTGAGAAATTTGTCATTTTATATAACAAACTAAAATCTATAAATTATACTTTCTATATTATTTTCTTTCCTTCAAGCAGTCTTTCATGAAGTTGCTAGTAGGCTGTTGAGCAAGTTTAAGAAATAAATTAGATTGCCTAAAAATTGTGTCAAAGATTAAAAACCAGAGTGTTCCACCAGGTTAAATATCAAGAGCATCTAAAGACGTTTCTTAAGCCCACCATGGTGAGGCATTCAGCATGACATTTCATTAACAAAAACTGGACTTTAATATGTAACAGCTGAGAGCCTGTTTATTGATCCATTAAGTAACTACAGACATATATCCTTAGTTCCTATATAATTATTAGTAATATTTCACAAAAAACTAAACTTTTTATATCTTAACATATTTTTTCTAAATTAGTGTGAAAAATCTGTATTTCCAAGCTAACAAATAGAGATAAAATCAACTTTATTTAGTCAGATTAGAATAAAATACTTGTAACAATAATGTATAATTTTAAATAAAATTATATATAAAGTAGTACAGTAATTAAGTTTACTTATATGAATCACCAAGAATATGAAATCACATTATTCTATTCACTATAAGATATGTAATACACTATGGAACAAAAGGTCTCATTGTTAAAAACTATTTAAAAAGATATGGTAAACCTTGCGGATGGGAAAGCATGAAATCTAATGATTTGAACCAATATTCTGCTTTAAGCCAGAAAATCAGTATACTAATGTAACCTTAAAGAAGAGCTTTTTAAATAGGTTACAGTGAACCACCTTCTAAGCTCATCTTCTTAAGAGTCTCAGTAATTTGGTAAGAGAAAGTTAAGCCACTAACTACAAGAAGTTATATAACTTGATTCCTCACAGGTAAATGATGTGATACTATATTAGCTTCTTTGGGAAGAGAAAAAAAAAAACATCCAAAATGGCATTCTTCATAAAAAGTAAGCTTCAAATACTCTTCATCTGTTCAACCATGAGAACATCAACATTTTGATAAAGAGGATTTCCTTACTTTACAGATAAAAAACTACCTGCAAGTAAATAATTTGCTTTAACTATAAAAACAGAAACGAAGAACTAGACACTCAGTATTTCTTTTTTAGTTTTTATATCTCAGTATTTTAATTACAATTGTTCCAAATGAAATATCAAATTAAAATTAAAAGTCCGATTTCACTTTTAACTATTAATAAAAAATTCAGAGATTATACTCACTTGGTCAGTATAAAATTAAAATATTGATTTAAAATAATATAGGTTATTTCCAATGACAAAGATGTACCCCAATCACAACATGAAAAAATTATAGTCCTAATTTCAATTATTAATAGACATAGAAATAATTGACATCCCAGAGATAACAGATATTTACTTCAGTATCAATAATTCAATGAATTGTTTTCTCATAATTTCAAAGTTAATCTAAAAATTAAATATACCAATGATTTAATATTTAATGTTTTAAACAGCAATTTAATTTGCACATATGAGAGTTGTAAGAAATTTATACTAAAGAACACATTTCTCAGTAGGAAAAAGTTAAGACAATTCCTGATGTTAAAGCACTGTATCTGTATCAAACTTAAATCCTAATTTTTCAAGAAGTTATACATGGAAAAATATAAGGACTACTAAGCAAACTTAAATTATTAACCTACTACTAACTATTTAACTATTTAAAATTAATCAGCACTTTTAAAAGGAAGCTTTATAATTAACAAAACTCTATAGTCAGTGAAACTGGTTTGTCATTGTTTTTCCCTCTATCAGAAAGTGCTAGTAAAGGTGTGGAACTGACTTCACTGGTGAATTACTGTGCAAAACACAAACAATCTTACCACACAAGAAAGTGTTCACTGTAAACTGATGAAAATTACATGTAGTAAATGTTTTCATTGGGAGCTATTTGAATATACGTCATGAATGGAACTAGAAAATTAGAAGTCCTACATAAAAATGAATTCTGAGAAGGAAGGGCTCAGACTTTTCAGCAAGTCACAGCTTTCTCATGCTTTGGCTTGCTCATCTGTAAACTGGGAATAAACATCTTTCTTCTTAAATGTTTATGATTAACAACTATAATGCACATGTTTTAGAAAGTATCTCCTAATTTTCATCAGTAAAATAACATAATGGAGATGAAGTTTTTAAAAAAAAAAAAATCAATATACAGATACAAAAACTACAATTCATTTTCCTCTAAAACTGAAAAGACCAAGAAATCATGATCACACATAAAAACAGATCTAATATCTGTATAGTTAAAAATGCATAAATAAATAAGGCATTCGTTTTCAACACAATTATCTACTTCTATAAGTTTAAAGGATTATTGGCATTAAAAACAATTAATTATCTAGATGGGTACAGGCAGTCTCCAACTTTCAAACAGATTATGCTCCAAATAGTATGCTTAGAATTCACTTTCCCTTAAAAAAAAATCCTATTTAATCATTGTTGCTCAGATTACCCTCAAAGGCTAAATATATTAACCAACAATATTTTCTGGTAAAATTATCAACACACTGACTTCAACCAAACCTATCCACCTTTATAAATTATTTCCCTGAGAAAATGAATTCACTGTAATATATCCTTCCCATCAGCATGGAGAAGAGTTAGTTTATTTAAGTAACATTAAACTAGAAAACTTCTTATTTTGAAAAAGAAAAAAGAAAAGAAAGAAAGAACCTCTCTGGAGCAATCACCTTGCTAGGTGACCTCAAAAGGTTAATAGTCAGAGGTTTGAATTACTTCATTTGAGAGATGAGAAGAGAAATCGTTATGCCTATACATGGAGACTTATCCATTGCCTACTTACATAAAACACCAAGCATTTGTCAAGCTAGGAACTGCCTATATTACAATCATCAATTTTTTTAAGAAACTGGATTAGTATTTAAAAATATGGTAATTGCTGTTCTTTTATATAATTATAGACAGAAAATAATATGACTATGCTTCCTGGCTTCATAATCAGTATACTTAGTTTACTTTTAATTTCATATTTAAACATAGCAACATGTTTATAAAGCACAAAAAATTTTAAACAGACTAAACATGTATAAAATACTGCTTTCATTTAAAATTCCAAAGCAATTCCTTATACCTATTATCAACAGATCTACCTACTACCTCTTGACAATTTCACTCTCAGGTACACTAAAATAACTGTTCAGAAGGTACCATAATCACGAGTACTTTGCTCGGAGAGTTCATGAACACTAAAAATAATCCTTATTGCAAAGGCACAGCTAACAAATTATTTCCTCCCCTCCACAAAGAAACGTATTTCGAAGATTCAAAAATCTTAACACCAATTCTAACATGAACCTAAAACTTATACTTTATAAGGTCAGCTGAGTTAACAGAATCAAGAACCTTGTGGTAAAAAGACAAGAATCCGAAACTGTCAGCAGCGCTTCACAGCATGCCAAGAAACTCTGCAGGACTTCAGTTAAACAAATACCTTCAAATGACTTAATACCTAGGATATTTCCAAGAGACATCTAGGACAAATCACCAAGTCCCCAAAAGAAAATAAAACTAAACAAAAATACATACATACATAAAAATGAGTTTTCAAGGTAGATGCTAAAATTCTTTGTATTTCAACTTACCCTATCATCTAGAAAAAGCCAATGTGTTTACAGTTTTATACTGGTTTTTACCTAACTTTTATTAGTTTAAAATAACATTCACCTCTTTGGGATCCATTATAAACATGCTATCTTTTAAACCATTAAGAAATCAGACAAGTAGGAAGACATTAATGAAGATAAATACTAAACAAAGAGGCAAATACATGAAAATCAAAATAAGCTCATTCAACCAAATCAAGGTATTAATCTCTAAAGCATCATTAGTTTTTAAATATTTTCAGGGAAATAAAAGCAGTCAAAAGCCCATGTATCAATATGTCTGAAGAGAAAAGAGGAGCAGACAATGGAGATACGTAAATCTAAGGAACACATGCTGTCTGAAGCCTTCTCATTTTATGATGTCATCTAAATCACCTTGTAGGAAAGAAACAGAGACCATATTGAAAAAGCCTGTAAGACATGCAGAAGAACTGGAGATCAGTTTGTGACAAGCCAGAGTGTGCTCTGTTCAAACTAAATGCGATCTCCATATACTGTAAATTGGAAACATCTATGCCTACATTTCCTTAGAGTAGTTTCAAAGAAAGTCTACTCACACCCCTGTGCATCATAGAACCTTATGTGCACCACCTTTGTCAAACAACTGATATTTATAAATACCCCCTTTTTTCCAGTTACACAAGAAGCACTGGCATTCAAAGATGCAGTTTTGTTTTAAAAGAAAAATCACCATATAGCATAGCAAATCACCATTAAAGGTTTGGCAGAATTTTTTACTTTTTAAAAAGATCTTTGTCTAGCATGACACCATCTGATGTTGTTTGAAGAGTTAATCTTAACATATCCATACACTCTTTCAACCTGGGATCAGACGTTCGCAATCCTGTAGATTTGAGTGCCTGTTTTTAAAAAAATAAGAGTTTGTAAATACATAGTGCAAATAATGTATATGCTTATTCCAACTACAAGTTTTTATTCCTGTATATAAAAAATTCTACCCAGGACCTGAATATGTATATGGGCATTTTAGTGTCACTATTACCCACTTCCTGGACAAGTTTCTCATTGTTTCTTTCATTTTCTTTCACTGATTACCTTGAAATGAGCATGATGAAAATTTGAAGACATAATAAGAGAAACAGTGTCAGTCAGGATCTACATGTCAAATGAGCTTTAAGACTACAATTCGATATTACTGCATTATTGATTCAATATTACTGATTTTTAAAAAGTGTAACACAGAAGAATATAAAAACTTACTGTAATAAATTTATGAACGGGTATTTTCTCTTGTCCTTCTGCAATTGTATAGAACAGCAAATCTTCCAAGCTAGGTAACAGACCCTGTTTTATTTTACTAAAGGGAAGAAAGAAAACAAAATTAATCCTTGTGCAAACATTTTAATGGATTTTAGGTATATCCATTATTAAGTAATCACTGAATCACACTATAGCTAAGCTGATCTACTCATCAAGACTACTGCCATCATAAATGCTAATTTACCAAACTCAAACCAGTTATTACTGAAATCACACTGAAAAAGTAGAAAATGACTTATTAATGAATACAGATTTTTTTAAATCCCAGGTTTTAAAATCTTGATTACCATTTCTAGTGCTACTAATACCTAGTCATCTGTTACGGTGATACCCTCCAGTACAGCCTAATACAACACCCAACTCTAATTATAGAGCTCAGCAAATGTTCGGGTAAGAGTCAATACTTTGCTCTGTTTTTTAAAAATATGATGACTATATTTATATATTATTAAAATGTTAACCTGATTATAAAACCTGGGGGAGAAAGCAATTACATACTGGACAATAAAGGTACTAGTTCTGAATCCTAGCTATAATACTTACTAGCTAGGATTTACCTTGGATAAATTTAAGAACCTTTCCATGGTTCAGTTTCCTCATGTGAGACGAGATAATAGTGCCTACCTCACAGGGTTGTTTATTGTGAGGATCAGTTGACTGGAAACATTCAATGCATTTAGAATGATGACTGGCAGAGAGTAAATACTCAATAGATGGTAATTATAGTTAATATTTCTAAAGTGATCTAGGCTTACGTATGCAGACAAAATGCCACAAATCACAAAGGAGACTGTTAGAATACAATTTTTTTACTATAAAAATACATTAAAATCTTAATTAACTAATAAACTAGTATAAGATACTGTAATTAACCAAACATTTAAACAAGAAAGGAATTTTTTCCTATCCACTAAAAAGCTTTCAAGTAAACTATAATGAAATTATAATATTTTTTTAGCTCTGAAACTATAATTAACACATTTCCATATTCTGAACATCAATGACTATATTACAGTGATGCAAGGATTATAGATCTAAGATAAAACAGATCTCTTCCCCATCTATTAAAATGTGAGAGAGAAAATACACACATGTATGGCACACTGTATAAAATATTCTGGAAAAGACTTTATCTATATTTCAAGAAAGCAATAGAGAAAATTAAAGAAAAGGGAAGGATATAGAATACTCATTTTCTTAATTTTAGAACTTAATTGAGAACAACTCTGGACTAGCCATAGGTATAATGGCAAGTTTCACAGGGAAACTGTATACATAACTTCTGTTAAAATAGACTGTCACAATTGCTTCTATACTGTTAAAAAGAGCTTTTCTAGTATCTAAATACTTCCTGAATTACCCAAAGATTATTTAATAGTTCCATACTTCAGTAAGACCATATGTACTTAATATTTCCTAATATAACTACCTCCCTATTATTCGTGGCCCATATATTTCCATCTTAAAACACAACAGAATATAAACTTGGTTCACAGAACATGAACAGTTATACAAATACATATCAAATTTCTCCTAAAAGAAACATTAAGTTGATATTAGTATCATTTAAACTGGCTTTCAAAGCTGTTAGACCAACTTTTAGGTTTTAAAATCAACCTTAAAATTTATCAATTTCATGCCAAAGTTTTAAAAAATAAAGAGGATTACCATAGTTTAATGGCATATCCTGGAATTATAAACTTCTATGTACATAATGAAACAGGAGTTCAGATACTGGAGACAGAGACAGGAAAACAGGAGTTCAGACACTGCACGGTGGCAAAAATGGATTTAGAACCCATTTCTCCAAATCCAGAGCCCAAATTTTTCATTACTACAGTATACTGGCTCTCAAACTTACTAGCTAGTTATTATTTTCACAAAGTAGAATTTTTCTAGGACTTACCCTGATCCAATACCATTAACAGCATTCAACAATACTGACGACTTAATTATTTAAAGAAAAACTGAGCTAGCCATCAAAACAGCAGTGGAAAATAACAGACCAATTTTTTACAGAAAATGGTTTGTCAAATAAACTTCAGATAGTGATAGTTTGTCACTTTAAAAAACTGCAGAATAAGCTTTCTATATATTTACACTAGTAAATGGTATTTGCTTTGCTTAAAAGCCAAGCAAATGATATAAAATATACACTTCTTTAGCTTATGGTACAGAGCACAAAAAAATTTAAATGACCATATTATTGTCACAGCTAGCAAAAAAAGGTAAATATTTACTTGCTTTTGGATGAGACTAATTTTTATCCATAAAAAGATTTAAGTCATCTCTAAAAAATGTGCTTACAAAATAAATAGGTCAAAATTGATACCTATCTCAGCATTTAAAAGTTCACACTCTGATTTGAGAATGAGTTAGCATCAACTCTCTGGTAAACAAATAAATGACAAGATTCTC